>NW_028096051.1:514879-819388 GCF_014824575.4 Sturnira hondurensis
CGGAAAAAGCTTTTGATAAGGTACAACACCCATTTATGATAAAGGTACTCAGCAAGGTGGGAATAGAGGGAACATTCCTCAATATAATAAAGGCCATATATGAAAGACCTACAGCCAACATCATACTCAATGGGCAAAAACTAAAAGCTTTTCCACTAAGATCAGGTACAAGACAAGGTTGCCCACTTTCACCACTTCTATTCAATATAGTATTAGAAGTTCTAGCTGCAGCGATCAGACAAGAAAAGGAAATAAAAGGCATCCAAATCGGAAAGGAGGAAACAAAACTGGCATTGTTTGCAGATGACATGATAGTGTACATGGAAAACCCTATAGCCTCTACCAAAAAACTGCTGGAACTAATAAATGAATTTGGCATAACAGCGGGATACAAAGTTAATATCCAGAAATCAAAGGCATTTTTGTATACCAACAATGAAGCAGCAGAAGCAGAAATCAGGAAAAAAATACCATTCGATATAGCAAAAACAAAAATAAAATATCTGGGAATAAACCTAACCAAGGAGGTAAAAGACCTGTATGTAGAAAACTACACAACACTGAAGAAAGAAATCAAGGAAGACACAAATAAATGGAAACATATACCGTGTTCATGCATTGGAAGAATTAACATCATCAAAATGTCCATACTACCCAAAGCAATTTACAGATTCAATGCAATACCTGTTAAAGCACCAATGGCATATTTCACAGACATAGAACAAACACTTCAAAAATTTATATGGAACCATAAAAGACCCCGAATAGCAGCTGCAATGTTAAGAAAGAAGAACAAAGTAGGAGGGATCACAAACCTGATATCAAACTGTATTACAAGGCCACTGTAATCAAAACAGCCTGGTACTGCCACAATAACAGGTACATAGACCAATGGAACAGAATAGGAGCCCAGAAATAAACCCATATCTCTACAGTCAATTAATATTTGACAAAGGGGACAGTAACATAAGATGGGGTAAAGATAGCCTCTTCAACAAATAGTGTTGGGAGAGCTGGACAGCCATATGCAAAAAAAAAAATGAAACTAGACTACCAACTTACACCATACACCAGAAAAACTCAAAATGGATAAGACTTAAACATAAGCCAAAATACCATAAAAGTACTAGAGAAAAAACAGGCAGGAAAATCTCAAACATTCCATGCAGCAATGTAATCACCAACATGTCCCCTAAAGCAAGGAACATATAGGAAAGAATAAACAAATGGAATCTCATCAAAATAAAAAGCTTCTGCACAGCTAAAGAAAAAAGTATTAAAATGAAAATAACCAATTATATGGGAAAAAACATTTGCCAATGATACCCTAGACAAGGGTTTGATCTCCAAAATATGTAAAGCACTCACACTATTCCACTCCAGAAAGAAAAATGACCCAATTAAAAAAACAGCAAGGGACATGAACAGATACTTCTCCAAGGAGAACATACAGAGGGCCCATAGGCATATGAAAAGATACTCAGCACCACTAGCCATCAGATAGATGCAAATTAAAATCACAGTGAGATACCACTTCACACTGATGAGAATGGCCATCATAAAGAAATCAACAAGCAACAAGTGTTGAAGAGGATATGGAGAAAAGGGAACCCTAGTACATCGTTGGTTGGAGAGCAGACTGGTGCAGCCACTGTGGGACACAACATGAAATTTCCTCAGAAAAGAAAAAATGAAACTGCCTTTTTACCCTGCAATTCCACTGCTGGGTTTATACCCTAAGAACCCTGAAACACGAATCCAAAAGAACCTATGCACACCAGTGTTCACAGCAGTACAATTTACAATGGCCAAGTGCTGGAAGCAGCCTAAGTGTCCATTAGTAAATGAGTGAATCCAAAAACTATGGTACATTTACACAATGGAATTCTACACAGCAGAGAGAAAGAAGGAGCTCCTACCCTTTGTGCCAGCATGGATGGAACTGTTGAGCATTATGCTAAGTTGTTGAAAGACAAATACCATAGGACTTCACCTATAAGTGAGTGGAATGAGCTAAACAAGCAAGCAAGTAAAATACTACTAGAGACATTGAAATTAGGAACAAACTGACAGTAACATGAGGGAAAGTGGGAAGAGATAATGGGGGGAAAGTGGGAAGGGTTTTTAGGAACATCTACAAAGAACACATGGGTGAAATCAAGGGGGAGTTGGGGGGAATGGAGACAACTGTACTTGAACAACAATAAAAGAAATTTTAAAAAATATAAATGAGAGAGGGTAGTATAGGGCATGGCAGTGGTGGGAGGTAGGAATATACTGTTCAGGAAGAGTGCTGCTCTAGAATGTTAAAGCTGGAGAGGACTGCAGAAATCAATCAGTCAGTCCACCTTCCTCATTGTACAGACAGGGAAATTAACAGATTGGCGAAGTCACTTACAGGGTAAATTTAAAAGGGGGGAGCCTAGAGAAAGTGAAGCCAGCCATGAATCCAGAAATAGAGAAATAAAGTGTTGGAAGAGAGTGGTAGCTGGAATAGAAAGGAAAGGAATAGAAGGCTATTTTGAAGGAAGAAAGACCGACACAATGTGATGATTGATTGGATAGATATAGGGGACCAATAAGCAGTCACTCCAAGATTTCACTGCTAGCTGAGTGGGAGGCAGGAGTGCAAGGACAGTGCCTGTTTGGCAAGGGGAAGATAAGTGTCATTTTAGACATATTGGGACTTGAAATTTTTATTCAAATAGACACTGTCCATCAGATAGTTAAAGAGCCTAGAGCTTTGATGAAAAGGTTATGACAAGAGATTTGGGAGTTCCTAAATCTCATCATTGTTCTTTCTTGAGAGAAAGAGGAGAGAGAGAAAGACTGAAGAGAGGCAAAGACAGCAAATGGGGCTGAGCTTTGAGCCTTGAGGGATATCCACAAAACGGGGATGGGAGAGGTGGTTGATTCACAAAGGAGAATGAATAAACAGTGAAAGAGGGAGGAGAAACAACATAGATCAGTATCTATGTTAGCAGCAAGGCTTTGAGAATGTCATAATGGTACACAGGAAACAATGCTGATGACTAGCAATACTAAGGACTGGTAAACAAATATAACACAGCTGTTTAAAAATGAGTACAGTGCATTGTGTGCCCACCACCCAAAGTCAAATCATTTCCCAATGTACACTTGAAACCTATATGACCCTATTAATCAATGTCACCTCAATAAATTTAATTTAGCCCTGGCTGGTGTGGTTCAGTGGATTGAGCACCGGCCTGTGAACCAAAGGGTAACTGGTTCAAGTCTCAGTCAGGGCACATGCCTGGGTTGCAGGCCAGGTCCCCAGTAGAGGTTGCGCAAGAGGCAACCACACACTGATGTTTCCCTCTTTCTCACTCCTTTCTCCTCTGTCTAAAAATAAATAAAATATTTTTTAAAAATAAATTTAATTTAAAAAATAAGGCAGCCTTGCATATACTGATAAAGATTTTCAGTATATCTAAATGAAAAAAAGCAAGGTGCACATTGTTTTAGTATGTACAAAAGGCAATTTAAGGAATCTATGTTCATATTTGCTTGTGTATGTACAGCGACAGTCTAGAAAGATAGAAAAAATCCAAGGACAGTAAGGGGTGATGAACCTGGCCAGATGAAGGACAAGTATAAACAGGACACTATTCTTCAACTACCTTTTCATACCAAATGGCTTTTGACCCATGAGAATACGTTACTTGTTCAACAAATAATTTGTAATATAAAATAATTGTTCAGTGAAGACAAGGAAGATAATGACAGCAAAAAGGCCAGTGAATTTGGCCCTCAGGAAGACTTCAATGGAAGCCAGATTGGAGAGGATCAAGGAATACACAGGCTGTTAGGAAACAGAGACACTGAACACATGCACATGCACACACATACACATATAAAACCATATACTACACACCTATATATAATATATATGGTATCTTTGGAAGGGTACAAAAAGAATTGGTGACAATGGCTGCATCTGGGTAGAGAAATTAGTGATAAACACTTGCCCATTTGTATAATTTTAATCTTGTTCCATGAACATTTATCACCTGTGCCTAAAACAACAATTTAAACAAATATTGTTAGGAGAAGGAAGGGAAGGGAGGAGGGAGGGAGGGAGGAAGGAAGGAAGACCACTCCACACTTAACAAAATTTGGTGGCAAAGAGGGCATGTGAGATGGATATGTTTGTAGGGGCCAAGATGGTCAACTTGGGCTTTTGCTTTATTCTCTCTCCCCATTCCAGTTCAAGAGGCAAAGGTTGCTGGAAGAACAGGCACTGTAAAATACAATAAACTACACTTTGATACCAGCTCTGCCACTTTACTGGTTGAATGAATTTTAGAAAGTTATTTAACTTTCTTAGCCTCAATTTCTGCATCTCAGAATTAGGGACACTACTAAGTACCTCTCATACATTATATTACTTAATCCTGGGAATCTAATGTGCATATTTAACAATTTTGCAAGAAAGCTTGGAAATGACTGATCTATGTGACTTTTCTTGAATGCTATGTCACTTTTCTCCAATGCTATGGCACACAGAACATGGTCACAGGAATAGTTAATATTGATATTGGAAAGAAATCATGAGGCACAGAAGGGGGTCTTTTAAACAAAATTCTAAAGTATAGTGGAACAAACATAGGATTTTGGCAAATCTGATTTCAAATCACAGTTTTACCACTTATTGGTGTGATTTTGATAATGTTGTTTGCTCTCTCTGAGTTTCATTATTTTTATCTGTAAAATAGGAATACTGTCAGTTATTTTATAGTAGTGATGAAAATTAGAGATTACACATATAAAATTCCAAGTACATAATTGGCATTTGATTAGTGGTAACTTTGATCACCCTCAATCTAGAATTAAAGCTCCTGAGCACACGAAAGCAGTCATGCCAGTTTCCTACTTTGCACTTCCATTCCCTTGCCCCTTCAAAATAGCTCTCAAAAAATAAAAGCACATTGGCTATCCCTTTGATTTTTTAAGCACCTATGAGGCCAGCCAAAGAATTCCCTCCTGCCCTTTGAACTTTTAATTCATTCTCAAATGATTTACTGGCTGCCTGGCCTCTAAATGACCATGCTAGCAGTTATGTCCTTCCTCTCTGAGGCTCTGTCCCTTTGATAACAACAGTGTCCCTGATGGGGTTTACCATTCCCATACTGTAGGAGCATGCTTCCAAGATAATTTTTTTTTTTACTTTAGAAGGACCTTAATGGGAACAGAAGTAAAAAGCAAGCTAATATTTCCACCAATACCTGCAAAGACTGAATCATCTCCTCTAAGACTTTCTCAGATTGTCTGTATTCCTTTCAAACTTACTATGTGACACTGATAAGAACATTTCCTAGCATCCCTTTTGAGGCCTGTTTCTAAAGTTTGCTCCCATAAGAACAACTCTCCAGCAGCAGTCCAAACAGGAACAGACTAAAAGAAACCCCCACCATGTATCTTTTAGACTATTACAGTACTGCCACTGTGAGTTTGAATCTATTCCTTTTAGTGCCCTGACATAACCTAATTGACTTCTACAGAGACAGCCACCAATTAGATTAGGCCCTATCAGAAAGGATAGGGGTGGTTCTTCCTGGCCCTTCTCAGCATTCTCAGCTTTGAGTGAAATAGTGAGAAAAGGAATGTCATGGTCAAATAATGAGGACACTTAAGGCACTGGGTAGAAATACCAGACAGTGACTCACATCCAAGGCTAGTCAGACAGAACACGTTAGGGCTTGCTTAAGCAAAAGTGAAAACACACACACACACACACACAGTATGTTCACATTAAGGTACCTCCTTTCAGTTGAAGCTGTGAAAACACTTGAGTCAGGCAGAAGACTCACACTATTCCCTCCCCAAACACATAACAAAAAGATGGGTGGTTGCTGTTTTAACAGTCCCATGGCAACCCTTCCCAACAGCAAGGGGAATACTGTAATCATCAGCCAGTAGGCCTCTCCCACATACAAACCTCAGAAACACAGTTCACACATAGGAGCTGCAACAGAAAGGAACCCAAACTGTTGCAAACCAAACTCCAGGACAATCTCCATCCTCCAATGCCACCATCTCCCCTCACGTCCAGGGTTGCATCTGGGACCACTCTCATCTTCCGACAACACCATTATTTCTTTCTTTATGTTCCCTCTGTCCCTAGCTCACATGTGTGTGTTATTCAAGGCTCACCCCACTTATGAGGTATCACAGAAAGACTAGAAAACTTAGCTAGTATATCCAACTCTTCAAGTCATATCTTTTTTCTAATTTGGGATAGGAAGTGGAAAGGTGAAAATGACCAACTATTAAGTACAAAATTTTTGCTTTACTCCTCCAGCCAATCATCATGGAGAGTCTATTCTGTGTTCTTTGCTAAGGATGGTATAGATAGCCATTGTCCTCTAGAACATTTTCATCCAGTAAGGTAGACATAAGGCGGCCAAAGTACCCAAAGATTTCTACTGGAAAATCAGAACTCCAGAATTCCAAAAAGGGAGCAATTAGAGATGATGCCTTGGAGATTCAGAGCTAGAGCTTGAAGGTTAGGCCCAATTGGGTGGAGTAGAAAAGAGAAAAGAAAGCCTTCTAAGTATGCAGTCTGAAGCCCAGCCACTCAAAGAACATCAGGATGGGGAGTTTCCCACATATGTTTGGAGGGCAGAAAATAAACCATTCTGACTGAAAGCTCAGGTCCTGGAAGAAGTTCTAGAAAGTAAGACTAGAGTCAGATGGAGAATGGTCCATACACCAGGCTGAAGTAGTTTGAGCTTTATAATACAGGCAGCAGAGAGCCATTCAATAATTTTAAGTGGAAGGAGTGGGGATGATCAAAGGGAGGAAAAGCATTGACTAGGCCACTATAGTAGTATAACTGTTCCAGATGGAGTTTTCTTCCTGCCTGTCCCAGCTTTTGCAAGATCCTCCTTCAAAGCTGCCCTATCTGAGCTCACTATCTCATAGCTCATTACTTTGCATCTCTTTTCGGTTGAGTGAGATATCAGTGATGCTTCTTATTCTGAATGAGACTCCTAATGTACTGAAGTTGGTCAGAGACTTAAAAAAAAGGAGACATTTCATCCAACTCTTCCGGTTTAGAAGAGAGGCACTATGATACATCATTTCCATTTTAGTAATAGCATCAGTCAGCTTGGCCCCTGGGTCACTGATCTCTTCTATGAGCTCAACAGGGGAGCAGAGGGAGAGAGAGAGAACCTCCAGCATGGAGCAAAACCTGATTGTCAAGTGCTTTTCTGGGGCCTGGTCCAGATCACTGTCACTTACAGGCTTAGACTAGAGCTCAGCCTTAAATTAGGGCTCCAAACTCAAAGCCAGAATGGGAGGTGTAGGAGCCCCACCTGGGTCTTAGTAGTGGGAGTTAACTCTCCCTGATCCTTAATTCTTTTGGCTTTTATTAGTGGCTGGAAGGGTAGAGGGATGTAACCTGAACCCTAATGCAGCTGAGAAGGGCTAAGAGCCAAAACTTTCCTTGAGCAGATACAGTATGTGCAGAGCCTGGGCAGGTTTCAGAACACTGCACATTTCTCCAGCCAATGGCATGGGAAAACATGAAAAGTACTTATTTAACCCTTTACATCCAGAGGGGAAGAGTATCATTCTCTCATCAGGCAGGGTTCATACAGCAGAGAGACATTAGCAAGCTGGTTCTTGTAAAAGCCAGAGCACTCAGGTAGTCTTTTTCACAAAAATACCCCCAGCAGCTAGATATTCAAATCAATTTCAAACATAAATTACAAGCTATTTCATCTTGTCAAAGAGAACAGGTAAAGTAAGTCATGTGCCCATTAGCCTTTTAGCAAGAAGTGAGTTTTGCCTACAAGGGGGTAGGGAAGGAGTGAATAGACCAAGTCCCATAGCACCCACATCTTTAGAACATTCTGAATTTTAGTTTTTCAACATACAGAAAAGCAGGTGATGCTACACAAAATAAGTAACAGGCCTAGAAAGCAAATCTAAAAAGGATGAAGGTAGGAGAAGGGTCACCAGGCCCTTCTGCACACAGAGTTAACCTTTTCTGAGAATTACATGCAAGTATGCAGGGCATTGGGCCCAGGGTTTGGATCAGATAATCAGTTCGAATTTGCAAAAAGTATCTTAATAGTAAAGCAATGTTTTCCACCCAAATTTGCAAGAAATGAATTTGTGAAGAGAATCCCCATTTTCCCCTTATTTTAATATAAAAATCAGGATAAGATTTTGGTAAGGACACAACTGAAGGCAATTAAATACTTGAAAGTTTAACATTGCTTTTTCAAAGGTCACACTTAAGAACCAAAACTACTGTAAAAATACTAACAATGACACTCACAAATTAATAATACTACACCATGCAGAGTATCAAACTTCTAACAACAAAAATGCAATACAGACTTGAAACTCCAGTGGTTTGAAGTTTGCCTTCCAAGCCTTCACATTATGTTTTTCATATAGAGAAAACAATCCTTAAACATCTTGGCAAGTCAACAGGTTTTTTCACAACCTAGAACGTGTTAACACTACAAGCGTCATGTCTGAAGTTTGGCCTTGTCAGTTTCTTCAATTTTTTTGTTTGATTTTTGGACTTTATCATCACTTGAAAGTACTAAGTTAAACAGAAAGAACTTCATCCAGTAACACCTGAGGTGACTAGGCATCCTGCAGATTGGGGCTAGCAAGACCAAGCTATGGCCAGAAAGGCTGATTAAATAACAATGCAGGCATGTTCCAATGTCTGTTGGGGCATGAGATTGTCTGGCAATTAACTAATTTTCACAACAATCAGCAGACAATAAGTAAATTGTCTTATGTTAACCATTATGTTCCTAAAATAAGTATTTGTTGTTTTACCAGATCAGTGGCCTTAAAAAATCCTTTTTATTTTGAAATAACTTGATTGTTCTACAGACACCTCAATCTCAAAAGATACAAAACTTAACTAAATAAAACTGATTAGCTCTCCCAATTCCCATCACCACTGACAACCGCCTAAGTTAAAAATACTGGATTCCCTTTTAACCTCTCCATTTCTTCAGATCCAAATGATATGTATTCCACTAACCTCTAGCAACTTGCTAATGTATAATAATCAGCACATTGCCAAGATGACTGATTCCCTCAAAATGTGCTCTTTTATTGTTCAATGCAGTTCTTTCCTCATGGAAGCACTTATGTGGCAGGTACTGTGCTAGGGGCTTTATTTTTAACACATTAATCCTCCCAAACACTAAAATCACTACCTACTCTGAACCTGAAGCTTTCTATAGCCCAGTTTTATGGGTTCTTCACAATAACTGGCTCATGTCATTCACCTTCATATCCCATTACTCTGCAACAATCAAGCAGAGATACATTGATTCATTTATCCAGCCATACAAGCAATATGACATTGAGCAAGTTACCTAACGTCTCTATGCCTCAATTTATCTTCTGTAAAATGGAGTTAATAAATTAGTCCATACATGTTAAAATAGAAAGCCAGTGCCTGACCCAGGATACACACTATGAAAGTATTTGTTAGAAAACAAATAAAGGCGACATTTATGGAGCTCTATGCTGGTTTCACAGGACTTATGAATAATAACTCAGCTCTTAAAACAAGTACTTAATAAGTTTAGTGAAAGAGTTAAATAAGTAATTAAACAAAAAACATATCCTCTGCCCTTGGGGAGCTCATGCTATTAGTCAGTTCACTGTGGGGTGAACCAACTGGTCTTAGTCTCCTGCTTGTGTCTTTCGGACATGCAGCACTTATGCTAACTAGAATGAATGCTTCTCTCCCTCCCCAAAGGATATATAAGAATAAACTACCATACCACATATATCCTTCAAGGCCTAACTCCAATTCTTCATTTTTTCACAACCTGCTCAATCACATCAGCCTATAATGAAATCTCTTCTCACTGAATAAATGTTGCTCTTAGATCCTACCCCATGGTTTCAGAACTTTAAGGTTTCTATTTCCTGGGCTTGCAGTAGTGCCTTTCTTCAACAAAACTGTCACTTCCAGGGAACAGGTCTTCTATAGTGGCTATCTCTTGAATTCTGTAGTTTAGGGTTAGGTACTTTACAAAGTGCTCAACAAATAGGTGTTGACCAATGGGTTGGCTAATTGATTGACTGGAGGCTTAATTGAGAACTCTTAGGAGACAAACAAGGGTTAGCATAGCCTTTCAAATTGCTGGCTATTCAGACATTAACCAGAAATTATGTTTGGTCTTCCAACTTGTGGCAGCAGCAGGAGACATAATATTAAATGTTCTCTGCCATTTCACACATCTCTCATTGATTTGGTAACTTCAGAAATTTCATTTTTTAAGTTCAAAATTATCCTAAGAGAATTGATATTTAATGAGGGATACTGCCTTGGCTGGTGTGGTTCAGTGATTGAGTGCCAGCCCACAAAATCAAAGGGTCGTCAGGTTTGATTACTGGTCTGAGGTACATGTCTGGGTTGCGGGTCAGGTCCCAGGGTGAGAGGCAATGACACATTGATGTTTCTCTCCCTCTTCCTCCCTCCCTTCCCCTTTCTAAAAAATAAATAAATAAATAAAATCTTTTAAAAAATAAGGGGTACCTGTGGAAAGCTTTTTATTTCTTTTTGAAAATTTTTATTTGGTTATTTTTTTATTATTGTCCAAGCACAATTGTTATTTCTTTTTAAAATCACATGCACACCAAGTATTTACACAAGATAAAAGATAAAATCAATCTCCTTCCATACAGGAAAAAATGTACAAGTTTTATTATTTTCATTTTGCAATTGAGGAAATTGAGACACAGAGAGGAAAATGACTTGCCCAATGACACATAAATAAAGATTGACAAAGCAAATACTGAAATTTAGGTCTTTTGAATCCAAGCTCATACCTTTTACTGTGATTTGAGATTTAAAACAAAACAAATCAAAAACCCTTCCTTTGACCCTGACCCCTAAGGGGCACATTGGTAATATACCAGTTTTTGAACTCAATTATAATTCTCTCATTTCTCTCTCATTTCTTCCCCACCCCTCTTCATATTCTTATCCAGTTCTTTCTCTCTCTTTCTTCCTTTAACCTATGAAAACATGACACTAAAGAAAGAAACTTGGATTTGAAGTCAAACAGAAGTAAATGTAAGTGCCAGCTCTTCTACTTACTGTGTGACTTGGAGTCTCTTACTTAACTTTTCTCAGGCCTTAGTCCCTTCATCTGCATAATGGGGACATCAATATCTACCTCAGAGAGTTACTATAAAAAGAAAATCAGAATATATGTAAAGCATCTACAAGCAGCAATATTTGCCACATAGCAGGTTTAGTATCTCTTCTATCCCACCATACCTAGGCCATGACCATACTTTGGGTTCAAGAAGTTGCTGAGATCCAACCAAACTACATTGCCTCTACCCAGTGAGGCACATCCACCCAAGTGGAATATCCAGGTCCTTGCATGGTCGGTCAACTTTTCAGCCTGTTGTCTTGATATTCCCTGATTGCAAATTTAAATTAACACAGAGCTCCAAACTCAAAGTCAAGTCCTCTAAAGAACATGAGAGTCAAGACCAGACACTTACCCCTCGGACTACAAGATGTCATCATTCACCATCTCAGTCAGATGATGATACATCATCAAAAGCTGCCTACCTGCAGAAGTTTTCACAGGAGCTTTTACTTACATCAAACAAAAACAAAAAGAAGTGGAAAACAGCAAGGCAGCCCAACAAAGACAGGACTTTAGCATATCATCTTCTCATAAGCAAAGATGGGGCTGCAGCCATGAGACTCTAACCTATTTCTAGAATAACTAGTTGAACCAGATTTACTCCTAGCTCTATCTTATCTCACCCCAAAAAATCAATTTCTGATGGACCGTGAAAGGCAGTATAGGAGAACCATTCAAAAGTTTCCTGCCAGAGGCCCAGGAAGAGAGACAACCATACGGCTGGGAATCTACTAAGTGGCATTAGGGTGGGGGCCAGAAGACATCACAAAGAGTCTGTCCATCACTGGGCTTAACCCTTGATCCTGTCAAATTAGTCCCACCTCCCACATTCCTTGCAGATGTATTATTAAAAGACTTCAGTAGAAGTTAACAGACCATGCCACATGCCATCCCTGAGAATATAACAGGGAACAGCCACTTCTGGAAAGATAAGTAGTGTGGAAAAAAGCAATGCACTGTAAGAATTGCCTGCTGTCAGTCAACCTTCACACTTCCACAGCCTAGACCAAGCAAGGATCCTGGAGACCTTAGTGATCCATCAATAAAGAAGCTTGCCCCATGGACAGTAAGAAAAGAAACAGAAGGGAAGAGAGAAGTGATATAATATGCCAAGCTTACTCAGCAAGTTGATAACAGGGTACAAGGAATGTGACAAAGGTCTTGTCCTCCACTGAAAAAGGATAGAGAGAGACACAGCATGAAAGAATTTCCCCCTAATCTGGTTATCAATTTGCTGTTTTTAAACTTTATCAACCTTAATTCTGTGAGTTTCTCTCACCCCCACTGAAAGCATAGCTGAGTCAAAAGGGACTAAGCTGGTATAGCAGACTAGAAGGGTTCACTGTGACCAAAGAAGAGAAAAAGCTGGGTTTTGGACAGAGAACAGGGAAGCCAATGAATGAAGAGGTGATGGGACATGAATGAGACAGTCCAAAATGTAGGCTTCAAGCAACTGGTGTTGATGTTTGGGGGCTGGGAATCAAAGGCAGGAAGGGTAGCTCGGATGCATGGAAAATGTGTCTCTGTTGCTACTAGGCAGTGCTCACCCTGTGGCATAACATAGTTACAGATTCACACTGTAAGAGTAGGAGCAGAGGTGAAGTCAAAAGGGAGAGGTTAGTTACTCTGAGAAACCATCTTGATCCTTGCAACTTCAGTGCCCAGCCAGGATGGCTACGTGCCTAAGTAAACATGGCAGTGTAATGTGAGGAAGAATGGATCATCCCTTGCAAAACTAATGTCTTACACTTGGCCTATTTATGTTGGATGGGGCAAAGGGGTTCAAGGAGACAAACCCCTACCCCATCCCTCTACTCCAGAGGTGTTAAACTAATTTTCACCATGGGCCACACCAGCCTCGCAGTTGCCTTCAAAGCGCTAAATGTAATTTTAGGACCGTATAAATGTAACTACTCCTTAACAGTTAAGCAAGAGCTCGGTGCTGCCACCAGGTAGAAACAAGGTGCTGGGCTAGATAAAACAAGGTGAGGGCCAGATTCAGCCTGTGGGCCTTGTGTTTGCCACTTGTGCTCTACTCCAACACAATCTTTACCCAGGTAAAATAATATCTCAACTTATTCAATAATGATTTAATTGAAGTCTGTCTGAAAGGGGTTCTTTAGGGGAGTACAAGGAATAAAATACTGGCTCCACAGAAGCTGACAGTGATCTAGGTACCAAATAAGCAATATAAAAGGGTAGATTGCTGATAACAAGATAACTCAGGTAAACTTGGAGTTCAGTTTCAGAAAGAAATTTAACCATGCATACACTGTGTGCACACACACTCACAGATATGAGCACTTTTGGCCCAGATAATAGTAGAAACTCCAAACCCACCCAGATCTGTATAACAGAGATATCAAGGGCACTTGTTGTCCCTAACTTATGAATGAATTGCTTTCCAAGAATACCATTTGTAAATAAGCAGCTTGGAGCTTTAAATATAGTTTCCTATAAACAGAATATGGTGAATGGTGGTTAGATTCTGTAATTTCATTGGCTATTCACTATGAATTAAATAGGCCTTTCCAAAAACAGTTCTGAACCTAGCTATTACCAAAAACATTGTGTCAATGGAACGTATGTTCTGGCTATTGTCTCTTCTCCAGGCTCTCATCCTTCAGTAATAATGATGATTAAGTTCCATTCTAATATACTCCTGATCAGGCCTTTAGTAGCAAGAAAAGGTATTTATTTGCCCAAATCTGGTGATGAACTGGTGGATATGAGGACATGGAGAAATGAAGCCATAGGTGCAAGAACTCCAAGAGGAGTGATTGTTGTAGATATTCCAGGTACAGGAAGAAGACCTCAGAACCCAGGGATGGCAGCATCAGCAGGAGATTTTACAGTCAGTGCTATTGGCAATGTTCAGGGAGATAAATATCTGACGGGAATTGGGGACAGAACTGCTATGTCTAAATTCCTACAAAGGTGCTCTGTAAGTTGGAGGCTGATTGTATGTCACATATGGTCAACATCTTCAATCTTAGAGACACCTATTTTTCTCAAAGGGAGAATATTAAGTTTAGAGAGGTTACTCCTACAAATTCCAAGCCAGCAGTTGGGAAAAAAATAAAATAAATTAAATCTGATGTTTTAGAGTCTGACTTTGACACTATTCATTAAATGCTACTTCCTTCTTCTATTATGCAAATTCCCTCTCTGTACTTTGTATAAACATATTTGCTCCTTGAAGTCAGGACTTATATTCTGCCTCTTATCTTCCTTAGAAAATTTTTCCAAGGTTGGCC
The DNA here is from genome assembly GCF_014824575.4 of Sturnira hondurensis. NCBI lineage: Eukaryota > Metazoa > Chordata > Mammalia > Chiroptera > Phyllostomidae > Sturnira > Sturnira hondurensis. The sequence continues at coordinate 529,320 of NW_028096051.1, forward strand.
TGGGATAGGAGCAGGTCTAGTGGCAATTCTAATTCAATAGTAAGAGGTGAAATGTGTCCCTCCCAAATTTATTATGTGGCTGTTCCATATGACTACGCAGAGTCCTTGTGCAGGTATGTCTTAACAACAGCACTGATACCCCCACTAAAAGGCTTTGCTTGACACAGGATCTTCATATGGCATGGACTCAGCTGTATTTTTTAAAATAATGATCCTACTCAACTTTGGTCAGACTCTTCTTAGATACTGTATTCAGCTGTAGGCTCCATAACTCAAGAGGAAGATGGACAGGCTAGAGTGTATCCAGAATGGGAGGATGAAACCAGAGAGGAGGCTAGATCTCAACAGCTGAAAGAGCTGTCAAGACACTTCTAGACACTTTAGTCTAGAAAAGTGAAGCAAGGGGATACAGTTGTCTTTAGACCTCCCAAAGACATTCCTAAGACAGAGAAAGCACCCCTGACTGTGTGGTCCCAGAAAGTAGAGCTAGGACCCACAGATGGTAGGTAGAGGGAGAATGATTGCAGAATGATTCCTATTAAAGAAAAAGCTGTCCATAGCCAAAACTTTCCAACAGTCAAGTGAACTAGCTAATAAGATAGTGAGCCCCACCATGACCAGAAGAGAATAAGCTCAGGGCTACTACACAGGAGGCTCATAGGTTGGTTAAGACTAAGATGAGCTGACTTTCAAAAGGTCCTCCTCACTCTGAGAATCTAGGTCTCCTCCAAGAACAGCATTAGATTAACAGCCCTGAGTTGAGTCTACTTTGGGTGAGGGTAAGTGGGTGTGTGTGTGCACATGTGTACGCACATAGAGGGGTAGTGAGAGCAGTCTTTCACTTAATCTCTGCTGTTCACTAACTTTTCTCAGATTGGTCATCATCTTTCCCCCAATTCATCCACCCAGTTCTGAAGAAGCCTAACTATAAAAACTGTGATGTTCCCTCCAGAAAATAATTCTATAAACACCAATCTCAAGTCTCTTTTAAAAAATTCTGGGAGGGGGTTGGAAGGAGCAAGGGGATAGACCATTTCAATTTTTTTTAAGGAACAATGCTCAAGTGTCTTCCAGCTGGAGTTGAATTATTTTCTTTGTCTGAAGTTTTGATGATGGAAAACCCTCTAACAGGATTTGCCTTTTTCACTTCAGGGAAAATAGATGTGGATCTCAATAGGGTACTAGGTATATTATGACAGCCTAGCATGCCCAAAAGTAGTGTGTACCTGAAGTTCAACCAGAGGTTACCAGAAATAACATTTGCCCATCTTATTTTATTTCCCTCCAACCTTCTTTGTATCTCTCTGGATTAATTCCTAACTTGTATCCCCAAATGCCTTCTACATTCTGGGAAAGGATAGCAGTTGAGGATGTGAGGCAGTAAACATCTTTGCTGATTCGAGAGGCAGAGAGGAGAGAATTCATGTAAATAACCGTGCTTGACTAAGCTCCCCAAAAGTATACCCCATGAAGGTTCCATTGTGAATGCCAAACCCTGGTCTGGGGGGGGGGGTAGGCCCAGCCTGAAACACAGCTAAAAATGGTTCACAGGAACTATAATTTCTCAGATAACATGACCTCTGCACCCAACAAGAACTCAAACTTGCAGCCAAACTTACTGCCAACCAGAAGAGAGCCTTAATCTGAATTTACCAATGTTCTCTTAAAATCTCAACTGCCTCTTTGCATGTTTCTTCTAGAAATATGCTCACAGTTGAGATAGGGAAGGGCTAAAAACAACTTAAACACCATGCCCTGCCATTTTCCCCAGAAAACAGTATTAGTTTGCCCAATTCATTCTCACACCATCTTTGGTCCAAATAGATACTTGGGTCTAGAAAGGATGAAATGACATAGAGACATTAGTGTACATTAAGGGTAGAAGGTGAAACTTCTTTGTCCTCTAAGCTACTCCCTCATCCTACACAATTTTGTTCCAGGGCAGTAACTAATCCCCACTTCCTTCACTGTGCCAGAAAAAAAATGGACCAGGAAAAGGGCAACTATGTAGAGTAAGCCTGTCTTCTCCCCTGTATTATCCCCCTACACACACACACCCTATTTTCCTCCTCTTTTTCCTGCATCCCCACACTGGTCTCCACCCTTTTTTCCTCATCCTTAGCCAACCTCAGCACATTTCCAATACAGAATGAGTATAGGAATCCTATGCTCTGCTATATCTCAGCGCTCTCTCTCTCTCTCTCTCTCACACACACACACACACACACAGAGAGAGAGAATAGTATACCGTTTGAATCACTGAGGCCTCTAAGAGGTCCCTATTGATGTAGAATCATTAGTGCCAGAACCTTGGAAAGGTCACCTATCCCCAAAGAGGATCTTTTCCAGTGCAGGGAGCCAACTTCACAGATGGATGTATATACTATGAAGGGGGACTCCTAGATAGCAAAACAGACAAATCGGATTAGAAGACAACCCCCACTTCATCCAGATGGGCTCCCTGAGTCAATGAGGTAGTACAAGACACAAACTGGGAATATATCCTAAGACTCACGAAGCACTAAATCAAAAGAATTTATGCATCCCTATGTTTACAGCAGCGCTATTACAATAGCCATGTGCTGGAAACAGCCTAAGTGCCCGTGAGTAGATGAGTGGATCAAAAAACGGTGGTATGTTTATACAATGGAATACTATGCAGCAGAAGAAAATAAGGAATTCCTGCCTTTTGTGATAGTATGGATGGAACTGGACACTATTTTCCTAAGTGATATAAACCAGTTGATGAAAGACAAATATCATATGATCTCACTTATAAGAAGAATCTAATGAACAAAATAAACTATCAGCAAAATAGAATCAGAGGCATAGAATCATGGAACAGACTGATGGCTATAAGAAGGGAGTGGGGGGCTGGATGAAAGAAGGTGAAGGGATATACTTCAATATATGTGAAGTACCCATGGACATGGACAACAGTGTGGGGATTGGCTGTGGGAGTGAGTGGGTAGGCTGGGAAGAGGGGGCGCAAAAAGGGGAAAATGGGACATCTGTAATAGCACAAACACTAAAACATCAAATGAAAAAAGACAGTAACAAAAGGAATTAATAACACCAAGGTCATGGACCCAGTTCCCTTGTGGGTCATGTTTCAGTGGGGAAATTATAAACTGTCTCTAACATTTGCCGAATGGATAAAACAACTATGAGACATTTATACAATGGAATATTACACTGCTATAAAAAAGAAGAAATTTTTACCTTTGCATAGATGGTCTTGGAGAACATCATGCTAAGTGAAATAAGCCAGTCGGAGAAAGACAAATACCATATGACTTCACTCATGTGTGGAATCTAATGAACAAACTGAACTAACAAGCAAAATTGAGACAGATTTATAGATGGAGTGCAGGATGACAGCTAAGGGGGGAAGGTTAGGGGGTTAATGGATTGAGCAAAAAAGAAAAAGGACTCATGGACAAGAGTGTGGTGATTGCAGGGGGTGAGGGGATATAAGACGCTTAAAGAATAATGGAAAAAAATAAAATTAAAAAATAAAACAAAAGGACACACACCAAAAAACACTTGAGATAATCAAAAAAGCTTTTTTAAAACATTTCCTCTTTTTTCTACCTGATTGTCAGGAAAAGACTGAGTGAATCTCTATAACTTTGGGCAACTGAATGCCCTACATTCAGGGAAATCACAAAAGCTGGTAGGAATTGATTATTTCTCCAACCTGATCATTTTCTAGTCCAAAGGTTCTCCTTTGATAAATACGAGGTCTGTCCAGAAAAATTCCAACCATTGTTAATATAATAAGAACTGTTTGGAGACTTCTGGCCAAGATGGAGGCATAGGTGGAAACACTGCACCTCCTTGCACAACCAAGTTTAAAGACAACAAAGTTTTAGTAACAATAACGCAACCAAAACACAGAAAGTTGAATTATAAGGAAGTCTGACAACAACGAACCATTCAGCCAGACTGGTAAGAGGGGCGGAGCCAGCCACTGGCAGAGCGAGGTTGCAAAGGAAAACTCAGCCAGACTGGAGTGACCCAGGTGCGGGGGTGGCAGTTGGCAGATCCCAGGCGTGGGGTTGCAACAGGCAGACCCAGGGAGGGCGCAAGGCGGCAGGCTGACCGTGGTCACACATTCGAGTGCAGATAAACCAGGTGAAGGAGCGAGCAGTGAGAGAGACTGCGCAGGCCCCAGCAGCAGGACGCAGCAGAGGGGACTGCCATTGCTCCTCTCTGACCCCGCCCCCACATACAGTCACAACCCAGCGACTGAGTTGCCCCCCACTGGTGAACACCTAGGGCTCTGCCCCTCATATGTAACAGGCGTGAATAGACCAAAACATTATGGCTCAAGAAGAACTCAAAGCCCCAGAGCCAATAACTCTAAGCGACCAAGAAATAGCCAACCTATCAGATGCACAGTTCAAAATACTGGTGATCAGGATGCTCACAGAACTGGTTGATTTTAGCCACAAATTAGAGGAACAAATGAAGGCTAAACTAGTTGAAATGAAGGGAAATGCACAGGAAACCAATAGTGACAGAAAGGAAACTGGGACTCAAATCAAGGGAGTGGACCAAAAGGAAGAAAAAATTACCAAACAGAAAAGTATGAAGAAACAAGAATTCAAAAAAAAATGAGGAGAGGCTTAGGAACCTTCAGGACATCTTTAAATGTTCCAACATCCAAATTATAGGGATACCAGAAGGGGAAGAGGAAGAGCGACAAGTGGAAAACTTAGTTGAACAAATAATAAAGGAGAACTTCCCCAATTTGGCAAAGGAAATAGACCTCCAGGAAATCCAGGAAGCTCAAACAGTCCCGAAGAAGTAGGACCCAAGAAAGAACACACCAAGGCACATCATAATTACATTAGCCAAGATTAAAATGAAGGAGAGGATCCTAGAAGCAGCAAGAGATAAGGGGACAGTCACCTACAGAGGAGTTCCCATCAGATTGTCAGCGGATTTCTCAAAAGAGACCTTACAGGCAGGAAGGGGCTGGAAAGAAGTATTCCAAGTCATGAAAGCCAAAGACCTACATCCAAGATTGCTCTATCCAGAAAAGCTTTCATTTAGAATGGAAGGGCAGATAAAGTGCTTCTCAGGTAAGATTAAATTCAACATGTTCATCATCACCAAGCCCTTATTCTATGAAATGTTAAAGGGACTTATCTAAGAAAAAGAAGATAAAAAATATGAACAGTGAAAGGACAGCAAACTCACAGTTATTAACAACCACACCTAAAACAAAAGCAAACTAAGAGGACAGCTGGATCAGGAGCGGAACCATAGAAATGGAGATCACATGGAGGGTTAGCAACAGGGGAGTGGGAGGAGGAGAAGAGGGGAGAAGGTACAGAGAATAAGTAGCATAAATGGTAGGTAGAAAATAGACAGGGGGAGGGCAAGAATAATATGGGAAATATGGAATCTAAGGAACTTGAGACATGTGGACATAAACTAAAGGCGGGGGGGATGATGGGGAAGGGGTGTGCAGGATGGAGGGGAATGAAGGGGGGAAATAGGACAACTTTAATGGCATAATCAATAAAATATATTTTTTTAAAAAGAACTGTTTGTGCACCATCGATGTAACCTGGCAGCCAAGAAGAGTGTACTGGAATGTGCATGCATGAACAGTGACAAGTAGTCAGTAGGGGTAGTAGATGCCATTGAGTGAGCATGTGTACTGTATGGCTGTTGCATACAAAATGACTGAGCAAGTAGAGCAATGAATCTGCATCAAATTTTGCATTAAGCTTGAACATTCCTCTATGCAAACTATTCATATAATTCAGAAGGCTGCAGCTACAGGCAACTGGCGATTGGCAGCTTCATCATGACAACGTGCCTGCCCATGCTTCATGTCTCATGAAGAATGTTTTGGCAAAACATCAAATCACTCAGGTGACTCAGCCCCCTTACAGCCCAGACTTGGTGTCCTGTGTCTTCTGGCTTTTCCTAAAACTAAAATCACCTTGGAAGGGGAAGAGATTTCAGATGATCGATGAGATTCAGGAAAATATGATGGAGCAGCTAGTGGAGATTGAGAGAACTGTGTGAGGTCCCAATGTGCCTACTTTGAAGGAGACCAAGGCTCATTGTCCTATGTATATGTTTCTTGTATCTTGTTCAATAAATATCTCTATTTTTCATATTACTTGCCTGTACATTTTCTGGACAGATCTTGTATGAGGTAGATTTTCATACTGCATACACTCTTTCCCCACTAATCACCTTTTCTCAAAACTGTCCATTCTCAAGATGCCTCCATCTTTCCCACAAGCTATCTCCAAGCATGTATGCCATACTACCCAGACCCAAATCACTTTTGGATTTTTTCCCCATGACACCAAAGGAGGTTCTCCATTTCCAACCATTGTTCTTGTATTTTACCTCCATCTCTGCCTGACTGGAGATCATCACAAGTGATTTGGAATCATCCAAATAATCCTGTCCTATTACCTGAGCCCATTATGAAGCATCTGCAACCCAGTCGTCACCTACTGTGGAACCATAGGCTAGCACAGAATGGATCACTGGCATGGGAGGCTGCCAAGACTACATACATACCTAAACAATATTGCCCCATGCCCCTTCACAAACCTCAGAACTACCAGAAGAACCGAAAAACTTCCCAAGAAGTAGGAAATATGATAGACTTGGAGCATACCACTGACTCATCATATGATAGACTTAGGCAAGCCACTCAGTGCATCACAACCTCAGTTTTTCCAACAGTTTCTCCACAACCTTCCCTGACTTTTTCATAGGGTGGCTGTAAGGGGCTAATGAAATAAAGGATGTGGAAACACACTATAAACAGTAACCCTGTGTCCAAATGGATCAAAGCATCCTCCTCCTCAGTCTGAAACCCTTCTGAGGCAAAAAGGGCCAGAGCTAGTATAAAGGATTGACTACTAGATCATCATAGTCTTAGCCTAGGGAGAGCAAGTGAGGTATACAGAACCCCAGAGGTAGTGAATAGCAGAACAAGGATCAGAACCCAAGTTTTTGATCTACCAGTGTGATTCTCTTTCTATGCCCTTCTATTCCATCTCCACCAGTGTGTGCAGACCGAGGCTACTTTCCAAAAGAAATTTGTATTGTTCTGAAGCTTAAGAGAAAGCAAAAGTAAGGTAGAAAAATGAAAAGGGGGATTAATGAAATGTGCCACAGAGTGTTTTGGCAAGAAAAAAAACCCACAGGCAATCACTACACTTAAAAAATACTACAGCCCCTTTGTATAATGTTGGGGCTAACTAGGTTATAATAGCTGGATTTCACCGTAAGGAGCCAGGATATTTGGGAGGAATGGGAGAAATGAGTTTACCCTCTGCATCTCCAAATGTGTGTAATAATGAGCCTTCATACAATAGGGGTCAACCATTATATTCAGTGGAAAGGGAATCATTAAAAGCACTCTGCTCTCAACACACAAGTCACTTTCTCAGCAGGTTTGCTAAGGAAACCCTCATCTACCCTCAAATAATCCCCCAGCCATACCACAAATTGCCGGCTGCCCCATACTTAGCAACACCCCCTGCCATGGTAGTGCTGGCACACAAAACAATCCAGCACCACAGCAGTAAGCACTCTCTGGGGTGCTTCTCAGGATGGGTCAGCCCTGGGCAAAGGGCAAAAATGACCTCTACAAGGTAGGTTGTTTAGGAAAACTATGTAAGTTCTGTGGGTGGTGTAAGTAGAGAAAGAGAGGAACTGCCAGACCATGGAAGGCGACATAGCCAGTTGTGACCTTGATGGAAAAGGGGGAGGGAGTGGAGGAGTTTGATTCAAAGACATTCCTAAAGGCCAGGATCCCCCTCTCCAATGGAAGTGAGAGTTTTTGTTTAAGGAAAAGCATATTACCCCCTGCAGAGAGTACTGGACAGGGAGTGCCTTAGGAAGAGGTGTGACCGTGGATTATAAAGGCATCTCAGCCTGGTTAGAAATTAGAAATACATGACTAGTATAAGGGAAGGGAGTGTTGGATGAGGGCTGGGGCTGGTTATTGGTGTTGGGGGAGGCTAAAGACCTCAGGTTTCCCTGACAGCTTCTCAAAATTTTGCCTCAGCATACCTCAGACTGCTTAAGCTGATTGGTACACTCTATGGCAACATCCCAGGGTTGCTAAGAGTGTGGGCTCCAAGGCCTGAAGGATCCCTACACTACAAATTAACCAGCAGTTGCAATGCAGTGCAAAAGTAGCACAGGTTAAGGGGGCATTTGCACTCCTGCTGAGACATGACCTACGTTAAAAAGCCAAAAAAAAAAAAGAAGAAGTGACATTTGTTCCCTGCTGAGAAGCCACATCTTTCTATCTCCAGCCCAAACCCACACCTACCTTAACTGCAATTTCAGAGGGTGGGAAAGGCTTTTCAGATCTGAGCATTTAAGAGAAACCAAAACAACAACAACAAAAGGGATACATTTAAAATGGGAAGTTCCTTTACTTGGCAATCTGGCTCCTCAAGGTGAGTTGTCCTACAAATCTCTCTTCCCAGTAACAGCTCCAGCGGCCCCCACCCCCCAACCTCACTCCTACGAGGAATGGCTCGCTTTGGGGGTTCTGGAGCACTTGGGAGAGCTTCTCTCCCAGGTCCTCAGCTGCAACTTGGCTTCCAGGAGATCACAGCCTCCTAAAACAAACAAACCCTGGCGGCGGCGGCGGCGGCAGCAGCGGCAGCAGCTCCAGCACAGCTGCGCTCCATGGCGCAAAACTTTCCTCCACACTTCTCAACGTGCAGGAAATCTCCCCGGCGATGGGACAGGACTCGGGAGGGAGAGATAGGCCGAACTTAAGCGGAGAAACGCCCCGCCAGCTGAATGGATGTGCGCGCGTCCAGCCGGCCGTGGGAAGTGAGGCTGACGAAAGCCACCAATTCCTCATCTCTGTTCCCACAACAGACCCTTGTCCTGCAACCTGCCCCGACAGGATGGCCCACCAGCCGACCAACGGCCACCACTGCTGAGAAAGCTGCCAAGCCACCTTGCCTGTCCCTTCAGCCCCTCACTGTCCCGCAGGGGCACGGGAACTTCTAAGGAGAAACCCCCACCAGCCACCACTTCCTCCAGTCAAACTGAAGGGTGCAGCCGCCCTGTGGTGGGGGAGCAAAAGCTGCCCCAGAGCCTCCTGAGAATGTCTGCGCGCAGGGCTCTAGCCCGAGGCCAGCCGTGCTCTCATTTGTGCTCCCGCCACCCTTAAGGGGTGTCTGTGCCTGGGCTGGTGGGACGAGCCCTCCCTGCTACTAATACGCCATAGGGGGCTTTCAACCCTCAGCCCGAGCCAAGTTTCAAAGTTGGTCTGAGGGCCCCATCCCACAACAGCCTCTACACCCGTTTGCCCATTCAAAGTTGGGCACCGCCGGGACAGAGCCGCCAGTTCTTACCTTCGACACCGTGAGCGGTTCACAGTGTTCCAGACCCCCCTTAAGGGTGAAGCCCCAGGGCGCCCCCCCTTGCAGCTGCACAGGGACGTACTGGAAAGACCCAGGCTGGTTCTCCATCCTCCACTCTGCTCAGGCGCCGCGGGGCTCCTTTCCCGCAGGGGCTATGTTGCCTCCGCCCCCAGCAGCTCCTCCACCATCGCCCTCCGGCACTACGCCACCCCGCACCACCCTGCTCCGCCTACTCTCCCGGCTGGAGACTCTCGGCCGCTAGTGAGCGCAAGGAGGAAATGACACGGAGCTGGAGAAAGGGGGAGAAATGGGGGAAAGGAGAAGGGGGAAAAAAGAAAAGAAAAGAAAAGAGAGGCGGAGGGATAGCGTGTAATGGACAAGAAAACGGAGCAATAAGAAAGGGCAGTCACTGGGACCTCGCCTATAGGATCGCTGGGGAGTGGGAGCAAGGCGAGGCTTCACATCAATTGTTACATTGTTTCTTTCAAGCTGGCCCCCAGTTCGGTCCTCCTCCTTACTGCGGGGTTCCCCGCCTCTCCAGCCAGCAGAGGCGAGGGGAGGTGAAAGTCGTTAGTGTGGATGGCCCTCGTGGCCGAGTGGGCTGAAACGCTGGTTTCCCGATTAGGGCGTTCTTGTTTCTCTGCCTTTTTCTTTTAAAGGTCCAGAGAACCATGTCCTAGGAGGGTTATAAGGCTACTAATTTGTGGATCTTGCCTAGAGGGATGGAAATTAAAGCAAGTAGGCCACCGAACACAGTGAGGCTGTGTGTGTGTGTGCTGCTCTGTGCGTATGGGCTAGGTGTGTGGGGTCATTGTGAAACATTGCCCCGGAGCACAGTTTAAATAAAGAAGCACTTTGAGGATGCCCCCTGCCCAGGCTCAGCAGCACCCGACCTCAGCTCTTGGGTCTATGGTTAGCACTGTGTATGTTCCAGTCATCTGGAGTTCCTGGCACGGCCTTGCACTTGCCCCACTGAGATGACCATGCCAGGAATCAGCAAACTTTATGACTGGCAGTATTGTTTCCATTCCTAAACAAACCTACAGGAAAGAGCATCCATTGATAAGCTGGCCAATTAACAATGTTGTGCCTTTTGAAAGAATCAGCTTTTGGGCAGAGCCCACAACATCTCTGCTCATCTGTTTATGCTTGAGGCTGTAGTTTCTGAGCTGGGCTTTTAGAAAAGGACACACACCTCATTCACACACACACACACACACACACACACACACACAAATACCCACAGTATTAGTCTTGAAAAGTGAATTTGTTACTAAATCTTATGTTGATTTCTCATTCTTGACCTGGGCAGGTTACCATCCCTCTCTAGCGTGTCCTTTCTTGGACCCACTTGCAGGCAGTGAGTTTTTAAAGGGCTTCACACTAGCAGGAAAAGTTTTGACAATTCAGTTGTGACCCAACAGAATGATCCCACTTTCTCTTGCCTGTTTAGCCCCTTGTCCTCTTTGTATGCAGCTTCTTCCTCATTGCCAAGGAGCACACTAAGGCACACTTCCTTCCACAATTAGCTTTCTGTAGACAAAGTTTCCACTTTCTTCTTCCATTTCCTTACCTGTCTCTGCCTCTTTAACACACTTCAGCCTACTGTGTGCTCCAGCAGGCCACTGAAAATTCTTCCACAGGCCTCCCTGCCTTCCTCCTTCCCTCCCCCAATCCTTTCTTTCCTGCCTTCTAGACTGTCTTAATTATATGATGCTGACCTGAGTTTTCTTTAATAAAACAGCAGTTTGAGTGTCTATAGCCCACTTTCTAAATGTCCTCAGAGATTAATCAAATGGGAAAACACCTTGAATCTTTTAGACTTTCAGATCTGCAAAAATCATTTTGATCATGAACATTTTTTTTCATTTCCTCTACTAGAATGCACAAAATTTGAGAAAATGGCATCTTAGCTTGTTGATTCTTTTTTTTTTTCTTGTTGATTCTTGATTGTGTGTCAATCTATGACAACATTCATTTGCTCTGTCCCATCTTGAAACTTAGCATTTTTCTTTTTTTTCTTTTATTTATTTTTAGAGACGGGTAAGGGAGGGAGAAAGAAAGGAAGAGAAACATCAATGTGTAATTGCCTTTCATGCACCCCCCCCACCACCACCACTGGTGATCTGATCCACAACTCAGGCATGTGCCCTGACTGGGAATCGAACCAGTGACCCTTTGCTTCACAGAACAGCGCTCAGTCCATTGAGCCACACCAGCCAGAGCTCTTTTTCTTTGGGGGGTAAGACTCCTTTCTCCATGACTGTCACTTGCTAGAACTCAGCATGTTTCAGTCTTAGCATACTGAAATCTGTAAAGCTCAGTTCACAGGATATGCAGTCATCACTCAAGGTCTACTAGAATTATGTGTCTAGACTAGAAGAAAGAGATTTGAAAACAGGAGACATATGTGAGCCCTGGCTTTGGCACTAACCAGATGGGTGACCTTGGGTAAATCACTAAACTAACTGTTTTCAGTCTTATTTTCTTCATCTGTAAATTTCAGCTAATAAGCCCTGACCTACCTACCTCCCAGGCCTGTTGGAGACAAAAATAAAATAATACATATGAAAACACTTTGATAAGGAAAAAGTAAAAACCCTCACAACCTTATTATGAAAGTAAACACTGAGCTAGCCTTTAGCCAATCTATTTTCATTTCAAAACTAACTCCATGCTGATGTCTTGTTGCACTTTTCAATTTACCTTTTCATCATTATAGCAGAACATAAATTACCTAGCCTCTGGTGCAAACAGCACATAAGTAGACATTTTGAATATAGGATGGCTAGATAATATTGCTTGCTTACTGATAAAAATAAATGCTACTGGCAGGGATCTCATTCTTTCCTAGTTGTACAGTTAGTGGGAGCATGATTATGCAGTGGAAAGGGTGTGAGGTAGAACTTGAGGTGTCTGGATTCTCATCTGGTTCTGCCATTGAGTTGCAGTGTGATATTAAGCAGATCATTCCCGTTTCTTTAAATTGAAGAGATTGAACTACTTGATTTCTTATATTCCTCTACAGTTTGCAAATTCTGTGATTACTTTCTGGCAAGTGGCTACACATAGTATATCTGCAAACAAAGACTTGATGATGGAGATGAACCAAGTGAAAAAGCAATGGAGAAGAGTCCAAGGATGTATTTCTTTGTGTGTGCTTGTGTGTGCTTGTGTGTATGTGTGTGTGCAGTCACTCATGGTATGATCAACAGATAATGAATTCACCTAAAGTACATGAAATTGCCTGTGGGGAAAAAGGTAGGAAGTCCAGTGGGCAGGTAGAAATAGGAAACTCTGTATTAAGAGAGGAATGGTGATTGGTAATACACATTGGATTACAGTTGGAGCCATTTGGAGTGGATAATCTCAACTCAAGGATATCAGAATGATGTGAAAATGGGGATTTAGATAGAAACGTAGATTATGCTAATATTTAAAAGTCAAGAAGGATCACAAAAGGTTTAAAAAAGGATTAGATAGAGAAGGTGGGCAAATGGCCAATCAGCAGAAACAGGAAAGAGAAATTAAAAAGTTTGTTTACTTGTACTTCATTAAAAAATAACATCCTCACGAAGACTCTTTTTTTTAAGATTTTATTTATTTATCTTTAGAGGGGAAGGGAAGGAGAGAAGGAGAGAAATATCAAAGTATAGTTGCCTCTCATGAGTCCCCTGCTGGGAACTGGCCTGCAACCCAGGCATGTGCCCTGACTGGGAATCGAACCGCGATCGTGTGGTTCACAGGCCGAAGCTCAATCCACTGAGCTACACCAGCCAGGGCAGACTCTTTTTTTTTCATTAGAACTCTATTGACCAGTTTATCTTTTGGGGAGGAAGAAGACTTAAATATCCATTCTTTTTTGAACTTTTCTTTAAAAAAAACTTTCTTAGGTTTTCCTAGGTGGCTGCCAAAGATGGCAGAGGGGCAGGTTCTGGTACTCAATGGCCAAGGTCATCTCCTGGGCCTACTGGAGGCAATCCTGGCCAAGCAGGTGCTGCTGGGCTGGAAGGTGGTGGTGGTGCACTGTGAGGGCATCAACATTTTTGGCAATTTTTACAGAAACAAGCTGGAGTACCTGGTCTTTCTCTGTAAGTGAATGAACACCACCCCATCATGGGGCCCTTACCACTTTTGGGGCCCCACGTGCATCTTTGGTGGATTGGGTGACCCATGCTGCCCCACCAAGAGCAAGCAAGGACAGGTCACCTGCCTCAAGGGGTTTGATGGGATCCTGCCACCCCATGACAAGAAAAAGCAACTGGCAGTCCCTGTGGGCCTCACAATGGTGCGTCTGAAGCCTATATGGAAGTTTGCCTACCTGCAGCGCCTGGCCCATGAGGTTGGCTGGCAGTATGAGGCAGTCACAGCCACTCTGTAAGAGAAGAGGAAGGAGAAGGACAAGATCCATTACCAGAAGTAAAAGCAGCTCATGAGGCTATAGAAACAGGAGGAAAAGAAGTGGAGAAGAAAACTGACAAACACACAGGGGTCCTCAAGACTCATGAACTCCTAGTCTGAGCCAAATAAAATTGACTTAATTCCTCATGCTTGGCCTGGCCTGCCCTTTCTCCATTACTGCCCTAGGATGTAGGGGACCACCAGGGGCTATTGTTCCAGGGCCATGGGCAACCTGAGCCTTAGAAGGATGGAGACACAGAAGGGGCCTTAGTCACTGCTGTTTAAGAAACATCTTTTAAAACACATATGTGTACTTGAACAAGAATTAAATAAATAAATAACACATATGTGACTCTGAATGTACTGTGATCTACTTGTTCATAACAGTTTGGGGAAACTAACACTTGAGACAGCTAGTTCCCTTTCAGTAGTTATCAGTGAGCTGGAACTCCAGTTAAACTTTCCACATGGTCAGATACCATACCCTGCACCCATTAGGGTGTGAGTGAATGTGGGGACAAGAAAAACTTGGTATTGGACAAGGGCACTTAGAGATGCACAGCCTGGGGCTGCCAGCCACAGAGTCACAGGCATTGCCCTTGCACATTCCTGTACCTTGTAATCACAACTGAATTAATTATTTTTAAAGAAAAAAAACTTTCTTACATAATCCTTTGTAAACCCAAATTTAAATATCATATTCCTCATGACAATACCTTGAGCTCCTCTGAATTGAGGACTCTAGAGATCCTAGTGAAAACTACACTATCTCGCTCCTACAAGGCCTCACATGAGCTCCCAATGTTATATACAGTTTGGGCTGAGGCTTATAGACCCTAGCTTCAGGATCCTTACTCTAGTAAAAAATACATTTTTTAAAATTTGGTTAAAAAACACACACATAACATGAAATCTATTTTTAAACATCTTTTTAAGTGTACAGAACAGTATTGTAAACTACATGCACAAATGTGGTACAGCAGGTCACTAGAACTTTTCCATTTGAATGACTGAAACTTTACACCCCTTGAATAGTAATACCCATTTCTACCTCTCCCCAGCCCCTGGCAACCACCATTCTACTTTCTGCTTCTTTGAATTTGACTACTTTTGATACCTCATATAAGTGGAATCATGCTGTATTTGTGCTTTTTGAGACTAATTTATTTCACTTAGCATAATGTTCTCAAGGGTCATCTATGTTGTAGCATATGACAGTATTTTTTTCCTTTTTAAGACTGAATATTATTTCGTAATATGTATATACCATGTTTTCTCTATCCATTTGTTGGTCAATGGACATTTAAGTTGTTTCCATCTCTTGTCTTTTGTGAATAATGATGCAATGAATGTAGGAATGCAAATATCCCTTCTAGATCCTGATTTAAATTCTTTTGGGTAAATGCCTGGATGTGGGATTGATGAAATATATGGTAGTTTTTTAAAATCTTTTTAATAACCTCCTTATTGTTTTTTATACTGGCTGCACCATTTTACATTTTCACCAACACTGCGCAAAGATTCCAATTTTTCAATTTCCTTGCCCACACTTGTTAATAGGGATTTCTCTTGTTTTTTTTTTAATAATTGCCATTCTAACAGGTATGATATGATATTTATTGCATTTCCCTGAGTATTAATGATGCTAGGCATCTTTTCATAAATCTGTTGGACATTTGTATGAGTTCTTCAGAAAAATGCCTATTGAAATTCCTTGTCTATTTTTAAAACAAGTTATTTGCTTTTGGGGATATTAAACCTTTATTGGATATATGATTTGCAAATATTTTTCCATGCTCTAAATTTCCCCTACCTTTTCATTTTGTTGATTTTTTTCTGTGCAAATGCTTTTTAGATTAATGTAATCCTATTTATTTATTTTTTTGCTTTTGGTGTTATAACCAAGAAATCATTACTAAAGCCAGTGCCATGAAGCTCTCCTCCTAGGTTTTCTTCTAAGCGTTTTACAGTTTTAGGTCTTATATTTACTTCTTTAATCCATTTTGAGTTAATTCTTCTGAGTGGTGTAAGATAGGGGTTCATCATTTCTTTCTTTTGCAGGTAGATATCCAGTTTTCCCAGCACCATTTATTTTTTTTAATTATTTATTTATTTATCTTTAGAGGGGAAGGGAAGGAGAGAAGGAGAGAAATATCAATGTATAGTTGCCTCTCATGAGTCCCCTGCTGGGAACTGGCCTGCAACCCAGGCATGTGCCCTGACTGGGAATCGAACCGCGATCGTGTGGTTCACAGGCCGGAGCTCAATCCACTGAGCTACACCAGCCAGGGCCCAGCACCATTTATTAAAGAGACTATCCTTTCTCCATTGTGTATCTTTGGTGCCCTTGTCAAAGATTAGTTGATAGTATATGCTCAGGTTTATTTTGGGGCTCTCTATTCTGTTCCAGTGGTCTATATATCTGTTCCCATGGCAGTATCATACTGTTTTGATTACTATAGCTTTATAAAATAGTTTGAAATCAGTAAGCATAATGCTCTTCTTTTTCAATATTGCTTTGGTTATTCAGGGATTTTCGTACTTTCATACCAGTTATAGAATTTTTTAATTTTTATGAAAAAGGCCACTGGAATTTTGATAGGAATTGCACTGACTCTGTAGATCACTTTGGATAGTATGGAAATAACATTTGCTCTTTTAAAGAGCTTATATATTGCTGAAATGAAGTTTTCACAAAAGCTTAATGGTAGTCATTCAATGAGTTTAATTTGCCCTAGATTAAGAAAACAATTGCTAAATGCTAGGCACTATGCAAGGCACTTTCCAAACATGATTGGCAATGATTACAATGAACCTGAAAAGTGGTAATAGTAACTTTTTACAAGGGAGAAGACTGAGCCAGGAAGTGGTAAAACAAAGATTTCAAGGCAGGAGAGTTGGAAAAGCATCTTGTAATGACTTTATTAATCATCTCTCTGTCATTTTTTTTGCAAGAGATAGAAGGAATTGGAGTCCTTCATTCTGCTTTTTTTTGTGTTTCCATTTGGGAGTACTTCTGTTAAAATAACTCTCTTGGCTTCTTTCCTCACTCCTGGGTCAGTTGGCAATTCTGTGTAGTTAAATGGGAAAAGTATTAGAATACCTATTATGGCTTTTTGTGTATTCCATGCCCTCCAATCTGGCTTTTAACAGTAATAAGCATATTTTTCATCTCTGTCTCTCTGCTTCCTGTGTCTTTCAGTTGGTTCTGAACTTGGGAGTGGATGAGAAAGGTGTTATTACTTACCACTACTCCCCAAATATATCTACCCAACCCAATTCTACACATGTGTGTGTCCTCTGTCCACATATCTGTTATTTATTGTCTCCTGGCTGTCTATATGGGCCTGTTTCTGAATGCAGCTCTGATTGCCTAGGTGTCTCTATGTGTGTACATCAATATAACAGGACGTGTGTGTGGGTGTTCTGTCCAAGTTCCATATGGTCCTCAAGTGGGATTGAGCTTGGTATGTGTGGGGGAGTGGGGAGTGAGAATTAAAATGTATTCCTTGAACTTGGCTTTGAGGGCCTCATTCTCCTAGTTATCATAATGATTCTTGCTCTTCTCCCTTAGAAACAGGCTTTACCCCAAAAGACTGCTTTTTTCCCTCTTTCCTTTCATTCTGGAACCACAGACCTCCTACTTCCTATCTGAGTGCTAGTAGTCATCATTTCAGAAACCCTTTCTGTGCTGTCTTAAACATTATTTGCACATTGTTTACAGACTAGGGAAGTTCTCATTTGTCACAGGCAAATTATCATATTAGAGAAATCTATCTTATGTTTTATGATTGTTATCTAGAGTTCTATGGCACATAGCTCTAAGCTACTCAGTGAATTTTATCAAGTCATCTTCTGAATTTCATCACTCACGTGGGAAGAACAAGGTAAGAGTTACAATTAGAGTCATAATTTTAAAGGCTGAATAAATTAATCTCTTTACAAATCCTCCCTTCACACTTCTTTGGAAAATCAAGTGTTGGTGGGCCCAGAATATTCCTGAGCCAGTTGACTCATAAGCAAAAGGCAACCCAAAGCATGTTTTTTAAATAAAAACACATTTTGTTACAAATAATATCAAAAGGTGTTCATTTTTAATCTCATCAGTTGGATCTATGGGACTATTCTACTTGGATTTCTAGGGTCCCTGTTTCTTTGTTTCCCCAACTATCCCCACCCTACACAGTAATTGCCCTGGCTTTTCTGGATGTTTCTCACAGAGGGAAGATCTGAAGCAATGATAATTATTATTAGTGCATAGGGGAAATGTGCAATGTTTCAGGTATTATTCATATTTAGATTACATTAACATAATAGCAAGTTCCTTCCCCCCACAGTTAAGGGTACGTGTGGTGGAGTTGGGGTGGAGCAAAGGAAAAATTTCAGTAGACTATAGTACTTAAAGAGTCTGCCCCTGCTGGTATAGCTCAGTGGATTGAGCACAGGCTGCAAACCAAAGGGTCACCTGTTCAATTTCTAGTCAGAGCACATGCCTGGGTTGCAGGCCAGGTCTCCAGTGGGGGCCACATGAGAAGCAACCACACATTGATGTTTCTCTCTCTCTCTCTTCCTCCTTCCCTTTCCCTCTCTCTAAACATAAATAAATAAAATCTTTGAAACAAAATACTAAAGAGTCTGATTCTTGGGGAATTTGGCCTAGGGCTAGGGAAAGATATGGTTGAAACCTGTTTCTTTTGAGCTAAAGCTAGTACAACACCATTATACAAAATATTATAGCTGGGCACTACTTTTGTTAAATAAATCCTTGTAAGTACATGCCACTAGAGAAAACTAAACTTTCAGTTTCTCCTAGGGCAATTTTGTTAAGAATCCTTCCATTGCCAAGGTATCCCATTTGAGCCATTCTATGCTTTTATTCACTCAGAAAAATACTAATTGTCTCATTGAATCTCAGGATCACGGCTTGGCACTGTGTTTGAGACTATAGATTTAGAGCTTCTTCATCCTTCTTGAGCTGGTAAACATAAACAGCTTGTGTGTGTGTGAGAGAGAGAGGTTTCCATCTGTGGGTGCTAGTGCTCTCTGGGAAGGCCTGTTGCAGCAGGAGTTGGTTTGTTTGTGTTCTAAGCTCACACTAATGTTAGCCCAATTGGAAACCCTCAGTTTCTTCTTAGGGCAATCAGTCATCTGGTACAGGTCCAGTTGGGCTGTGATGAATGTTTTCCATTGCTCTAGAGGAGTTTCAGACAGGAGTTGACTTCCTCATATCAGGAATATAAAAATCAGATGAACCACTCAGAGCCAATATGTGGGCTTGTAGATGGCCTCTTCTTGGTACCCAGCTTGGACAGGGGCCACCCCTTGATTTGAAATGTGTGTTAGCCACTCTTCTCTGCTTCTAAAATGCTGTTTTCTGAGAGCTATTCATCACTCCTTGGTCATTAATAAAATACACTTTTGGTGAATATTAAGCTCTTACCTCAACTCCTCTAGCTATGGAAAGAGAAAAAAATTACACATGAACACAGACACACAAAACCCAACCCTTTTACTTTTAAAAAGTTTTCATCATTTTGCAGAGAAGGTACACCAATTTGATGGGCATTTGAGTATAACAAAGCCCCCAGTACAGTTTTTGGTGAAGCTCTGAAGTACACAGCTGACAGTCGATATACATATATATTTTTTATTTATATATATAAATATTTTATTTTTATATAAAAATATTTATATATATAGTTATATGTATATAAATATATTTTTTATTTTTACTCTGGACTAAGTAGAAATGATCCCTGACTATGAAATATTGCCTAAAGAGGAAATCATTTTTCTTTGGCTTGAATCTAGAATGACCTAGCCCAAAGAATAAAGAATAACCAACTGATTTTGTCTAGGAGTATCAGATGGGCATCTGAAAAGGATTACTTACTCCAATTATTTTCTTTGATGGAGGTGGTCTCATGTGTCTAGATGCATACACATATACCCCTCTACCCATATAGATACATGAACAAAGCCACGGATAAGTACTTATGTTCAAATATGAGGATGCCTGGCTCATGTCTTTGAGAGTTTGGTAGCTGAGATTGCTAAAGAAAGAGGTTCCTGAATTCTAAAACAATTTTCAGGGACCAGACAATTACTCGATGTTCTAGTGTATAGGGGGTGACATCAGAGGAATGGTGGTGTTAGAAATTCCCTTGGGGTCTCCCCTTACAGTTTCAACAGTTTGAACAGCTATAATTCAATAAAGGATTCCCTGCTTAACACACAAATATACTGGCAGATCTGCACACAGAATCATCTAAAGGTGGGCAGGCAGAGGAAAAGGGAGAGAGAAAAAGGGAGAGTGGCTGATATAAGCCAGAGGTGCTAATATATAGGCTGCTTACAGTGTTTTTCCTTTCACTGGTTTATATTAAACTTCAGACACCTGGATATCACACATTTCTTTCCCTTTTCTCCCCACATTACTGACATCCATTCAGTCACCAAGCTCTGTCATTTCTATTCTTAAAATAGCTCTCAGATCCATCCACTTATCTGCATGCCTGTTACCACTGCATCATCATTTCACACCTAGACCACTGGAACAGCTTCCTAAGTGGGCTACTTGATGCTTGCTGATTGGCCCAGAAGACTCTAATCCATTGTTCACTCTGCAGCATTTTGCAGCCAGGGAGCTCTTTCTAAACCAAAACTGTAAGTCACTCCTCTGTTCATTTTTTTCAATGGTTCCCCATTTTTTCCTGAATAAATTCTAAGTCCCTTAACTAAGATCCTTATTATGTGGCTCCTGCTTACATAACCAGTAGTTTGTCCCTGTGCTACTTCCAACCCTGTCTTAACCTCCCCACCCCAAACACTTAAGTCTCCAGAAGTACCAAATTATAGGCAGTTATCCCAAGCACAACCTGTTCTCTTGTATCTCTAGGCTATTTTATAAACATTGCTTCCTATCTGGAATGACCTCCACTTCACCCTTGTCCATCTGGAAAATCCTTATACATTCTTCAAGTCAGTTCAAAGGTCACACTTGTAGAAGAAATGTTCCTTGATACCTTGGTTTCATTGCCCCCTTTATATCACTTCACTGTTGCCCTGATCATAGTTTATTGTAATTGTCTCTTCCTCTGAGCAAGTTGTTCCTTATGAAAGATAAGGATTCCCTCAGCTAGAGCAGCCAGCAAGTAAGACACCACAAAGAGCCTCTTAGTGATTCAGAACCCCCAAAAGATCCTGAGATTGACCTAACCTCAAGCCTAGAAAGCTTTCTACTTTGACATTGTTTATTGGTATATGTTACTGGAGAACTAATAACAAAAGGAGAACAATGAAAAGTTTTGGGTGAACTGTAGAAAAGGAGTGAAAGGAATACAAATTGCCGTGGCATTCCAGATGGCCCCTGCCCTGCCCTCCAGCTTTGTCTCTCCTGCCTCTGAATCTCACTCTACCCTCTGGTCACATCAAAATATAGTATCCCCACCCACTTCATTTTGTGGTGTATTCTACCTTCATACTTTTACTCATGCCGTCTCTCTGCCTAGAGTATATTTTCCTTTGCTTTAGGTAACTTCTACCAATATTTTAACATTTAGCTCAGGCCTCACTTCTTCCAGGAAGCCTTCCCTAATTAACCAACATACCAGTGAATGTGCAGAGAGAGAGAGAGAGAGGCTACATATATGCCTGTATAGATCAGGACTCTTGCTATCAAGTGGTAAAAATACAACACAAATAAGCTTAAGCCAAAGAAATTAGTAACTGATACTAATAGAAAATCTCAGGGTAAATTTTAGGCATAGCTCAATCTAGGTGTTCAGATGATATCATCAGCAATCTGTTTCCATTTGTAGTCTCTGATCTCCTCCTTGTTGACTCATTTCTCAACAAGGCTCTCCCTGCATAATGGCTAAGATACCCACAAAGAGATACAGATTTGCATCTTATCACTTAGTAACCCCAGTAGAAACACAGACCTACTTTCTTAATAGTCCCAGCAAAAGTTCCAGAATTGAGTGTATCCCTGAACTGATGAGAATGGCCAGAGAAACAGTTCTCTGATTATCCAATTGTATTAGTCAGGGTTCTCTAGAAAGAATAGAATCAATTGTTTGTTGTTTGTTTGTTTATTAGTTATAGGAACCACATGATTATAGAGGCTGAGAAGTCCTGTGATCTGCTACCTGCAAACTGAAGACCCAGGAAAGCTGGTGGTATAATTCAGTCTGAGTCCAAAGATTAGAGAACTAAGAGTGCCAATATCTAAAAAAACAAGTGTAAATGGATATCCCAGCTGAAGCAAACAGCAAATTTGTCCTCCCTCTGCCTGTTTGCTCTATTCAGGTCCTCAACAAATTGGATGATGCCCACCAGCATTGGTGACTGTAATCTTTATTCAGTCTACTGATTTAAATACTAATTTATTCCAGAGATACCCTCACAGACACACCTAGAAATAATGTTTTACCAGCTATCTGGGCATCCCTTAGCCCAGTCAAGTTGACATACAAAATTAGTCATCACACTAGAGTTAGGTAATGTGCCCATATAGGTGGAATGAGATCTGTTGCCAGAAGGAGCCATGTTGGGAAGCAAAAGCACTCTATGTTGATACAGTTTTCCTCTTTTTTTATCCCATGTTTTTCCCCTTTCCATGCCTCTGATCAGACCATATAATTTTTATTTGTATATATGTTTGTCTGTCTCTCTCCACAACACAGTGAGTTTCTATGTCTATTTATCGCTTTATCCCTGGAGATATTATGGGGGCTTGACTTCTAGTGGGTATTTTTAATTAATAAAGGATGAATGAATAATCTTGCTGTGCAGTTTGAACAGATGATTAAGTTACATGGAGCTGTATTGAAGGCTATTTCAGGCAAATAGTTTAATTTAATAATTAAATAAGTTAAAAAACATGTCTAATTTATCTGATTAAATGTACATTTATTACTGGGTTGCATGGTACAGAGGCATAAATAATGAATTGCTCATTCATCATTTGAAATCATGTAATAAATTTCTTCTATTTGATAGGCACTATGCTAGACACAATGATTAACCTGTGGCTTTACCATTAATGAGAATCAATGTATAGTGTGTAGTGATTGTACATGTGGGCTCTAGGGCCCTGGATTAAAATTCTAGCACTTGCATTTACTACTTAAGTAACCTTTGGTCAGTTACTTAACCACTGTGCCTAGTTTCTTATTCTGTCAAGTGGGACTAGTACCTACCATGGAGGGTTGTTGTGAGGATTAAATGCAGAAACCAATGTGAGGGATTGACAATAGTACCTACAACATTTTAAGTGTTTAATATGTGTTAATTCTTATTAAATATTAATAGAAGCTTCTTTCTACCTAAATATCACTTTACCCATCATACTTTACCTGAAACAAGGTATTGGGTTAGGGATTTACATTTGAGCCTAAATACAACTTCTGGGCTTCAAGAGAAGAAAATAGAACAGAATAGAAACTTTTCTCAGCCATAGCAGAATTGTAGTTGTACATAGAACTCAGGATCTTGGCTCTTTTAGTGTAAAATTACCATTCCCCAGTGGGCCACTAGGACAAGCCTCATACATAAAGAGAAGGAAGAAGTGGTCTTTCCTTTTGGGAAGAGGTGGTGTTTCATAAGAGGTAGGAGATGACTCTTAAATCCTTACATTGCCACTGCATGTGGCTCTAGGAGAATCAGAGTATAAGCAAGTAGTTTAGCTGGCTAACCAGAGTTTCCTAACAACATATACTAGTTGTAAGTGAGCTCTTTGATTTAATGAAGAGAGGATGACATTTGAAGTCTAGCAAATCTGGAACAGACTGTGGCATCTTGGGTAATAATAATGATCACTGCTCAGATCTTTTGAGCACTTACTGTGTGCTAGCCACTGTTCAAATCCCTTTGCATACACAGGATGGGAAAAAAGTAGGTTTACAATTGTTCATATGGAAAAGAATATAATAATCAATAAATGATAATATAAGAATAAAATTTGTTTTGCATACTCACAACTGTAAACCTCCTTTTGCTCCACCCTGTGTTCTTTCCTTCAATCCTCGCAAAAACCTTTGTATGGTAGGTTCTTCTATTATTATCTTCTTTTACAAATAGAAGAAACTAAAATGAAGAGAAGTGAAATAACTTGCCTAACATCACGTAACTACTAAGTAGGAAAGCCAGAGTTCCAACCCAGGCACTCTACCTCTAGAACTCATGCTATTTACGACCTCCTCATACCTCTCTGATCCTCAGATTTCTCATTTGTAAAATCACTTTAATTGTGCCCACCTCCTAGGGTTGCTGTGATGATTAGAGATAAGCTGGAGGAAGCAATTTGCACAATATTGGACACATAGAAGGAACTTGCTGTATAAGAGTTCTCATTATTGTCTCTTCATTGTTCCTAGGAGCAGCAGGTCTATTTTTTTTTGCCAATACTACTTCTTGATCCGAAATAGTTTGAGTACAAATTAGTTTCTACATGAGGGAGATACTATTGGGTTAATTACAGAGTGGAGGAAACTTTGATGTTAATGATTTTTCTCAGTTCAATCTCAAACTGTGATTTTTCCTTGTGTATTCTGGTTACATCCACCACTTACCAGGTTCCCCGACACTGGCTGATGTCCCTCCCTACTCTCAAGTTAACCTTTCCAACTGGGCTCCTGCAAGGCTGGCCATATTTCCTTCCACCTGTAATTTCATTATGGAAAAATGAATCTGAAAAGGACTGAAAGAGCGGCGTGCTGGGAGACACTTGTAGCACAAATACACCTAAAAGGGATTTTAAATTGTAGCTAGTTATTTCATTCTTCATTTGTAATTTTTATTTTCATGAAAACTTCAGACTATTTTGAGTAGATACCTAATGACAGAAATGATAGAGGTCAAAACTAAACTAAAAACATGAAAAGAGAGGTAGCAACTAAAAAATCCATCAGTCAGTGATGAGCTTGTACTGTTACAACTGCAATGCAAATAGGCCTGATCCTTTGGGGAAGCAATTTGGTAACCTGCATCAAGAACTATAAGTATGTTTCTGCCCTTTGATGTGGAAATTCCTATTTGGGAATTTTATTCTAAGGACAGACTTCAGCAGAAGGAAAGTAAGAGTGATAGGCACAGATTGTCAATACAGTATTACTTTTACTAATGAGAAAATCTGAATAATTTTAATGTTGAACAACTCATTATATATTAGGGTCCATTAGCAAATGAAATAGGAATGATAGAAGGTTTGTTTTATAATGTTAAATAAATAAAACAAAATACAAAATAGTTACAACTAGGTAAAATTGTCTTTATATGGACACAACTTAGAAAGGACTACAGAAAATGAAAATTCTAGCATTAGGATAAGGGATGGAATTACAGTCTATTCCTTTTCACTTGAGTGTTTTTGATTAATAACCTTAGAAGTTTTAATGAGTGTCTGGGTAAGGAGTAAGGTGTGGAAAGGAGCTGGAGAAGGAATTTCAAATACCAGCTTTGTTAACTCTATTTTTCTAATCACATTACAACAGTGATTTTCAACTAGTGTGCCACAGCACACTGATGTGCTGCAAGAATTTTTAAAACATGCAATATCTGACTGTTTAGTCAAGGGTAATGACCTCTTTTTCCTTAGAATGTCAAATAAAAAATTATAACAGCCAACACAACAATAGCTGTCCTGTGTGAATAAATCAAAAGTATACCTATTTTTTTTGTCAGATGGGCAAAAATGTATTTTATGGTGGGCTACAGAACTTTAGTAGTTTATGTGTGCCATGAGATTTTTAAAAAGGTTGAAAATCACTGTCTTACAAGTAAAGCCAAGTAAGTAATTGACTTAGTTTTCTCTTTCGGTACAAAGATAGAAAGTAGCCCCATTTATTCATCCTATTAAATATACATTCTCAATCAGTCTCCCTCCCATTCCCCAGCCCTTCCTTTTTCTCATCCCATAGTGGCATGTTGCATGGCACAGGAGCAAACACACTCATAGTTGAATCCTCAATATTTTACTATCAGCTGTGTGACCTTAAGCATGTTACTTTAACTTACCTAAGGCTTAGTTTGTTCGTTTGCTGCTACCTTTTAAATAATGGAGCTTACATTTTGGGATGGTGTGAGAATAAAATAAGTTAATGTATGCAAAGTACTTAACACAGTACTTGATATGTGAATACTCAATAAATGTTAGTTATTGGCTACAAAACTGGGATAAAACTAGCACCAACCTCAGAAGCTTTCTAGGGATGAAATGGGAGAATAAATGTCAAGTCTCTGGTTTAATAGATATTAAATGTACGGTAGCTATCATCCTGAAAATTGTTGCACCGGACACTTTCATCTAGTAACAAAATTATCAGATGATAGAAGGAGCAATCAAGTGGGTTGGTGTCTGGAGAGACATACCTATTAAAAACTCCTAAGCAAGCATTACAAAATTATGGTGATCTACAGGTCAAGGGAAACCTGAAACGTTGACTTAGCAAGGAAACCACGTGCAGAATCAATGAAGTTCTTTTCAAAACCACGAAGAAGCTAAAGAGTAAGCAAGATGACTAATGCAGATTGTAGAAATTCATGGAGCAGCTCCAAAATGAATATGGTAAGAGGTCAGAGGCAAGTCAGCTAGAAAACCTTTAAAAAACTTAGAGGAGTTGAGCAGAAGTTGGAGGTGTGATCTGGGCCAGAAAAGAAGAGGCTAATAATAGCCAATACCTAATCTATATTTAGAATTTACTGTATGTCAATCATTGCACTAAGCAACTGGTGTGCAATATATCATTTTATCTTATCACCTATGAGGTAAATTTTTATTATTACTCCAATAATATAGACTTAACCCATGTATGCTTGACTACAAAACCTTAAAGTATACCAGGTACCAAGAGAGCATCTTCTGGAAATAAAACATTGAATCAGGTTTAGAAGTGTCCAAAACTGAATTCATCATCTTTTCCAGGAAATCCATTCTTTGTTCTGTACTTCCTATCATAGCACTACCATACACCCAAGCCAGAAACTTGAAATACACTCTTGATTTTTTATTCTTAATTGAATCAGGCACTAATGATTGCCAATTTTGCTTCCTAACTATTTCTCAAATCCATCTTTTCCTGTACCTCCCGCCAGCCAAGCTCTCACGGATTATTCTGGTAGTGTCCTATCTGGAGTCTCTGCCTCTAGTTTTGACTTCCTTGGAATCAAGCTAGCCTACAAACCACACCCAGAATGACCTCTTTTCTTTTACTTTCCCTTTTTTTCTACAAGGAAGTGTTTCTAAAATGCTAATTTGACCATGTAATTTCCCTGCTTGAGAACTTCCGGTTGTTCCATAATTTTCCTGAGTGTTGTCTATGACCTGACTGTACAGGTCCTCCTGAATTGGGTCTATTTCTCTAACTTCATTCCCTGCCATTCTCTGCTCCCTGAATATCATATAGTTCCTTCTTACTCACCTCATTAGTCCATGGCCTCATGACTTTGTGTAATTTATTCTGCCAAGTTCACCCTTTCCAATTCCCTTTTGCTCAACCTTTGAGTCTTGATTTAGGCATCAGCACCTTCAGAAAGCCTTTCCTGACTTTTGAGTATACTAAGTGACTCTACTCTGCCCTCTGTCCTCCTCACCCTGTGTGTTTGATCACTTACTACAATATATTCAAATGATTCTTGTGATTCTGGGTCATACCTCGTTCATCTTTACACCCACCAAAGTAGTGAGTCCCTGATCCATAGTCAGGTTTTAATAAATCTTTTTGAACTCTTGCAACTAACTAGGATCTGTATCCAAGTAATGCTTGAAGTAGAGACCAAAGAGACTTAACAGAAATAACTACAAATTATGAAGTTCCTACTGTGTGGTAATGTACAACTCTGACTGGCATTCACTAGGTAAAACTCTATCTAGTCTTATTTTTCTCTATAAATTTTATTACCATCTATCATATTATATATTTCACTTATTTAGTTGTTTGTCAGACTTTCCCCTCTATAGTATAAATTCTACAAGGGTAGTAATATTTGTCTTTGTTCATTGTTGTATCCCCAATGCATATCACTGTCTTGCACATAGTAGCTTCTTAGTAAATATTTTTGAATGAATATGGAGAGTACGCACTTTCATTTGTTCCTCACAATGATGCTACAAGTTAAGTATTAATGTTTCTATTTTATATATGAGGAAAGTGAAGTTCCTCATTACCCACACAGAGAATAGCAGAGATTTTGAGAAAATGGTATATTTATTGAGCCTATAGAATAAAAATGATTGATTCAAAGATCTGGGTCACAAGATGGGGGAATGCAACAAAAATTCCAGTCCCATAAAATAGCAATTAATAAGTGATTCTCTGACAAGGTGAATTGAATAGAAAAACTATAATCTCTTTCCAGGGGGAGACTCTGTATGCACACACTCTACAAATGAAGTCAGTTTTGCAACCTCAATAGCTATACCTGCTATTATAAAAGAATCTGGAGGCTTGTAAGCACTTTTGTAGAAACATTATGAGGCAAATCCATTGGAACAAGGCTATAATATTTGCGGACAAGCCCCTCCAATTTTGCAGAAAAAAAGTTAGTCTGTGGCACAGAGAATTGGGATGCCTGTTGTATGACCTCTGTAGGTACAAACTACACATACTTTCACAAGGGTAGAAAAGGTCTTGCAAGGCTTCTCTTGTCAGGGTCCAGAATTCAACCATTGTATCTGGAGGTTGGCTACATAGATCACAATACAGATGACAACCCCTTAGAACTTTTGAATTCTACCTCAAATTTTGGCATCTATAGTCGCATTTCAGCTTTGGCTCCTTACAGCTCACTGAAGAGTTATTTTTAAGTTTGTTACCTGACTATTTATAGCCTAGATCAATTAGGAAGGAGAAAAACACAGGCTTAGGACAGGTAAGTCTGTTCCTATACATTCTTTTTATAAATATATTTTATTGACTATGCTATTACAGTTGTCCCATTTTTCCTCTTCACTCCCCTACACCCTGCACACCCCCTCCCACCCACATTCCCCCCTTTAGTTCATGTCCATGTGTCACAAGTTCTTTAGCTTCTACATTTCCCATACTATTCTTACCCTCCCCCTGTCTATTTTCTACCTACCATCTATGCTACTTATTCTCTCTACCTTTTCCAGCTCTCTCCTCCTCCCACTCCCCTGTTGCTAAACCTCCACATGATCTCCATTTCTATGGTTCTGTTTCTGTTCTAGCTGTATGCTTAGTTTGTTTTTGCTTTTGTTTTAGGTGTGGTTGTTAATAACTGTGAGTTTGCTGTCATTTCACTGTTCATATTTTTATCTTCTTTTTTCTTAGACAAGTCTCTTTAACATTTCATAGAATAAGGGCTTGGTGATGATGAACTCTTCTAACTTTATCTTATCTGAGAAGTACTTTATCTGTCCTTCCATTGTAAATGAAAGCTTTGCTGGATACAGCAATCTTGAATGTAGGTCCTTGCCTTTCATGACTTGGAATACTTCTTTCCAGCCCCTCTGGCCTATAAGGTCTGTTTTGAGAAATCAGCTGATAGTCTCATAGAATCTCCTTTGTAGGTAACTGTCTCCTTTTCTTTTGCTGCTTTTAAGATTCTCTCCTTCATTTTAATCTTGACTAATGTAATTACGATGTGCCTTGGTGTGTTCCACCTTGGGTCCAACTTCTTTGGGACTCTCCGAGCTCCCTGGACTTCCTGGAAGTCTATTGCCTTTGCCAGATTGGAGAGGTTCTCCTTCATTATTTGTTCAAATAACTTTCCCAGTTGTTGCTCTTCCTCTTCTCCTTCTGGTACCTCCATGATTCAGATGCTGGAACGTTTAAAGATGTCCTGAAGGTCCCTAAGCCTCTCCTCATTTTTTTGAATTCTTGTTTCTTCATTCTTTTCTGGTTGGATGTTTTGTTCTTCCTTCTGGTCCACTCCTTTGATTTGAGTCCCAATTTCCTTTCCATCACTATTGGTTCCATGTACATTTTCCTGTATTTCACTTATAGCCTTCATATTTTCATCTAATTTGTGACCAAATTGAACCAATTCTGTCAGCATCCTTATTACCAGTGTTTTGAACTGTGCATGTGATAGGTTGGCTATCTCTTCGTTATTTAGCTGTATTTTTTCTGGAGCTTTGATCTGTTCTTTCGTTTGAGCCATTTTTTTTTTTGTCTTGACACGTGTGTTATGTAGTGAGGGGCAGAGCCTGAGGTGTTCACCTGGGTGGGGCAACCCAGTCACTATATTGTGATGCTGTTTGTGGGGCAGGGGTCCGAGAGTGTATAATGGCCCTTGCTCTGCTCTCTGCCAGATTTCAGTCACTGCCCCCGCTTCCCCCAATCAAATTGGGCCCTTCTGGTGCTGATTCCCATGTGGGTGGGTTTGTGTACATTCTAGGACCCTGTGGGTCTCTCCAACAAACTCTCCTGTGAGGCTGGGAGTTCCTCCCAGCACCTCAACCTCCGCAGGTGTTTTCAATTGGTGTTTTGAGGTTTTATTCCCAGAGCTGGGACCCTGGGTTGCACAGTCTGTCTCAGTCCCCAGTTTCGCCTGGTTTATCTGTGTGCAAATGGACCACCCAGTCTGCCAGCCACCTTGTGCGCCATGGCCCTCCACAGTCCTCCACCTCCCTGGGTCTGCCAGCCATCACCTATGCGCCTGGAGTCCACCAGCCACTGTTCTTTTTGCTGCGAACCCTCTCCGCCACCTCTCCTATGGGACTGGATGACTGTGTCTACTTTAACTTCTTGGTTGTTGGACTTCCATATACTTCAATTTTCTGTCAGTACTGGTTGTCTTTTTTTTGTAAATCGTTGTTGTCTTTCTTTTGGTTGTGTAAGGAGGTACAGTGAGTCTACCTGCACCTCCATTTTTGCTGGAAGTCCAATGTTCCTATATATTCTTGAAGCTTTGTTATTTACCTACAGGGGAAAAGTTTTCTGAAGTTTCCTAAAATATGATCTAAGAAGTAAGAGCTTTCCTGCATATCAGCTGTCCCCAAAAGAAAAATATCTAGCATTTGTATTATAGTACAAATGCATTATGTGTTTGTACATACATTTACATTTTATTGTGTATTCTTTATTTACACTACAGCATTTTAATAATTACAATCCTTTTATAAGAAGGAAATGGGGGCTCAGCAAAGGTATATACCTAGGTAAAGGCCACACAAGTAGAAAATAGCAGAATATGCTTTGTAAGTTTTAAGGGATAGAAAATCCCAGCCTTGTATAGTCTACCTTTTATTAAACATCCCCCTTCGAACTTCCTATTGTGAAAACCTAACTCATTATCTTTATTCCCCACTTCCAAATCTTTGTTCTTCCACTGTTGCCTATCTAAGGGAATGAAGCCTTTATCTATCCCAGTGTTCAAGTCAGGCACCTGGGAATTAACCTTGACTTCTATTCCCATGTGTGTCTTGAATATGATCACTCCTCAATAACACTCCACCTTACTATTTTATCTCAGATTCTCATCTTCTTACATCTGAACTGATTCAGTGACCTCTTCACTAGATTTTCTGTTTGCATTCTTGCCATGCTTCACTCTCCAAGCCAGAAGGACCTTTCTAAAAAACAAATTAGATCAAATCATTACAATTCTTCAATAACTTCTCATTGCCTTTAGGTTAAAGTATTAAAGTATTCTTTAATTTGGCAACATGTCCTGCCTTCTTTTTCCCTACATTCTCCGACCCTGCATTCTCTTTGTCCCTACATTCTCTGAACCCTGCACTCTACTAATTTCTTTTCATTTCTTTTAGAAACTAAATGTCTGTATTTAGTTCAGAAAGAAATATAGAAAGAAATTTCTGTATTTCTTTTAGTTTTCTAAAAGACATATAAACTGAGCTCAACATTTATTGAGCACTTATTACGTGCCAGACTGTGGTCTAAAAATATCATTTCCTATTATTTAATCATCAGCAATTATCCTATGAGATAGATAATGTCATCATCACCATGTGACAGATGAGGAAATGGAGACGAGAGAAGCTAACTAATTTACCAAAGGTAATTCAGTTAATAAATATAAGATTTGGGATTTTAGCACAGGCTGTTTGGTTCCATAACTTATGTTCTTAAGTACTACCCTATGTCTTTCATTCCTTTCTATCTGCCAAGAATGTCCTGCACACCTACCCTTCTCATTGTCCACCAGGCTAATCCCTTTACAGCTTAATTCAATAATCTCTGGGAAAATTTCCCTGACCAGTCTGCATTCCTTTGCTACTTCTGATTCCTATCTCAGGCTAAACAAGATATCTCTCTGCTGACTTTGCCTAGAATCTGTCTCTTCGTCTAATTATACCACTTGACACATAACTTACATGCCTATTCATGAACTTCTTAAGGGCAAGAAGCTTGCTTTAATCATATTTTATACCAGTATGTGTGTAACACAGTGCTTGGCACACACAAAATATTTATTGAGTAATTATTATTCTTTTGGAAGAACTCCCACAAATAATTGGGATGAGCTCATATTTGCCAAAACATACAAATCCACAGGTGACATCCTTTATTATTCTGGAACCTTAGCTACTACAAAACTCAGCACAGAAGTCTTCTAAACAGGATGGAATGGATCTTGAGCTGTATTTTTTAAAATGTTTTACTTGGATATGTTTTTGAAGTTATGGAAAATTGTAATAATAAGAATTGTACAGCCCTGGCCAGTGCAGCTCAGTTGGTTGGAGTGTCATCCTATAAACCAAAAGGTCACACATTTGATTCCCAGTCACAGCACATGCCTAAGTTGTGGGTTCAGTCCCTGCCTGGTTAGGGCATATACTAGAGGCCACCAATTGATGTTTCTCTCTCATATTGATGTTCCTCTCTCCCTCCTTTCCCCTCTCTCTGAAATCAGTAAACATGTCCTCAGATGAGGATAAAAAGAAAAGAATTGTACAAAGAAGACATATACCCTTTACTCAGAGTAATTTATTGTCAAAACTTTCCTCCATTTGCTTGCACTATCATCTATCTATCTATCTATCTATCTGTATCTTTCTATCAATCATCTATTTATCTATCTACACATATACATAGTTGAATTTTCCTGGACCATTTGAAAGTATGTTTCATATATCATGGCCCTTTCCTCATAAATACTTTAGTATTCAGTTACATAACCACAATGTGGTTATCAACATATCAAATTTATCATCTATATGATACTTAATATCATCTAGTTTCCATATTTCATATATGGACTATTCCATATTCTAACTGTTGCAACTAGTTGCTATTTATAGCACTTTTTTGTTGTTTCTGCCAGTACAGGATCCAGTCTAGGACCAGGTATTGAATTTAATTGTCATGTACCTTTAGTCTTTTTTGATCTAGACCATTTACACAATATTTCTTTGTATTTTATGGCATCCCTGTTTTTTAATAATATAGTATTCTCTATAT
This sequence comes from Sturnira hondurensis, assembly GCF_014824575.4. Classification (NCBI taxonomy): domain Eukaryota; kingdom Metazoa; phylum Chordata; class Mammalia; order Chiroptera; family Phyllostomidae; genus Sturnira; species Sturnira hondurensis. The sequence goes on from NW_028096051.1 coordinate 562,492, forward strand.
TATGCTTTAAAAATATATAATGCTCCTCATATGCTTGGTTGATGTTTCCTCATGGTTAGATCCAGGTATACCACATAGTGATGCTATGTCCTTCTTGGGGAATCATACATGGAGGCATGTAATGCCTATCTGCCCTGTTTATTGGCCATATTAATTTTGATTGCTGAGTCGTTCCACTATATAGTTGCTAATTTTATCTCTTGCAATCTGCAGGAAGACATACTAAAAGCCTGCAATTACCTGCTCCCAATTAAAACGTTCCTAGATTTGGTATGCGTTTACCCTTGGCTGAACAAATATTTACCGTGATGGTTGCAAAATGCTGATTTTTTGTACTCTAGAACTTCCTCCACATTTACCAGTCAGTCCTTGGTATTCTAGTATAAGGATGAACCTTCCTTTTGCCTTCTTTATTTACCTACATATTATCACTGTGAACTCATGGATTCTTGTGTTTTATCAGTGGTTTATAACTTATTACTGTCCTTAATTATTTTGCTAATCAAATTGTTCCATATTTGGACAGTGGGAACCCCTCCAATGGCTCCTGTGTCCTTGTGATATGTCCCATACTTTTTTAAAGCATTTTATTACTTTCTGGCATAATAAGACATTCCAGGACTATCTTGTCCCTACCCTGCTCCAATTCTGGAATCATCCATTTCTCCAAGGAGTTCTGACTTCTTTTAGTGGGGAATGATATTAGAGAGCAAGATATTAGAGAGCAAGGTATTATCTTTCATTCAACTCACACGCCTAGTGTGTTGAGTTGAATGAAAGAAAGGTCCTATGGGAGCTGGCCAGATACACAATGGGGTGGTGAGGAGGAGAAGAAGGGTTAGAAGATGTCCTCAAGAGCAGGCTCAGCTACTATGGCAAACACTGTAGTTTGATCACATGACAGCCTCCTATGCTCACTCCTTATGCTAAAGGAAGAACCCAGAGGTGTTCTTTGCCCAGCCCAGAGAGGTGAATCATTGTTGGTATAAAACAATCATGGCAATTCATTCCCCTTTGCTTAGTGAGACCTATTTGTTTATCACGTGACTGGTTCTGCTTAATAAGGCCTTGAGGAAAGTCTGCTGTGGGCTTTCTGAGAAAGACTATACCATTTGATAAAAGTGGCAGGACTTGGAAGAAAACAGCCTCTGTGTCCCACACCTCTGTCTTTGCTGCTTAGAATGTTGTTGTTTGAGAGAATTCCAGCAAAGATGGATGTGTGGGTATATACACTTTGCCTCCTTGAATAATTAAAAGTGCAACAACAAATTTTAGAACACAAAATAATCAGAACTGTCAGAAAACCAAACTGTATGGAAGTCCAATAACAAAGGAGCTAAAGAAGAAACATTCATCCAGACTGGTAGGAGGGGTGGAGGTAGACAGCCAGGGTGAAGAGGATTCATGGGAAAGCAGTGGCTGGTGGACCAGGTGATTCCATAATTGCATGTGGATAAACAAGGAGGAACAACTGGGGAGCCAGACAAATCATGCTACCCAGGTTTCCAGCATAGCAGCACGAAGAAATAAAGCCTCTGGCTGTAAAAACCAGTCAGGGTTGTGGCAGTGGGAGAGACTGCCAGCCTCACAAGACAGTTCATTGGAGAGACTCACAGGGCCCTAGAATGTACATAAAACCACCCACCAGGGTATCAGCATCAGAAGGGCCCAATTTGCTGTGGGTAGTAGGGGAAGTGACTGAAAGCCAGTGGGGAGCCCAGCAAGCAGAATTGTTCCCTCTCTGCCCTTCCCCCCCAGGCAGTGCCATAATGCAGCGAGGTGGGTTTCCCTGCCCTGATAAATTCTTAAGGCTCTGCCCCTTGCAATGTAGCAGGTGTTCTGAGACAAAAAAGATTTGGCCCAAATGAAAGAACAAATCAAAGTTCCAAAAATAGAACTAAGCAATGAAAAGATAGCCAACCTATCAGAGGCAGAGTTCAAAACACTGGTAATCAGGGTGCTCACAAAAATGGTTGAGTATGGTCACAAAATAGAGGAAGAAGTGAAGGCTATGCAAAGGAAAATGTGCAGGGAACCAATAGTGAAAAGAAGGAAACCAGGACTTGAACCAATGATGTGGAGCAGAAGTAAGAAACAGACATTCAACCAGAACAGAATGAAGAAACAACAATTCAAAAAAACGAGGACAGGCTTAGGAACCTCTGGGACAATTTTAAATGTTCCAATATCCAAATTATAGGGGTGCCAAAAGGAGAAGAGGAAAAGCAAAAAAATTGAAAACTTATTTTTAAAAAATGGAGAACTTTCCCAATCTGGCAAAGGAAATAGACTCCTGGGAAGTCCAGGAAGCCCAGAGAGTCCCAAAGAAGTTGGACCCAAGGAAGCACACACTAAGGCACATCATAATTACATTAGCCAAGATGAAAGATAAGGAAAGAAACTTAACAGCTATAAGAGGAAAGGAGACAGTTACCTACAAAGGAGTGCCCATAAGGCTATCAGTTGATCTCTAAAAGGAAACATTATAGGCAAGAAGGGGCTGGGAAAAAATATTCCAAGTCATGAAAGGCAAAAACCTACATCCAAGATTACTCTATCCAGCAAAGCTATCATTTCGAATGGAAGGGCACATAAACTGCTTCCCAGATAAGGTCAAGTTAAAGGACTTCATCATCACCAAGCCCTTATTATATAAAATGTTAAAAGGATTTATCTAAGAAGAAGAAGATAAAAAATATGAACAGTAAAATGACAACAAACTCACACCTATCAACAACTGAACCTAAAAATACAAAATAAGACAAAAACAAACAAAAATTAAAAGCAAATAAAAAGCAAAACAAAAACAAATAACTAGAACAGGAACAGAATCAGAGAAATGGAGATCACATAGAGGGTTATCAGTGGGGAGGGGTAGGGGGCAAATGGGGGAAAGGTACTGGGAATAAGAAGCATAAATGGTAGATACAAAACAGACAGGGGGAGGTTAAGAATAGTGTGGGAAATGGAGAAGCCAAAGAACTTATATGTATGACCCATGGACATGAACTAAGGTGGGGGAATGCTGGTGGGAAGAGGGATGCAGGGCAGAGGGGAACAAAGGGGAGAAAAAAATGGGACTACTATTACAGCATAATCAATAAAATATATTTTTATAAAAGAATGCTGATGTTTGAGGATATGATGTTTAGTGCTGTAATGGTCATCTTGAGGCCACTAATTAATTCAACAAGTATTTATTAAGTAAGTTCTATGTACCAGGCAATGTCCTAGATACTGGGGATACAAGAGTAAACAAAACAGACTAAAGTCTCTACCTTCACTGAGCTTATGTTCTAATGTGGGAGAGAGAAAACAAATAAAATATATGCTATGCCTGATGGTGATAAGTGATATGTAGAAAAATGAAGCAGGGGAGGAAGAGAAGGAATGCTAGTGGTGGGATTATAATTTTTAATAGGGTAAATGGGGATGAACCAATTTAAAAGAAGTTATTTCAGAAAAATGGCATGCTTCCTGTAATACAGGGGCCATGGTGATCTTCTCTATTGTTTCAATTTTAGGGAATATGTGCCGCTGAAGAAAGGAGAGATATTATTACATACCTAGGTGGTAGAGCATAAAGATGGGAAAAGCCTGGGTCTTTGATGACATTATTAAACTACTGAATTAAGCAACCTTGGAATCGACTTGCTTCCATACTTATTACATGAAATCATGAAATGTCTTTATTGTTTAAATGAGAATTAGTCAGATACCCTTAGTCACAACCCAAAACACTGTAACTGATACAGGGGTCATTAAGTAAATTTGCTTGGCTGACCCTGGAAGTAGATATAGAGCCAGCTTTGTGATTCCAGCTGTAAAGGATTTGGAAGATGGGAGTAGTAAAGTTGTAAAAAACATTATTTTACAATCATCCTGTAAAAATTGGTTCGGGCAAAGATCTATGGATGCTAAATCTGGTGGATATTTTAATGAGAAGCAGGTTACAGACTGGTTAGAGGGCAATGTTATGGGCTGAATGTTATCAGGGATCCCAGGAAGGGAATTACCAATCTGGAGAAATTGAAGATGACCTTGAGAACACAAAGATAGGAAAGAAAAAATACCAGAAACAGGTAAAGTATTTGGGACATTGGAAAACATGTGAGGCAAGGAGGCACAACCTTTGGCATAAAAGACTTGAGTTAGAGCTGCAGTTCTGATGACATTGACTAGGTGACCTTGGGTAAGTGGCTTCATCTCTGAGCTTCAGTTTCCTTGTAAAATGAGGGTTACGATGCCTCCCTTAAGGTAGGTGTTGGAGCATTAAATGAGGTAATTTGTATGAAAGTTCCCTAGCATATAACAAGTTTGCAGTAGTAAGGCTTGGTCGATCATATCAGTATAGCATAGTGGGTATACATAAAGGCTCAAAACTCAGATTGCCTCAGTTCAAAACCTTGTTCAGCCACTTACCAGCTGAGTGACTTAGGCAAGTTAAATAATTCCTGAGTTTCAGTTCCTTCAGTATCAAATAGAGATGATAGTGATGTCTGAATCATTGCATTAAACTGAATGCTACATGTAAAGTGCTTAAAATGGGGTCTGGTTGAGTGAGTGCTCAGTATGTTTGCTGCTACTGATAAATGTGAGAGAAATTCCAAGGAGGGTCCCTTTATTATGAAAGAAAATTGGGGTACTCTACTGTATTAATAACTATCAGAGGAATAATAATAATTAACAAATCTCAATGTATAGATTTAAAGGAAACCTTTCTTGTCCTTCATCAGAAGCTCTTGGAACACATTATTAAGCTTTATAGCACTAAATCCACTTTGTTACAGAGAGCTTAAGTCTCTCACCTCAGATCATGATGTTGGGAATTAGAATCCAGCCCTTCACTGACTCTTTTTCGTGACCTAAATTTCTCTGCATTTTTTCTTCCAATTTTGGCTTCTTGCTATTGAAGTGATTGACAATGTCTCACGTCCCTTCTCCCAAACAAAAGACCTGAGACTTAATCAAAGGTAATATTAAAAATATTGAACAATCTTTGGTCACAGCAGTTACTGGATCATAGGGAGGTGAGGCATGAGCCTGGGGAGGGATAGGTTAGGGTAGCCAAGACCAAGGCAGGACTTGAGAGTTGTGACTATTTAAAAACCAGCACAGAAGTATGTTAGTATTTTAACTTAAGAGTTTTAATCATAGCGCATACCAGATGTATATCTCTTCTGAGTCTAGGAGAGCATTCTTAGCAATCTATTCAGTGTTCACCCCTACCACCGCTATCGAGAATTCTTTATTTTTCTTTTCTCTATTTTATTGTTGTTCAAGTACAGTTATCTCCTGTCAGCTATAATTAGGCATACAGGCAATACTATAGCATTGCAAGGAGATGGTTTAAATAAGTCTCTAAAATCTACCATTGACCTTGGAAAAGTCTTCTGATGACACCAGTAACACTGGGCTTTTTTTTCCCAATTTTTTATTTAATTATATTTCAAGTCCAGTTTTCTGTCTATTACTCCTATCCCATCCCACCCCCGTGCTCCCCTCTCCCACCCATTTCCACCCTTCTCAGTTGTTGTCCATGTATCCTTTATATAGGTTCCTCTAAATCCCTCCCCTATTTCCCCTGAAATTCCCTCCCCTCTTCCCCCTGGGCACTGTCAGCCTGTTCTCTATTTCAGTGTCTTTGGTTATATTTTGCTTGCTAGTTTGTTTTGTTGTTTAGCTTCCTGTTAAAGGTGAGATCATATGGTATTTGTCCTTCAACACCTGGCTTATTTCACTCAGCATAATGCTTTCCAGTTCCATCCATGATATTGCAAAAGGTAGGAGCTCCTTCTTTCTTTCTGCAGCATAAAATTCCATTGTGTATATGTACCATAGTTTTTTGATCCATTCATTTACTGACGGGCACCTAGGTTGCTTCCAACTCTTGGCTATTGTAAATTGTGCTGCTATGAACATTGGGGTGCATATGTTCTTTGGGATTGGTGTTTTAGGGTTCTTAGGAAATACTCCTAACAGTGGAATTGCTGGGTCAAAAGGCAAGTCCAACTTTAGTTTTCTGAGAGAATTCCATACTGTTTTCCATAGTGGTTGCACCAGTCTGCATTCCCACCAACAGTGGACCAGAGTCCCCTTTTCCCCACACCCTCTCCAACATTTGTTGTTTATTGCTTTGTTTATGATAGCCATTCTCACCGGTGTAAAGTGGTATCTCATTGTGGTTTTAATTTGCATCTCTCTGATAGCTAGCAGTATTGAGCATCTCTTCATGTGTCTCTGGATCCTTTGTATGTCCTCCTTGCAGAAGTGTCTGCTCAAGTCCTTTCCCCATTTTTTAAATGGGTTAGTTGTCTTCTTTGAGTGGAGTAGAGTGAGTTCTTTGTATATTTTGGAGATTAAACCTTTGTCTGAGGTATCATTGGCAAATATGTTTTCCCAAACAGTTGCTTCTCTTTGTATCTTGATACTGTTTTCCTTAGCCATGCAGAAGCTTTTAATTTTGATGAGATCCTATTTGTTTATTCTTTCCTTTATATTCTTTGCTCTTGGGGACATATCAGTAAAAATGGCGCTGTGTGAAATATCTGATATTTTCCTGCCAATGTTCTCCTCTAGGACTTTAATGGTGTCATGGCTTATATTTAAGTCTTTTATCCACCTTGAATTTATTTTGGTGTATGGTGTAAGTTGGTGCTCAAGTTTCATTTTTTTACATGTAGCTGTCCAGTTCTCCCAACACCATTTGTTGAAGAGGCTATCTTTACCCCATTTTATGTTATTGCCCCCTTTGTCAAATATTAATTGACTGTAGAGAGTTGGGTTTATTTCTGGGCTCTCTATTCTGTTCCATTGATCTATGTACCTGTTTTTATGCCAGTACCAGGCTGTTTTGATTACAGTGGCCTTCAGTAACACTGGTCTTGACCACACGGCAAATCAAATGTTACCTTCTTCTTAGCCTTGTCTTAAGTCATGGTGTTTTATTTCTGCTGCATTTATAATTAAAGCCAAGAGGGGTCTTATTGGACATGGGAATTACAACTCCTTGGTGTGGGTAGAGTTAAGTTAGAGGGTGTCCAACTATATTTTTTCAGGTAAAAGATGTTCTGTGGTTTGAAAACAACCAATGGTTAAGGTGAGTCCTCTCAGCTGTTCACCTTTCTACAGCATTGCCTGCCAAGTGCAGAAAGTACCCTAAGTCCTTTCTGTTCTCTGGCTTTCAACATTAAAGTTTAGATTCAGAGAACTGGGCAGGAGAAAGAGCCAAAATGTGGACTTGGGACCTTGACTGCTGCAGGAGAAACAGCCCATGTGTCTTTGGAAGGCAGAGATCTCAGACTCCCACCCTGAACTTCACAGGTTCCCCTTGGTCACCCAGGAAACAGGCAGGACTGCAGCTGGGCAGCCAGGAAACAGAGCCTATCCAAGGCACCAGAGTGTCAGGTGCAGAGGGGCCTAGACTCCTTCTGTCCCACTTCATCAGCCTTTCTACCTCCAGACCCTCATCAGACTCAGACTAGAAAATACTTCAGGTCACCTGCTCCCATCCTCTGCACCTCGTATAGGACCCCCTCTTCAGCCTTCCTGCCAAGCACTCCCATCCAGTTTCCAATTGAACTTGGAGGGACCTGGGAGCTCCCTGCCTCAGCAGGCTCAGGATTCCACTTGACAGAATGTTGTTCCTGCTGCCCTGTAAGTTTCTCTTACACACTCACGTTCTGCCCTCAGGACAACCAACCAGACAGGACTGCTCCTTTCTCAGGAACATCCTTCACAAAATTGAACACAGCTTTCTCTGCCATTCTTGCTCCCCAGCCAGGCTTCAATGTTTTCCAAACTAAATATCCTGATCTCTTTCAGTCATTCATCATCAATGCTCAAGGAGATGATGCTTATCTTGATACCTCAGTGAGGCAGCTAATTGTCCAACTCGGGTTGATTCACACTTGTGAACCTTTGGGTAAGATACTTTACTTCTCTAAAATTCAGTTTTCCCATTTGTATAATGGTGTTATTTCTGGTAAAACAGTGTATTTACATTCTATGCCAGAGCCATTCTTGCCAGAGCTATTACGTGAGACATAATAGCAGGGTTATTCCTGATTATGTTTCTCCCCCAGAAATCTCAATGGTACTGTTAATAGGTGACACTGTATATATACTATAAAGAATGTAGCAATTGATTCATCTTGGATAACATTTAGTGAACAAGATATTGTTTGTATCATATCATTTGCTCTTGTCATTGGTTATATTTTTAATTTTGCATGTTTAATGGTTACCATTTTTTAAATTTTATTTTTAATTCCCAATGTATTAATGTTTCAAAAGTGGTTCATTCAAGTGTAAAAGCAGGGATGGAAAACAGTAGCAACTCAAGGTAACATTAAAAACATAAATAGTGGCCCTAATTGGTGTGGCTGATTTGGTGGGGCATAGTCCTGCAAAGCAAAGAGTCACCAGTTTGACTCCCAGTCAGAGCACATGCCCGGGTTGCAGGTTCTGTCCCTAGCCAGGACACATACAAGAGGCAACCAATTGATGTATCTGTCTCACGTTGATGTTTCTCTGTCTGTCTTTCTCCCTCACTTCCTTCCTCTCTCTCTAGAATTGATAAAAAAACCCCACAAGTCATGAACTTGACTTTGGCATGAATATACTTGTACAATGTAAAGTTATATGCATTATAACAAGTAAATCTGAAAATATGATGGTTGATGCTCAAGGCGAGAGGCTTTTAATTTACAATATTATTTATCATGTTTAATGGTACTAATATGTGGCTTTTGTGATAAAAATAATTTCTCCTAACATAGCATCAGAAATTAGTAAAGAGGAATTAAAACAATGAATATTTGAATACTAACTTATATTGTGTGGAGATCATAGTTCATTATGAAAATTTACCCAGTGGTGCCACCATAGCTTTCATAATATTTTCATAGAAAGCACACAGACCTCTGTGGTAACCTGTCAAATGTCTCCAGAAGGAGCAGAAAACAATTCTTTCCAATACTAAACCGATAAATATTATTACTAAGAGATAAGAGGCCTAAAGTACAATGGTATTAACAAAAATTGCACTGATAAGAGTATATGCACTGCTTCTAACACTATTTTGTTTGTTTTTTAAGTACATTTTATTGATTATGCTATTACAGTTTCCCCAATTTCTTTTTCCCTTTTATCCCCCCTCCACACTGTACCTCCAGCATTACCCCGTGCCTTAGTTCATATGCATAGGTTGTACATATAAGTTCTTTGGCTTCTCTGTTTCCTATACCATGCTTAATCTCTCCACATCTATTCTATGCTTACTATTTATGCTTCTTATTCTGTGTACCTTTTCCCCCATTCCCCCCACCCCTTCCCACTGATAACTCTCCATGTGATCTTTATTTCTGTGGTTCTGTTCTTGTTCTAGTTGCTTGCTCAGTTTTTGTTTTTGTTTTTTAGGTTCAGCTGTTAATAGTTGTCAGTATGTTGCCATTTTACTGTTCATAGTTTTGATAATCTTTTTCTTCTTAGATAAGTCCCTGTAACATTTCATATAATAAAGTCTTGGTGATGATGAACTCCTTTAGCTTGACTTTATCTGGGAAGCACTTTGTCTGCCCTTCCATTCTAAATGAAAGCTTTGCTGGATAGAGGAATCTTGGACGGAGGTCTTTACCTTTCTTGGCTTGGAATACTTCTTTCCAGCTCCTTCTTGCCTGCAAGGTTTCTTTTGAGAAATTAGTTAACAGCGTTATGGACACTCCTTTGTAGGTAACTGTCTCCTTTTCTCCTGCTGCTTTTAAGATTCTCTCTTTACCTTTCATATTGGATAACTTAATGATGATGTGTCTTGGTGTGTCCCTTTTTGGGTCCAATTTCTTTGGTACTCTCTGGGCTTCCTGGACTTCTTGGAAGTCTACTTCCTTTGCCAGACTGGAGAAGTTTTCCTTCATTATTTGTTAACATAAGTTTTCAGTTTCTTGCTCATCCTCTTCTCCTTCTGGTACCCCTATGATTGAGATCTTAAAGATCTTAAAGTTGTCCCATAAGCTTCTTAAACCTCTCCTAGTTTTTTAAATTCTTGTTTCTTCATTCTGATCCTGTTGGATGTTTATTTCTTTCTTTTGTTCCAAATCATTGATTTGAGTCCCAGTTTCCTTCCTTTTACTGTTGATTCCCTGTATATTTTGCTTTATTTCACTTTGTGTAGCCTCCATTTCTTCCTTTATTTTGCAACCAAGCTCAATCAGTTCTGTGAGCATCCTGACTACCAGTGTTTTAAACTCTACATCAGATAGGTTGTCTATCTCCTTGTTGCTTACCTTTTTCTGGGGTTTTGATCTGTTCTCTCATTTGGACTACAATTCTTTGTCTCAGTGTACCTGTTGTAAGGGGGCAGAGCTTGAGGTATTCGCCATGTTGGGGCAACCCTATTTGCTGTGTTTTGGCTCTGTCTATGGGGGAGGAGTCAGACAAAGAACAATGCTTCCCTCTTGCTTTGCTCTAGCCCCACTTTCCAATGAACTCTCCCATGAGACTGGGAGTTTGTCCTGCCGTGGCAACCCCCTTGGTAGTTTACAGCTAGCTTTGAGTCTTTAGTTTCCCATTCAGCCAGCCCCGCCTCATCTGCTTAGTCTGCTGCCTTGCCAAGCATCCTCTCCACTGGGCTGCCCATCTCCTGTCTCCACCCCTCCTACCTGTCTGGGTGAATGTTTCTTTAACTCCTTGGTTGTCAGAGTTTCATTAGTTTAGTTTGTTTTTCTGGCACTTCTGGATGTTTATTGTTTTTAAATTGGTTGTTATCCTTCTTTTGGTTGTGCAAGGAAGCAGTGTTTTTACCTATGTCTCCATGTTGGCTGGAACTCCAGGGCTAGGTCAGGTTCCTGCTTCTACTTCAGACTGAAGGGTTCCTCATTGCATGTCATCCCCATTTCTAGGAAACTTATACAACTAATGACAATGTTTGTGGCAGCTACTATATTCATTAAAATTTTAGAATAAATTCTTGACACAATTTATCACTATCAAATCTTGCACAATATTATTGGATTGCACAATGAAAGAACAATTTTTAAAAATTTTTATTTATTTATATTTTAGAGAGGGGGAAGAGAGGGTGGAAAGGAGGAAGAAAGAGAGGGAGAGAAACATCAATGTGTGGTTGTCGCTTGAGCACCCCCCACTGGGAGCCTGGCCTGCCACTCAGGCATGTGCCCTGACTGAGAATTGAACCAGTGACCCTTTGGTTCACAGGCTGTCACTCAATCCACTGAGTTATGCTAGCAGGGCTGGAAGAACAATTCTTAATATGTGGATATGCTAAGGGATATTTTATTTGGCATATTTATATGTATATTTAAGAAAATACCTAGTAAACTTTTGTTCCATTTATCACTGGAAAATAAGCCTTCAAGATAAGATAATAATCATTTTGTGATTATTATGTGATAATATCTTTATCACAAGATATGTGATAAAGACAGAAAAAATTGGCCTAAAATCAATGTTGACAATGCAGCAGCTACGACCTGCAGCCACATGAATAAAAGAAGCTGTACCTGCATGACAATTCATCCTTAGATGTATTCAAAGAAACATTAGTGGTAAATAATATGCCTTGATTTTTATTCAGTGTTGATGGTAAGAGTCAAGATTTGGACTATGAAAACATACCTGCCATTGAGTGTTTATGTTATCATGATGCTAAGTGAAAATATGGGCAGTAAGTACAAGAGTATCTTTCCACACTGATTTATGAGGGCCATTCAAGGGGAAATATATTCTCCCAAGCTTTTTAAGGGATAAAATATGAAGCACTTCTTCATGCTTTATAAAGAAATATATCTCAGCAATGTATTTTGTTTTTTGAACAGCCTGAGCTTTAACTTCAATACTTAAATGTTACTATTTTATGATATCAGGATTTCTTTATATGACTTAAATGTGGTATAAATGGTTAAATCTCCAAGAATTCTTTTCTTTGCTCATTGAAGAAAAAGAAATGACATATTTTATATCCACAACCACATGCTGTAATGAAACATGAAGAAAATACCTTTCAGAGCTGAATGCAACAAAGAAAAGATTAGATCTATTTCTGCTATCTTCCAAGTTGAAACATTCATCTTTTCAGCTTCTAAGTGCCAAATCATTATCACTTTCCTGTCTGATGGAGTGTTGAATGTAGTCTTTAATGATAAATAACTCCAAATTTCTTATTTAATGTTCTTCTGGACATGAATATCCAAAACTATCTGCCAGAGTCACCACATACTTGCTGCTATTCTCAACAAGTTTAATTTGTGAATTGGGTTTTTTTTCTTTTAATAAAAATACAGGTTAAAAAAAAGAAACCAAAGGCATATTAAACCTGACCTGTAACTCCAATAATTATTTGGCTATATATAGGTATCTTGGTGAAATATTACCAATAAGTTATTGTTATTCTCACTATAACAAAATGATTATAATAATTAATTTTTAAATTCAGCTTCTTGGTTTTAGTTAAGGTTTGTAATGGATGTGTGTGTGTGTGTGTGTGTGTGTGTGTGTGTATCAAAAACATGGAAGGCACTAAGCTATATAACATGAATTGGGGACTGGAAAAATTCCAACTCAAATACCTCTCCCATGTCTGAATTTCTGCTATCATAGTTTTTTGTAATTTTTTTATAATCAAAGTGAATAATCCTACTGATGAATAGCACATTAAGCTTCTATCAGTTATCAATGCCTTATAAAGCTGAATTTATTAGATCCTTTCCCAAGTAATTGATATCTGAGAACATATTTTAATAAGAAAAAAAGTGGGACCAGGAAGACAGACCCAGAGAATACAATTATAATTATCATCTGGGAAGCTAGACAATCTAGTTTTAAAAGTTCCCAGATGATTCCCTCATTTAACCAGGATAGAGAACCACGGGTCTATATGCTTTCAGCCATTTTTGTTTCACTGGTAGTTGGGGAGGGTGGAGGAGCTGATTACCGACTCCTGACAGGACTACAGAAGGGAATAACACTAGGCAGCAAAGAAGGGAAGGGAAAAGAACACTAATAAAAAGGAAGATCAAAGAAGCCTTATAATAAAAGTGTCAAAAATGGATATAAAACTTTACATGACTGGAACAAACCTACCAAATGGAACATTTAGTCTCACTCATGGAAAGGAAAAAAAAGGACAAATGTCATAGGAGAGAGGTCAACAATAATCTTTCTCTCTCCTTTTCTTGCCTCCACTAAAGGTTTTCTTTTAGGCTGAGAGGAGACGAAATATGAAGGCAAGTTGATGTGACAGCTGAGATGAGGCTGAAGAGATTTTTATACTAAACAAGAGATGCAGGCTAAACTTCTAGGAAAAGCTTTCCTTCCCAAAGTATGACAAAGAAAAGGAATTAGGAATAAGAAAAGGAGCAAAGATGTCTAATTTTATGTAATAACTTTTTTAAAAGCTTTTTTAAAAAATTTTGTCTAAAGTTCTTTTAAGATTATGTGGGACAATTAAATGAGCTTTTAAATCATATGGGCCTGAGCTTAGAATCCCTATGTGACTCTTCAGAAAAACACGTACCTTTCTACTTATCCTCTGACACTGTACACAGAACACCCTCTCTTCCAGGCTAGCCTCTCCAAGTGAAGAAATAGCTCATAAGGCAATATGGTGTAGCAGAGATTCTTTGAGATTTAGCCATCAGACAAACTTGGCTTCAAACCATGGGTCTGCTCTCATGAGCTATGTGAACTTAGGCAGGGTAATTTGCCTTTCTGATTTGTAATTGTTTCATTTGTAAATGAGAAAATAATAGTGCTCACTTGTCAGGTTTTTTTTTTTTGAGGACTAAATGAGATGATGCATATAATGTGCTAAGCACAGAGTAGGTGCTTTTATAATTACAATAGCAGGTGTTGAGCTGTATTTTCTTTGTGTTCTTTTCTTTTTTTAATAAAAGACATATTTTTCTTTTTTTAATTAATTAATTAATTTATCTTTATAGGGGAAGGAGAGAGAGAGAGAAACATCAATGTATGGTTGCCTTTTGCGCATCCCCTGCTGGGAGTTGGCCTGCAGGGAACTGGCCTGCAACCCAGGAATGTGCCCTGACTGGGAATCGAACCGTGATCCTCTGGTTCGCAGGCCTGTGCTCAATCCACTGAGCTACGCCAGCCCAGGGCTTCTTTGTGTTCTTTTCAAAGGTACTAAAAGTATCCTGTGAAAATGGAACTCAGGATTAAAGAAGGAGAAAAATATAATGTTGAAATAAGGAATCACAAATTTGTTCATTTCACTGCAAAGACACAACTTGAGTTTGCAAAGGTGAGACTTTCTTGGCAGACTATTACTGGTACCACCTTTTTCTTGCATGCATAAAATCTGAACCAGTATCTAGGCATTTCAAATACATTTTTCTCATTTGCATAAAGGGGGAGTTTTAAGAACTAGATACTTTATAAAGAAGGCTAAACTGTTGATTGCATAAATTTTAGAGAGCATTATCTCTCAACATAACTCTATAAGCACCATCTCAGTCCAGAGAAGTGGAAGGTCTCAAAAGAACAAGTGATTTTGATCACTGGTTTAATCTCAATTATAAACACAATTTTCAGCAATAGGGAAGATTATGCCATAAATTGGAGGTTTTCTGTTTTGGAGTTATCTAGTATTTGGAGCTCCCAAGTATCCATAGTTTCTCCCCAGGTACTAGGAAACCACAGTGTTTACCTATTTCTTGCCTTAGTGTCCAGCACTCATTTTTTAAGACCTATCAGGCTGAATCCTCTTGATCATACTACAGTGACAGTTGACAGTGACAGAGGCATGCCCAGGAGAGATAAGTGACAATCCTTATCTCACCTGGGTATGTCTCTGTCTATTTGGGCTTCTCTGAGTCCCCAGGTAGCCCAGTGATACAGTTTGGCTAAAGTGCTATTCTATGGGTTCATACTTGCTCATGACAGCTGATAGTTAAATTTTCAGGAACTTTACAAGGAAAATAATTAAACACAGCCATCATTAAAAATTAAAATACATAAACTTACATTTGAATAAAGATGATAAATGTGCGTCATTTATTAATTATTTTACTACATTTTATTATTGTCTATGACTTAAAGTTATATATAGCTATTGTAACTATATGGTAGAAATACTATATAATGGTGTTCTATAGAACATCTCTTCTTGACTCTGCATTTAATGATGCCACATTGATAGCTCAAAATTGGTCAAGGTGGGAGTAATTATAAGAAGGAAATTGGCAACTGCTACAAATTAAGATCTTTTTCCCCCAGAGAGCTAGTTGTTAAATATTCACCAGCATATATCTTGTAAGTCTCTAGAGAATCTGATGACTATCATCTCAAGTGGAACACTAAAACCTCTGTCTATATCTCTGAACCGAAAACATTATTTCCTTGTACAGCCTTGTAATTAATGGTTGCTCCTCACTGCTCTAGTCCCATTCATAATCTGTCTCTCTCTCTCTCTCTCTCTCTCTCACTTGTGTTGTTTCCTGTCTTTATTGCTGGTAACATTATTCATTACTTTTTCATACATTCATGAAACTATTATCAAGCATTTACTATGTGCCAAGCAATTAGATACTAAGAATCCTGAGATAAGAGCCCTGGCTGGTGTCGCTCAGTGGATTGAGTGCAGGCTGTGAACCAAAGGGTCAAAGGTTCGATTCCCAGTCAGGGAACACACCTGGGTTGCAGGCCAGATCCCCAGTGAAGGCCATGTGAAAGGCAACCGCACATTGATGTTTCTCTCTCTCTCTTTCTCCCTCCATTCCCCTCTCTAAAAGTAAAATTTAAAAAAAATCTTTAAAAAATATTGGGAATATAAGACAGAAAACTGTACTTAAACAAGAACTAAATAAAAATAAAAATTAAAAAAGAAAAAAAATGTTTAAAAAAAGGAATCCTAAGATAAAATAAGACATAGCTCTGTCCTCAAAAATCTCACAATCTAGAAGGGAGACAGACAAGAAAACTCAGAATAATCAGATAGTATGATAAGTGCTGAAACAGAGATAGGTATAGAGTGTTGTAGGAAACAAAGAGTAAACAACTAAAGTTTTCTAGACAGAGTTGGAAATGGGGAATGAGTCACAGAAGAAGTAACATTTAAACTGAGTATTAAAGGATGAGTATACATTTTTAAGGCCAAAGATACATTTTTAATGCCCTTCCTTGGAAGGATACTCTGAGGACTGGAAACAGGGACTTGATGTATGGGGAAATGGCTAACACTATAGTTAAAAATTGCCAGATTTAACTTCCAGTCAAGATGGAGGCAAAGGTAAACATGGCTCTCCTACTCGCACAACCAAAGCAAAAATTACAACTGAAGTACAAAATAACTATCACCTAAGAATCATCAGAAAATTGAGTTGTATGGAAGTTCATCAATCAAGGAATTAAAGAAGCACAATTCATTCAGATGGGTAGGAGAGGCAGAGATGTGTGTGCAGAATGGATGGTTCCACACCCACTTGTGGGGGATAAAACTCAGGAGGAATATTTCAGGAGTGAGGCACACCAGGCCATCCAGCCCAGGGTTCCACTGCCAGGAAGATAAGTCCCCACAACTTCTAGCTCTAATAACCAATGAGGGTTGGGGCAGGAGAAGAAACTGTGGGATTCTCAAGCATATCCTCTTATAGGGCCCACAACAGATTTAGGACTTATGCAGGCTCACTCTCTCTGGGCTACTGCACCAGGTTAGCAGCTTGAAGGGCACCAATGGCATACAGGGAGAAACTGAAGCGTCTGGCATCAGGGCAAGTTCTGGGGGCAGCTTCTCAGAAAAAACTCCAGAGGCCAGGCAGCAGCCATTGTCCCATTTCTTTTCTTTTTTGTTTTATTTACTAAATTTTAGAGACGGGAAGGGAGAGAGGAAGAAAGAAAGAGGCAACTATCAATGTGTGGTTGCCTCTCATGTGCCCCCTACTGGGGACCTGGCTTCCAACCCAGGTGTGTGCCCTGATTGTGAATTGAACTGGCAAAGCTTTGGTTTGAAGGCCAGCACCCAATCCACTGAGCCTCACCAGCCAGGCCACTGTCCCGTTTCTGAGCCCTTCCCTCACCACCACCACACAGAGCCACAGAGTGGCAACAGCATATCTGAGAGTCCATCAACCTGTTCACAGGGGTTGTCCTGCCCTAGTGCTTAACTAAGCCTTTGCCCCATCTAACTTATAGGTGAGTTTTTCTATGTTAGACCACACTACTAAAATAGGGAGTCAAAGCAGCTCTACCTAATACATAAAAACAAACACAGGGTGTCTGCCAAAATGAGGAGACAAAGAAATATGGCCCAAATGAAAGAACAGAACAAAACCATAGAGAAAGAACTAAACTAAATGGAGGTAAGCAACCTATCAGATGCAGAGTTCAAAATACTTGTTATTAGGATGCTCAAGGAACTCAGTAGGTACGCCAGCAGGATAAAAAAGACCCAGGCAGTTTACACTAAATGAAATAAAGAAACATCCCTGGTTGGTGTGGCTCAGTAGATTGAGTATCAGCCTGCAAACCAAAGGTTCACTGATTCGATTCTCAGTCAAGTGCACCTGCCTGGGTTGTGGGCCAGGTCCCTGGTTGAGGATGAATGAGAGAAACACATTGATGTTTCTCTCCATCTCTTTCTCCCTCACTTCTTCCTTTTCTAGAAATTAATAAACAAAATCTTTAAATAAATAAATAATAAATTGTTTCATTTAACATTCATTTAGAAAGACAGAAACATTTATAGGAAATCAACAATGGAGTGGATGAAGCCAAGAATCAAATCAATGATTTGGAACACAAAGAAAGAAGAAAAAAATTCTATCACAACAGCAAGAAGAAAAAAATTCCCCCCCACCAAAATGAGGATAGCATGAGGAGCTTCTAGGAAAACTTAAAACATTCCAACATTTGTACCATAAGCATGCCAGAAGGAGAAGAGAAAGGGCAAGAAACTGAAAACTTATTTGGAAAAAATAATGAAAGAAAACTTCTTTAATTTGGTGAAGGAAATACACATACAAGTCCAAGAAGCACAGAGAGTCCTGAACAAGATGGACATGAAGAAGAGCATACCAAGACATATCATAATTAAAATGTCAAAGGTTAAAGGTAAAGAGAGAATATTAAAAGCAGCACAAGAAAAGCAGAGAGTTACTACAAAGGAGTTCCTATAAGACTTTGCAGGCTGGAAGAGACTGGAGAAAAGTATTCAAGGTGATGAAAAGCAAGGACCTACAGCCTAGATTACTGTATCCAGCAAAGCTATCATTTAGAATGAAAGGGCAGGTAAAGTGCTTCCCAGATAAGGTCAAGTTAAAGGAGTTCATCATCACCAAGCCCTTATTATAGGAAATGTTAAAGGGACTCACCTGAGAAAAAGAAGAATATCAAAACTATGAATATTAGAATGTCAATAAATTCACAACTATCAGCAATTGAATCTACAAAACAAACTAAGCAAACAAGCAGAACAGAAACAGAATCATTCATATGGAGATTATTTGGAGGGTTATCAATTGGAGGGGGAAAATGGGGAAAAGGTGCAGGGATTAAGAAGTACAAATTGGCCCTGGCTGGTGTAGCTCAGTGGATTGAGCGTGAGCCTGTGAACCACACGATCGCGGTTCGATTCCCAGTCAGGGCACATGCCTGGGTTGCAGGCCAGTTCCCGGTTCCTGGCGGGGGACACACAAGAGGCAACCATACATTGATATTTCTCTCTCTCTCTCTCTCCTTCTCTTCCCCTCTAAGATAAACAAATAAAATCTTTAAAAAAATAAGTACAAATTGGTGGACAATATGGTGGGGTTGACTGTGAGAGCAGCAGTGGTAGGCAGGGCAGGGGATAGCAATGGGGGATAAATTGGGACAACTGTAACTGAACAACAATAAAAAAGAGAAGTACAAATTGGTAGGTACAGAATAGCCAGGGAGATGTTAAGAGCAGTATAAGCAATAAGGAAGCCAAATAACTCATATGCTTAATGCATGGTTATGACCTAAGGGTATGGATTGCTGGAAAGAATAGGGGGGTACTGGGTAGAGGGGAGCAAAGGGTGAAAATTGGGACAACTGTCATAGCATAATTAGTAAAACATATTCTAAAAATAAAAAATCACCAGACTTAAGCAAACTTGAACATAAAGAAATTTAGTGGAACTACTGATAAAGGCTTTGGGGAAAATGAAACACAGTATGACTTAGAGTGTCTTTGGGAATCTAGGTAGGTAGTAATTGAAGTAAATTCTTTTCAAGCTACCATCACATGGCTGAAACAGTTCTATTTTTCTGTCCTTGTTATCAAGATTAAAACTGCTGAGAGAGAATGTGCATGGAATACCATAGATCACATGCCCACCTATGCCCTGCTTACAGCTAGATAGATGACCTTGCATGACTGTATCACTAAGACTGCACCAAATGGGAAAGAAGCAGTTACCTAGAAAGAAAACCCATGGTGTAAATATCAGATGAAATAGAAATAGATGTTGGCGGAGCACCAATAAAAGGTATCCAGCACAGTGTTCTCTAATTCAAGTGACATAGCTGGCTGTAACTAGGTCTCCTCTGAATTTCTAGTTTCTGCTGAAGAGCCTTCTCTCAATTGTTATAGTTACTATCTGGCAGACTCTACAATAAACTTGGTACTTGGGCTATAGTAATACTACCTCTTCCCTGTCTTTTCAGTCCTAGGGATGGTAGGCAGCTTCTACTATTGATAATCTCTAGATTGTCTCACTTTCTCCTGTTTAGTCTCTCAACTCTTCCAATTTGTTTCCCACATTAAATTTCATCTATTAGACACTTACTTGATATAGACTTTGTTTTCCTGACTGGACTCTAACTGGTATAGTTCATTCTCCTTTTGCCAGTATAAAAATGGACAAAAATTAACATAGGGGTCACTGGGCTCAAAAAAGCCGACATTAAAAAAAATTTTAAGCCCACATATACAGGCTACAAATTGGGCTATTTCATTCACATTCCTAGACTTTAATCTTTGAATCACTAGTGGTGAGCAAGATTGGCAGAGGGAGCTGAAAAATCACAGCAGTGTATCAAGGGCAAAAGAAGTTGCTATAAACTGTAACCAAACATTCACTAAGCTGCTGTTGTTTGTCCTAAATCTCCATGGGGGGTATTTAAAAAATGAGTTTTCCATTGACTTAGTTAATTATTATAGGCTATTCCTTGTGACCTTGTCCTTTTTTGGAAATAAATGTTTTGCTGTTGTTGTTTTAGAGTAGAATCATGCTGTGTCTTGGCTCACAGCATGTGTGTGGGGTATGCTGTGGTGTGGACTCTTAGGGGAGCATGTGAGTGCAGAGGACTGGGTGTACATGACTTCAAGTCTGGTGACTCTAGTTCATAGTTGTTGATTTCTTTTTAAAATTTCTACTCTTACTTAGGAGGACCCTGACCCTGTACTGAGGCTGGATATTTTGCTGTCTCATCAGACTGGTCCTTTACTTTACCCTCTGAAGTCTATTTTTGCAGATGATTAGTCATTACTGGTCAAGAAAACTCAGGGTCAGCCAAGGGAGAGACACCTGGTTTGGTATTAGGGCAGGGGTAGGGCTTTAAAATCCTTGTAATTTCCTCTAGTCACTTCTAAAACTCCCAGAAAAAACCACAGTCTAATTCAAAAGAGTATGCAAATGTAGTTTCAGAACAAATTCCCTAGTTTTCCCTCACCCTGACCATTACAAACAGAACAATTATCCAAGGTCTTCCTATACAGAAATTCAGGAGTATCCACTGTCCCAGAGCCTCATTTATCTGAGATTTACTCAAATTTTCCTTGGTCTTGGAATTTTGGGTCTATGGCCTTTTGCCATAAGGCCAGTGACACTGCTTCTGTAGAGTGGCATTAAGTAATGATCAAGTCCTGGATTTTATGTATTCAGCCATACCTGATCTGGCTTTCTCAGAGTAGGACTATGGAGCTGCTGTTGAGTGGCCATGACTATCTGTTCTCTTTGGGAGCAGTAATAAAGGGAGACGTGAGTAGAGGTCAACTCACCACTGCACTACTGACATGTATTTCACATAGAATGCTAACATAGAAATGCCAGAGAGTACCACAAAGTCTCCAGTTATGCCCTCAGGAAACTAAGCCATATCTTACAGAACCCATGATAAATTCTCAAAATTAACTTTGCATCAGAATCACCTTAAGGTCTTACAGAAGCTCTATGTTTCTATACAGAAACATCAAAAAGCAAGCAAAAACTGTCAGAATCAACTTTGCCAGAATGCTGGCAAATAATCAAGAGTTTACAGCAACTGATTGAATGCCTAATGAGAAGAATGGCACTTCAAAATGGTAGGAAAGTTTTGTGGCACTTTTACTTGCCTTTCATCCATCTCCTTCCCAGTGCATCAGCTATCTTAGTCTATATTCCCCATGTGGGATGCTGGTCCCTGGTTCCAAAGAAAGAAGTAGAAACCTTATTTGTGAATGATGGTGTTTGTTCTAACCTGTCTGGGGCTACCTGATGGATTGACACCAGATGCTCATCTCTGCTTGGAACTCAGGCTAAAAAACAGTAGACATTTGAAAACACTGAAAGCTGAACTAATAATGAACCACAGATGCCTGAGGCAAAACATCACTTTTAAAATATATAACACACCAGTCTAAATACTAGGAACATAAATTGGAGCGTTTCTTTGGGAAATAAAGACATTCAAAAGCACCATGCATTCAGGGGAATTTAGAAGGCCACATGCATGCCTATGGCAAGACATATGACCCTAAGCTTTTACCTCAGGCTAATCCCTAGGCTCTGTATAAGTTTGGCTAATAGCCAATCTTCAAAGACTGAAAGAAGTGTTTGCTTGTTTGTTTTATGTTATGGGCATTTAAGGAAATGTCTGTCAAATTATTAGCTGAACACAAGCTGAGGAACAGATACTTCATTGAATTCACACAACATATCAAAATTTATGGGATGCAGCAAAGGCAGTGCTCAGGGTGAAAGTTATAGCTATGAATGCTTACACTTAAAAAGAGGAAATATCTCCAATCAGTAACCTAACTTATACCTAGAATAACTAGAAAAAAAAAACAACAAAGTAAACTCAAAGCTAACAGAAGGAAGAAAGTAATAAAGACTAGAATGGAGAAAAATACAATGAGAATAGACAAACAATAGACAAAATCAAGGAAACCAAAAGTTGGATATCTGAAAAGATCAATAAAATTAACAGATTTTCACTATTCTGACAGAGATTAAAAAATAACTAAAATAAAAACTGGAGTGGGAAACACTACCAATATTACAGAAATTTTTAAAAGAATTTTAAAGACCAGGAGGACAAGATGGTGACAGAGTAGCACGGAGGGAATCCAGCTCCCATACACCTGGTAGAAAATCCAGGCGGATCTACTGAGGAACAGCATAATCAACCAACAATGACCCAGCATTTATGAAAATAAGAGACCAGAGAGTATAATAGAAGTACCAGACAGCTGAAGGTCAGTGAGGACTCTGGGACGTGAGTGAGGACAAAAGTGGCTGTGCCTGCAGCCTCCATGGCCTCTGAGGAGGCGGGCTGCACCCGTGGCCTGATACGTGAGTGCAGACAATAAGAGGTGGCAGGTGATCTAACAGCCTCAGTGCCACCGCAATGGCTGGGAAACAGAGGCTTTGGTCTGGGACCAGTGCCAATGCGCCTGCTGTGGAGGGAATTCAGGAAGCCCGACACCCGGGGGTCTACAACAGACTTTGTGGGAGCCCTGGGCCTGCTACAGGGTCCGTGGAAGAGAACTGACTCCCCACCTCCCCATCTAGGCAAGGCTGGGTAATACCGGGCAGAGACCTGTGGGTTAACGTAAAGGGTGGCAGAGGCGGAGGGCCCTGTTCAACTGCAGACTCTGTGGTCACCAGCCCACCAGCCCACCAGCCCACCAGACCAGGGGATTTGAGAAGGACACTGTTGTTGCCAGTGTCTTTTGGGGATTGGTCTGGGCTGAGAGGCAGGCTTTGTGGAGAAGTCTTTATTGGAAAGTGAACTGAGGTGTTCTGTGACAGCAACTTGCCTCAAGGCCCAACCAGACCAGCAGCCATCCAGGGGAGGGGCGGGAGCACTTGGGTCCCATCACAGGACTGGGAAGGACAGTGCCAGATCCCGAGGGACCCAGGCAGCCTGCCAGGGGTGCGGGTGCCCACATCCAAAACCAGTAGCCTGGCTAGTGCGGGTGCGCTAGCCTGTGCACCTGCATCCCAGCCCACAGAGAGGTCCTGCTGCAACCAGAAAAACCGGTTTGGACAACTGGAAGCCAACAAACAAAGATTTTTTTAGCAACTTCTTTTCTAAGTAATCTTATATTTTTAATTGTATTATTGCTCTATTTTTCAATACTTTGTTCCACTCATTTCTTTCTGTCTGGTTATAGTCCTTCTTCCTTTCTTCCCAAACTTTTTGCTTGTTCCTCCTTTGTACTGACTTTGTGTGTGTGTGTGTGTGTGTATTGGATTCTTTGTTGGTTTGTTGCTTAGTTTTCTTTTACCCACAAGAGACACAAATAACTGGGAACTGTGAAAGGACCATAGTGGGACCTAAAGAGGGGGCATCTCAACAATAGTGACAAAGAGACAAATTGCACTTTGCTATAGCAGAGAAGCCTCAAGTTGCTGCATAGGTGTATTTTTTTTTATTATTTCACTTCTTTTTATTTTAATAATATTTTTGTATTTCTCCTCTTTCTGTATAGGTTTTTTACTCCTGGCCAGTTATATTGTACTATTTGACAGGTTGCCCCTGTTCTTTCCTCCACAGTGTGTTGTTAATTTTCTATACTTCATGCCACTTGATTTCCTTTGGCATACTACCCAAGCTCTATAACCTCCATTCAGACAGATCACATAGAGTCTGTCATGTGACTGTTGCTCTAATATTATTGTAAATAATAGCTGTTCTATACAATGGTAAATACTTCACAACACATTTCTCGGACCTTAGACCACCTTACAGGTTCCTGAATTCTATTAGTGTAGTGATTAGCTGTACTTGCTCACACACTACACCTAGTTACTATCCTTTACTCTCACCTTACCTCAAAATCTGGCCACCCGCAACTTCACTGCTTTCTGGATACAACTCACAAGCCTTCCCTTCCCAACAAGAGATTTATTCCTGTCCATCCTTTCTGAAAAGTGGCAAGCTCGGTCAAGGAGCACAGTTAACACTATACATACCTTAAAGATTGTCTATGTTTTCTCTACTGACTGTGACTGTAAATAACATAAAATGCTCTTCTGCCATCATAAACCATTTTGCCTCCCCCTCCAACTGATCAAACATGCACAATAAAGAAAGGAAGTGAAGAACACCAAGATACCTGCAGGAGACTGCACCACTGAATCTCACAGGTATTCAACCACAGAAGTTCACAGGATAAACTGAGGGAGTCAGAACATATCAATTTAAGAAGCTGAGGATAACAAGAGGAGTCTTACAAACAATGGGAAGACAAAGAAACAATGCCCAAATAAAAGAAAAGGAGGAACTCTCAGAAAGAATGTTAGATGAAATAGAGGTAAGTCAACTATCAGATATTGAATTCAAAGCACTGGTTATCAGGAAATTCAAAGAGCTTACAACGAGCTACCAGAAACTACATGGGAGCTACAATGAACCTACCGCAAACTACATCAACATGAAAAAGGAAACAGAAACCATCAGCAAAGGCCAAGAGGAAATGAAGAATACAATTTCTGAACTGAAGAACACAGTAGAAGGAAGGAAAAGCAGGATCGATGAGGCAGAAGATCGCATCAGTGAGTTAGAGGACAGAGTAGAAAGAATCTCCCAGACAGAGCAAGTAAAGGAAAAGAGATGCAGAAAGAATGAGGAGGGATTAAGAGAAATGCAAGACAATATGAAATGTAATAATATCCGAATAATAGGAATACCAGGAGGAGAAGAGGAAGATACAAAACCTATTTGAAAGAGCAATAATGGAAAATTTTCCTAATTTGATGAGAGAGAAAGTCACACAAATTCAGGAATCACACAGAGTCCAAAACAGGTGGAACCCAAAGAGGCCCACTTCAAGACACATCATCATAAAAATGGCAAGATTCCAAGACAAAGAGAGAATCTTAAAGGCAGCAAGGGAGAAAAAGGAAGTAACATACAAGGGAGCCCCAATAAGATTGGCAACTGACTTATCAATGGAAACACTCCAAGAAAGAAGAGAATGGTGAGAAATATTCCTAGTAATGAGAACCAGAGGCCTAAAACAAAGGCTATGTAACCCAGCAAGGCTCTCAATCAAAATAGAAGGCCAAATAAAGAGTTTCCAAGACAAAAGAAGTCTAAAAGAATATGTCTCCACCAAACCAGCTCTACAAGAATTACTAAAAGGGCTGCTTTAAGGAAAGGAAGCAAAAGAGAGAGGCAGAGAGGGACACAGGTACATAAATGGCAATGAATAAGTACCTTTCAATAATAACCTTAAATGTAAATGGATCAAATGCTCTGATCAAAAGACATAGAATAGCTGAATGGATAAGAAAGCATGACCCACACATATGCTGCATACAGGAGACCAACTTCAGATCAAAAGGCCATCACAGACTAAAAGTGAAAGGCTGGAAACAAATTTTCCAAGCAACTGAACATGAAAGAAAGCCAGGGTAGCAATTATGATATCAGACAAAATAGACTTCAAAAAGAAGGACCATACAGAGGGACCCAGAAGGTCACTTAATAACACTCAAGGGAAGAATCCACCAAGAATACATTAACATCGTAAATATGTATGCGCCCAACATAGGAGGAACCAAATATATAAAGAAAATCCTAGAGGAACTCAGGAAAGATATTGACAGCAACACAATTATAGTAGGGGATTTTAACACCCCACTGTCAAAAATGGACAGATCTTCCAAACAAAAGATCAACAAAGATATTGCAGCATTAAACAACACCCTAGATGAAATGGACCTCAGTGATATATATAGAGCCCTTCATCCCAAAGAAGCTAAATACACAAATGCACATGGGACATTTTCAAAGATAGACCACATCATAGGACACAAAGCGAGCCTCAACAAATTCAAGAAAATTCATATTGTACCAAGCATTTTCTCTGACCACAAGGGAGTAAAATTGGAAACCAACCCCAAAGGAAAAAACCCAAAACACCCAAAATTATGGAGACTGAATGGTATGCTATTAAACAACAAATGGATCAAGAATGAAATTAGGGAAGAAATTAAAAAATTTCTGAAAACAAATGAAAATGAACTCACAACAATCCAAAACTTATGGGACACAGTGATGGCAGTCCTTAGAGGGAAGTTCATAGCAATAAAGGCTTACCTAAAGAAAATAGAAACATTTCAAACAAACAACCTAATCCTACACCTACAAGAACTCAAGGAACAACAACAAAGACAGCCCAGAGAAAGTAGAAGGAAGGAAATAAGCAAGATCAGAGCAGAATTAAATGACATAGAGACCAAAAGCACAATTCTAAGGATCAATGAGTCCAGGAGTTGGCTTTTATAAAAGATAAAGAAAATACACAAGCCTTTAAGTAGGCTCATCAAGAAAAGAAGAGAGGGGACCCAAATAAACACAATCAGAAATGAAGGAGGAGAGGTTACTACTGATATTACAAAAATAGAAGAGATTGTAAGGAATTACTATGAAAAACTGTATGCCAAGAAATTTGAAAACCTAGGTGAAATGGACACATTTCTAGAAAAATATAATCTTCCAAAACTCAATGAAAAAGAAACAAAAAACCTCAACAGGCCAAGAACAGTGGATGAAATTGAAGCAGTAATCAAAAAAACTCCCATCACACAAAAGCCCTGGACCAGATGGTTTCACAGGAGAATTCTACAAAGCTTCTAGGGAAGACCTAACTCCTATTCTTAACACACTATTACAAAAAATCCAAAATGATGGGAAACTCTCCAACTCTTTTTATTAAGCCAGCATCATCCTAATCCCCAAGCCAGATAGAGGCACAACAAAGAAAACTTCAGGCCAATATCGCTAATGAACATAGACTTTAAAATCCTCAACAAAATATTGGCAAATCGCATCCAACAATACATCAAAAAAGATCATACACCACGACTAAGTGGGATTCATTCCAGGGATGCAAGGATGGTTCAATATACGGAAATCAGTAAATGTAATACATCGCATAAACAAAAGCAAAGACAAAAACCACATGATGATATCAATAGATGTGGAAAAAGCTTTTCATAAGGTACAACACCCATTTATGATAAAGGCACGCAGAAAAATGGGAATAGAGGGAACATTCCTCAATATAATAAAGGCCATATATGAAAGACCTACAGCAAACATCATACTCAATGGGCAAGAACTAAAATCTTTTCCACTAAGATCAGGAACAAGACAAGGTTGTCCACTTTCACCACTTCTATTCAATATAGTATTGGAAGTTTTAGCCATAGGGATCAGACAAGAAAAAGAAATAAAGAACATCCAAATCGGAAAGGAGGAAAAAAACTGGCATTGTTCACAGATGACATGATAGTGTACATGGAAAATCCTATAGCCTCTACCCCAAAACTGCTCAAACTAATAAATTGGCATAATAAATTGACAAAATCCTATAGCCTCTACCAAAAACCTGCTTGAATTTGGCAAAACAGCGGGTTACAAAGTTAATATCCAGAAATCAAAAGCATTTTTATATACCAATGATGAAATAGCAGAATCAGAAATGAAGAAAAATCCTATTCGATATGGGAAATATAAAAATAAAATATCTGGGAATAAACCTAACCAAGGAGATAAATGACCTGTATGCAGAAAAATACACAACAGTGAAGAAAGAAATCAAGTAAGACACAAACAAATGGAAACATATACCGTGTTCATGGATTGGAAGAATTAACATCATCAAAATGTCCATACTACCCAAAGCAATTTACAGATTCAATGCAATACCTATTAAAGTACCAATGGCATATTTCACAGACATAGAACAAACACTTCAAAAATTTATATGGAACCATAATCAACCCTGAATAGCAACTGCAATTTTGAGAAAGAAGAACAAAGTAGGAGGGATCACAATACCTGATATCAAACTGTATTACAAGGCCACTGTAATCAAAACAGCCTGGTACTGGCATAAAAACAGGCACATAGACCACTGAAATAGAACAGACAGCCCAGAAATAAAACCAAATCTCTACAGTCAATTAATATTGGACAAAGGGGGCAGTAACATAAAATGGGGTAAAGATAGCCTCTTCAACAAATGGTGTTGGGAGAACTAAACAGCTACGTGAAAAAAAAATGAAACTCAAGTACCAACTTACACGATACACCAAAATAAATTCAAGGTGGGTAAAAGATTTAAATATAAGCCGTTGAAGCATTAAAGTCCTAGAGGAGAACATTGGCAGGAAAATCTCAGATATTTCACGCAGTAATATTTTTACTGATATGTCCCCTAGAGCAACGGACATAAAGGAAAGAATAAACAAATGGGATCTCATCAAAATTAATAGCTTCTGCATGGCTAAGGAAAACAGTATCAAGATAAAAAGAGAAGCAACTGTTTGGGAAAACATATTTGCCAATGATACCTCAGAGAAAGGTTTAATCTCCAAAATATACAAAGAACTCACACGACTTCACTCTAAGAAGACAACTAACCAATTTAAAAAAAGGGGAAAGGACTTGAACAGACACTTCTCCAAGGAGGACATACAGAAGATCCAGAGACATATGAAAAGATGCTCAAGATCACTAGCTATCAGAGAGATGCAAATCAAAACCACAATGAGATACCACTTTACACCAGTCACAATGGCCATCATAAACAAAGCAACAAACAACAAATGCTGGAGAGGTTGTGGGGAAAAGGGGACCCTAGTTCACTGTTGGTGGGATTGCAGACTAGTCCAACCACTATGGAAAGCAGTATGCAATTTTCTAAGAAAACTAAAAATGAACGTGCCTTTTGACCCAGCAATTCCACTGTTAGGAGTATTTCCTAAGAACCCGAAAACACCAATCCCAAAGAACCTATGCACCCCAATGTTCATAGCAGCACAATTTATGATAGCCAGGGGTTGGAAGCAACCTAGATGCCCATCAGTAAATGACTGGATCAAAAACTATGGTACATTTACACAATGGAATTCTATGCAGCAGAAAGAAAGAAGGAGCTACTACCCATTGCAACATCATGGATGGAACTGGAAAGCATTATGCTGAGTGAAATAAATCAGGTGGTGAAAGTCAAATACCATATGATCTCACTTTTAAGAGGAATCTAAACGACAAAACAAACAAGCAAGCAACATATGACCAAAGACACTGAAATACAGAACAGGCTGCCAGGGACCAGAGGGGAGAGTGGAGAGAATCACAGGGAAAAGGGGAAGGATTCACATGAACAAGTATAAAGGACACAAGGACAATAACTAAGGTGGGGGGTGGAAATGGGAGGGAGGTGGGGAGCACTGGGGGGGCACGGCTGGGAATATAAGACAGAAAACTGTACTTGAACAAGAATTAAATTTAAAAAATAGAAATAAAAATAAAAATAAAAGAATTTTAAAAGACTAGTATGAACTGTTGTATACCAAAATATTAAATAACCTAGATGAAATTAGTTAGTCTCTCAAAATACACAAACTACCTAAACTAATTTAAGAAGTGGAAAATTTGAACACACCTATAAAAAGTAAAAGATTGAATCAGTAATCAAATACCTTCCAACAAAGAAAAGTCCAGGACAAGATGGCTTTAATAGTAAATTCTAGCAAATATTTAAAGAATAGTGAATACCAATCCTTCCCTTCATGAACAGAAAAGGAGGGAATACTCCCTAACACATTCTAGGAGTCCAGCATTACCCTGATACCAAAGCCAGACAAAACATAATAACAAATAGCCCTTATGAATATGGAAGGATAATTTTCAACAAAATACTAGCAAACTGAACCCAATAGCACAGTGAAAGGTTTATATCCCATGACTAGATAGGAATACAAGACTGATTTGGCATAAGAAAATCAGTGTAATACACTACATAAATGGATATAGGAAAAATCCACATGATCATCTCCATTGATGCAGAAAAGGCATATGACAAAATCCAGCACCATTTTTTGATCAAAGCACTCAGAAAACTAGGAATAGAAGGGAACTTCCTCAACATGATGAAGACATTTATGAAAAATCCATGGCTAATACCATAGTCAGTGGTGAAAAGCCTGAAAACTTCCCCCTTAAGATCAGAGATCTCAGGATGTGAGAATGATCTTGCTGTAACATCTGTCATCCCATTGATTTCCAAGCTGACCTGGCTGGCTAGGCAGGTGTTCCCTTCCTTCCTCATCAATCCATGTGCATCCCTCTTGAAGCTACACACTGGGTGCAAGAGAACAATCTTCCCAACTAGAGGAGGGGACCAGTCTTAAGTCAAGTGTATACAAGTAGCTGTGCTCCCCTGTAAAACCTCCCAACAAACTCTCAAGGTCCATTTGTAGGAGAACATAGGGTAGCCAAGCTTCAAAGACTCCAGACCATCCAAATGAGGTGCTACACGTGGCAGACTGCATTTCTTAAAAAAAAAAAAGAAGATTGGGGATCTTACAGGACTAAAATGGCCACTGTTACAACTACTATTCAATATTATACTGAAAATTCTAACCAGAGCAATTATACAAGAAAAAAAGGCAACCAAATTGAAAAGAAAGGAGTAAAACTATACTTGCAGATGACATGATCGATCCTATATATGAAAAATGGCAAAAAATTTTTCAGAAGAAAGCTCCTAGAACTATTAAAAGAATTCAAAGAATTTGTTGTGTACAAGATCAACACACAAAAATTTGTTGTGTTTCTATATAACTGCAATGAACAATCTAAAAAAATTAAGAAAAAAATTTCATTTACAATAACATCTAAAAAAATAAAATAACCAAGCACATTTTTAACCAAGAAGATTAAAGACTTGCACGCTGAACACTATAAAACATTGTTGAAAGAAATTAAAGAAAACCTAAATAAATAGAAAGCCATTCCATGTTCATGGGTAGAAAGACTTAATGTTGATAAGATGTCAATATTAACCCAAATTATCTACAGATTCAATAAAATCCCATCAAAATTCCAATAGCTTTTTTTTTTCAAAAATGGAAGAGCAAATGATCAAATTCATATGGAATTGCAAGGGGAACCAAATAGCAAAAATAATCTTTAAAAAGGAAAAAATAGTTGAAGAATTAACACTTCCAGATTTCAAATCTTACTATAAGGCTACAGTAATAGTAATAATAATAATAATATTAATAATAATAATAAAGGGCTTCCGGCCAAGATGGAGGCATAGGTAGACATACTGTGCCTCTTTGCACAACCAAAATTAGGGACAACAAAAATTTAGAAGCAAAAAAACAACCAGAACTGACAGAAAATTGAACTGTATGGAAGTCCAACAACAATTCATCCAGATGAATAAGAGGGGCAGAGTCTGCAGCCAGCGGAGAAGGGTTGCCACAGGAAAAAGCAGTGGCTGGCAGACCCAAGGCACAGGGAGGCAATGAGCAGACCTCGTGAGGCATGTAAGGCGGCTGGCTAACCATGGTCACACATTTGTGCACAGATAAAGCAGACAAAAATGGGCAGCGAGACAGACTGCACAACCCAGGGCCCCAGAGCCGGGAAATAAAGTCCAAAAGCACCAATTGAAAACACTTGTGGGGTTGAGGTGCCGGAAGAGATGCTCAGTCTCACAGGAGAGTTCACTGGAGAGACCCACGGGGACCTAGAATGTACACAAGCCAACCCACCTGGGAGCCAGCACCAGAAGGGCCTGATTTGCTTGTGGGAAGCAGCAGAAGGAACTGAAATTCGAAAGAGAGCAGAGCAAGTGTCATTGTTCCCTCTCTGACCCTGCCCCCACATATAGCAGCACAACTCAGCTACTGGGCTGCCCCACTGTGGTGAACACCTAAGGCTCCACCCCCGTACATAGTAGGCGTAACCAGACCAAAAAAAATAGGCTCAAATGGAAGAACAGATCAAAGCCCACAACCAATACTTTTAAGTGACCAAGAGTTAGCCAACCTATCAGATGCACAATTCAAAGCACTGGTGATCAGGATTCTCACAGAATTGGTTGATTTTGGTTGCAAATTAGATGAAAAAATGAAGGCTACACTAAGTGAAATGAAGGAAAATGCACAGGGAACCAATCAGTAGTGATGGGAAGAAAACTGGGACTCAAATCAATGAAGTGGACCAGAAGGAAGAAAGATACAACCAAACAGAAAATAATGAAGAAAGAAAAACTCAAAAAAGTGAGGAGAGGCTTAGGAACCTCCAGGATACCTTTAAACATTCCAACATCCAAATTATAGGGGTACCAGAGGGGAAGAGGAAGAGCAACAAGTGGAAAAGTTATTTGAACAAATAATAAAGGAGAACTTCCCCAACCTGGAAAAGGAAATAGACTTCCAGGAAGCCCAGAGAAAAAAAGGGAGCTCCAAGGAAGGTCAGAGAGTCCCAAAGAAGATGGACCCAAGGAGGAACACACCAAAGCACATCATAATTACATTAACCAAGATTAAAATGAAGGAGAGAATTCTAGAAGCAGTAAGAGATAAGGGAACAGTCACCTACAAAGGAGATCCCATCAGACTGTTAGCTGATTTCTCAAAAAAGACCTTACAGGCAAGAAGGGGCTGGAAAGAAGTATTCCAAGTCATGAAAGGCAAGGATCTACATCCAAGATTGCTGTATTCAGCAAAGCTTTCATTTAGAATGGAAGGGCAGATAAAGTGCTTCTCATATAAGGTCAAGTTGAAGGAGTTCATCATCACCAAGCCCTTATTATATGAAATGTTAAAGGGACTTATCTAAGAAAAAGAAGACAAAAAACGTGTACAGTAAAATGACAGCAAACTCACAATCATTATCAACCACACCTAAAAGAAAAAGAAAAGCAAACTAAGCAAACAACTAGAATAGAACCACAGAAATGGAGATAACATCAAGGGTTAGAAACAGGGGAGTGGGAGGAGGAGAGAGGGGGAAGGTACAGAGAATAAGTAGCATAGACAGTAGGTAGAAAATAGACAGGGGGAGGGCAAGAGTAGTATGGGAAATGTAGAAGCTAAAGAAAGTATGACACATGGACATTAACTAAGGGGGGAATGTGGGTGGGAGGGGGTGTGCAGGGTGGAGGGGAATGAAGAGGGCGAAATAGTACAACTGTAATAGCATAATCGATAAAATATATTTTAAAAATAATAAAAAAACAGTGTGGTACTGGTATAAGGGTAGACATATAGACAGATGGAATAGAATTGAGAGACCAGAAATAAACCCATAACTCTAAGTCCAATTGATTTTTGACAAGGTGCCAAACACATTTGGTGGGGAAAGAATAGTCTCTTAAACAATGCCGGGAAAATTGGATTTCTACAAGCAAAAAAATGATTTTGCACCTTACCTTCTACTATACACAAAAATTCATTCAAAATTCATCAATAACCTACCTATAAGAAAACCATAAAATTTTTAGAGAAAAACAAGGGGTAAATCTTCATGACCTTTAATTTGGAAATATATTCTTAAAATGACAATAAAAGTGTAAGCAAAAATAGAAAATAATAGGTAAATTAGACCTCATCAAATTTTATTTTATTTTATTGTCATTCAATTACAGGTGTCTCAATTTTTCCTCTCATTGCTCTCGTGAGAGAAAATATTTGAAAATAATATATATGATTAGGGTTTGATATCTAGAAAGATAAAGAACTCTATAACTTAATAATATATAAAGAAATTAAAAAATGTGAAAAGAACCTAAGCAGTTATTTCTTCAAAGAAGGTATTCAAATGGCAATAAGCACATGAAAAGATGTTTAACATCATTAATCATTAGGGAAGTGCAAGTGAAAACCACACTGAGATACCTCTTTGTAACAATTTGGATGGCTACACTTTTATTAAATGAGAAATACCAAGCATTGGCAAGGCTGTAGTGAAACTGCTGGAACCCACAGACATTGCTAGTGGGAATGTGAAACGGTTAAGTGGTTGTGAAAAGCAGTTTGGCAGTTCCACAAAAAGCTAAACAGAATTATCATATGACTTAGTAATTCTATCCCTAGACAAATAGCCAAAAGAACTGAAAACAAGTTTCAGATACTTGTGCATTAATGTTTACTGCAGAATTATTCACAATAGTCAAAAAGTGGAAGCAACCCTAGTGTCCATCAACAGACTAACATATAAATAAAATGTGGTATATCCACACAATGGAGTATTATTTAGTCATGAAAATTGAAGTTCTAAAACATGCCACAACATGAATGCCCATTGAAAATACTATACTAAGTGAAATAAGCCAGACACAAAGGACAAATATTTTATTATTCAACTTATACTAAGTATCTAGGAGAGGCAAATGCATAGGGACAAAAAGATTAGTAGCTACTAGAGTCTGGGTTGAAGAGGGAATAGATGTCACTTAATGTTTGCAGAGTTCTGTCTGGAGTGATGAAAACATTTTAGAACTATGCCATAACATTGTGAATATAATTAATTCCACTGAATTGTACACTTAAAACAGTTAAAATGAAAATTTTTATGCTACATAATTTTACCACAATAAAAAGTGGTGGGAGATGGTGGAATTGGATGAGGAAAAAATGACAATAATAAAAATAACTTGCAAAAACTAAAAGTTTGAAAATGCAGACTAATCTATTGTGTCAGAAAGTGGGTCAGTGGTTGCCTGAGGAGGGAGAGATTAAGAAAGGGCAGGAGAAAATTTCAGGGGTAATTAATATAACTATTATATTGATTGTGGGAATGGTTTCAGGATACATACATACAGGGTCCAGCAGAAGAAATGCCATTGAGTGTGGGTGGTGGAATAATAATATGGGTGCAGCAATTTGTAGTTTTAATTGGAACATTTCACCTAAAATGTCATATGGTCTGCTTGAGTGTGATAGGAATTACATGCTAATTATTTTGTAATAAAAAGGGGCATTATTTGTGCTTGACCCCTGTGTACCAGAATTAATTAATTGTACATTTGTATATGTGCAGTTTATTATATGCCAATTATACCTCAACACACCAGTTTCCTTTTTTAAAAATGAAAACTTACTAAGTAAACAGTTTTGTTGTAAAGACTTGGTCTACATCATCAACATGACAGGCCCAGCCTCTGCCCTCAAGGAGGTCACGCCCTAGTAAGAAGGGTAGGCTTTAATCAAATAATCACACAAACCACTGTTTAATTAAAAATTAGGATATATTCTAAGAAGGAAAATTGTGGAGAGCTCTGAAAGCATATAAATGTTGGGTCTATCCTTGTCTGGGAATGATTAAGGAAGGTTTTCCAAAGCAAATGGTCTTTGAATTGAGGGCTGATGGATGAAAAGGTATTAATTATGCATGGATTAATGGAGATGGAGAGAGGGGAAGGAGACAGATTTCCAGTACAGGGAACAGTTTATGCAAGGGTCTTGAGTTATAAAAGAGCTTGGTATGTTTGAAGAACAAAAAGAAGGCCACTGTGGCTAAGGTAAGTGGAAAGAGTGGTTGGAGAAAAGTCTGAAAAGAAAGCAGGGTTAAACCATGCAGCATGTTATAAGCTATATTAAAACTTGGATCTTTATCTTAAGAAATTATACCATCAAATGGTTTTTAAGTGAAAGGTAACATAATCAGATGTGAATTTTGAAAGAAACACTCCAGCTGCTATGTGAAGAATGAACTGCAGGAGGGCTAGAGTAAAATCAGAGAAACTAATCAGGAGCCTTATGCAATGAATGGTCCAGGCAAGAGACGACAATAGTTTGCTCTATGGTGGATATCTTAGAGTTGTCAAGAAGTAAACAGATTTGAGACTTTTAAAAATGAACTGGATAAGAGAATGGGTTTCAAGGTAAAAGAAATGCTCTACAATAATTGTTATTGGAACACAGCCACATCCATTTGTTTATGCATTATCTATGGATGCTTTTGTACTACAATGGCAGAGTTGAGTAGTTGTGGCAGAGACTATATGTGGCCCTCAAAGCCTAAAATATATACTATCTGGCTCTTTACACAGAAACCTTGCTGACCCATAATCTAGGATGATGACTCTTAGGTATCTGGCTTGAACAACCAGATGGATGAATGGCTAGTGCAGGTAGGGAAAGAAAAAGGTAGAGAAAAGTGGAGGAAACATACAAGGAGCTGCATCCTGGAGGGTGAAGTCTGTGATGATATAGGAAATATAGGATGCAAGCATGATCCTAGAACAGTGCAGCAGGCATGAGAGAGGTGAGGACATAGTTACCACAGGATGCATACATGTATGTGCCGCAAGTGTTCAGGTAGGTCAGAGAACTGGATAGGAGGCTGGTGGAAAAGGAAAGGGAGATTATTTTAGGGCCAAGATAATTTTTTCAGTAGCTTAGTTAAGAACATTTACAGAAGACACAAAGCAGGAAAGGGCCGTGACTACATTGGATAATGAGTCAGAATCCAAATCCTAACATTTATTGAGTAATTAGTACATGCAGTGCTCTGTTCTGAGCTCATGACCTACACTGTAACTCCTCACAATAAATCTAAGAGACAGGTTCTGTCATTATAACCATTCTATGGATGAGGAAACTGAGTCACAGAGAAAGAAAGTCACAGGGCTATAATTTGAACCCAGGCAAAGACTCTGCTTTTAATCACAACATTATGAACCCAAATGAAATGGAAGAGTGAATTAGGCTTGGGAATGGTGAGAGCTAGCCCTGACTTCTAGAGAAAAAGATCCAATCTACACTTGGGGGGCTCACCTTGGAAAGACATACTTGCCTTGCTAGACAGTTCAGGGTTGTATCAGCAAGTATTCATAGCATGGTGTCCAAGAGAGATTTTTTGAGTAGGAATCAACATCAGTAAGCATCAGCTCTGAAGTCTGTATAGAGCTTCTTCTGGTCTCCTCAATACCTGCTCCGCACCTCACAACACTCAGTCACCAGAGTTGAGCAAGAAGTGAAGCTCTTAATTCTACCCTCTTCCTTCTCCTTCAGAGCTGTTCCTTTGTACTTTGAGGAGATACTCTTTCTTATTTCAAGTCCCCAAATGCCAGCCATCCTGTCCTTAACATACCAGCTATCTAACTCAAAAATCTCTGCCTTCTTCACTAAACAAGTTGCCCTCATTACCATATTGGCTACTCAGATTATCTGGCTTCAGCTAAAATGGATTCATACCCCAGCTGTTTGCACCACCTACTATCTTTTCCTTACTTTTAGCATCAATGAGAGGTTAGCCAGACATGTAGCAAAAACAAACAAACAAACAAAAAGCTAAAAAACTCTCTGAATAATAAGATTGGAAATACCTTGCTAGTCTGGGTACTAATGAAGAAGTTGCAGACACCATTTCCACCCCCATTTTCTTGTGTTTGTCCCCCACTGCTTTACATTCTACCATTGTGAAGAGTCCATTTACTGTCTTCATTTCAGAGTCCTTTTTCTATTCACCTTTCTCTTCTTCTCAGATCTCCTGGAATGTCTAAACTTGGCCTGAGGTTCCTCCTGCCTGCACTTCTGAAACCTCCTTTCTTAGAACTAGAATTGCCATATCTCTGTTCAAACTGGAGGTTTGATCCTTTTTATAGTCTTTCCATTTCCTCTTTCTTCAGATAATGTATAGTATACATTCATCTTCTCTCAATGTGTAGTATATTATAGTTTTATGGTCAAAAGCAAGGCTAAACAGAGCCCCTTCAGTTTCTCAGGAGGCAAAATGCAAATGAGGGCCCAGGTATCACTGCTCACATTGCCTGCCCTGTATTCCTGGATGACTTGAACTCCTTTAGAAGGTATGGAATGAAGCACACACCCTAATTCAATGAAGTTAACAATTAAAGTAAATCATATTTGTAAATATAACCTCTATTTATATGATATTTCCAGAACAGACAAATTGATAGAGACATGACATTCACAGGCTGCCTAGACTCTAGGTGCTGGGGAGAATGGATTGGTGACAGATGATAGGTACAAGATTTCTGTCTGGGGTCAGCACAGTTTTCTAAAATTGATTGTGGTGATGGTTGCCCAATCCCATGAATAAACTAAAAAGAATTGAATTATAAAGTTTAAGTGGTTAAATAACTGAATGGCAAGTAAATTAAATATTAATAAAACTGAAGAGAGGGAGAAAGAGAAGGGGGAGAGGGACTGAGAGAGAGACAGACAGAAAGACAGACCTGGGTGGGGCTCAAGAATGGCAGAAGACACTATACTCAAATATGTGAACATTTCTGAGAATAAGGAGCAGTCCTGTCTGGTTGGTTGTCCTGAGGGCAGAACGTGAGTGTGTAAGAGAAACTTACAGGGCAGCAGGAACAACATTCTGTCAAGTGGGATCCTGAGCCTGTTGAGGCAGGGAGCTCCCAGGTCCCTCCAAGTTCAATTGGAAACTGGATGGGAGTGCTTGGCAGGAAGGCTGAAGAGGGGGTCCTATACCAGGTGCAGAGGATGGGAGCAGGTGACCTGAAGTATTTTCTAGTCTGAGTCTGATGAGGGTCTGGAGGTAGAAAGGCTGATGAAGTGGGACAGAAGGAGTCTAGGCCCCTCTGCACCTGACACTCTGGTGCCTTGGATAGGTTCTGTTTCCTGGCTGCCCAGCTGCAGCCCTGCCTGTTTCCTGGGTGACCAAGGGGAACCTGTGAAGTTCAGGGTGGGAGTCTGAGATCTCTGCCTTCCAAAAACACATGGGCTGTTTCTCCTGCAGCAGTCAAAGTCCCAAGTCCACATTTTGGCTCCTTTTCCTGCCCAGCTCCCTAAATCTAAAGTTACTCCCTAGGAACAAGAGAACAGACAGAATGGGCTCAGGTTTTCATGAGCTTTGGCTCTTGGTGCTTTTGTCTCTGATTAGATTTGGGAAACACCATTCACAGTTAACATGTAAGAGGATGAATTTTCTTTAGGTTAAGAGTCTGGGTGCCAGACTTCCAGTCAAGATCATGTCAAGGGCAGACACAGCTTGTTTCCTCTCTCAATCATATCAAAATTACAACTAAAAAAATTGAACAACCATCACTCAGAACCATCAGAAATCGAGTTGAATGGAAGTCTGACAACTATGGAATTAAAGAAACTGTGTCCGTCTAGATTGGTAGGAGGGGTGCAGACACAAAACAGGCTAGTCCCACACTCAAGTGTGGTATATAAAAATTCAGGAGGGATATCTCAGGAGTGAGGAGTCCCAGCCCCACACCAAGCTCAAGCTTCCCCCGCCCCCGGGTTCCAGTGCCAGGAACATAACTCCCCACAACTTCTGGCTGCAAAAATCATCAGAGATTGAAAATACTGCAAAATTTTCTTCCACCTCCACTTACTATTTCTCTGGTTCTAGTGCAGGCATTGCCTTTTCTTGTCAGCCCAGCCTCCTTTATTTTAGTCCCTCAGCCCAGTCTGGAAGAAACTGCTGGAGCTGCAAGCAGTTTCTCTTAAAGAATCCACACACGAACTTACTCAGACTCCCTCCCTCTGAGCTCCAGCACCAGGGTAGCAAGATTGAAAGGCACCAGTGGCATACAGGGAGGAACAGAAATGTCTGGCATCAAGGTGAGAAGAGGCCATCATCCTTTTCTAAACCCTCCCCCAACAGAGCCAGCAGGCTGGTGCCATATCTGAGACTCCATCAACCTGGCTAACACTGTTCTCCCTGCCTGAACATCCCTAGAGATGCCAACCCACCCAACTTGTAGGCCCACCCAAGCTGCTTTTCCGTATGAATGGATGGTCTTGGTCCATGTCTCACAATTTCCTAATCGCTCTCAAACAAGCAAGAGCCAGACTCAGTGAGCCCCCTGCCCCCATACCTTTTTTAAGTGTCCGCAGGCCCAGCACTAGCAGCAGCCAGACTAGATTCACAGCTTGTTTTGCTTGGGAATCTCCAAGACCGCTACAAGTAGCAGCCATCTCAGATTGCTTTATAGCTCATGCAAGGTGGCACTGAGAAAAACACATATCTATCAATAATTGAATCTAAAAAACAGACTAAGCAAACAAGAAGAACAGAGATAGAATCACGGATGTGGAGAGCATTTTGATGGTGGCCAGATGGGAGTGTGTGTGTGTGGGGGGGGAATGGGCGAAGAAGTGAGGGAATTAAGAAGTACAAACAAGTAGTTGCAGAATAGCCATGGGGATTTAAAGTACAGTGTAGGAAATGGAGCAGCCAAAGAACCTATCTGCATGGCCCATGGACATGAACAATAGTGTGGGATTGTCTAAGGGAGTGGGTGATGCTGAATGGAAGGGGGCAAAAGGAAAAGAATCTGGACAGCCCTAATAGCATAATTAAGAAAATATAATTAAAAACAGAAAAACAAAAGAAAAGAGGCCGGGTGCCACCCATTTTGTTGCAAATGGGAAAGCAGAAGCTACAGAGAGTAAATGATCTGTTCAAAGTTATAGTAAATTAGTGAATTAGTATGTAATAAGTTAATGAATGACAAATCCAAAATAAATAAATATTACTTTGTTCTTGGTCCAGACCTCTATCTATCTATCTATCTATCTATCTATCTATCTATCTATCATCTATCCATCCATCTATATAGCCAAACCTGTACTTGATTGAAAGATAGAGGAAGTGTTTTGAATAACAGTCATAATGTTATGTTGCTTCAGAATCATATATCTGAAATAGGCTATGCTCATTCTAGCCTCCAAACCTTTACTTAAGTTGTTCCCTTGCCTGTAGGATCATCTTGCCTTCATTTCCTGCTTTTTCCATTTTCTACCCTAGCATATCTAACCATTATTCAAGGTCCAGAAGTTCAGTTCACTTTGGACTTGGGGTCTCTGAGCCCACTTATGTGGCCTTTTAGTACATTTTGTAATGGAACACAAAGGTTTGGTTTATCTTCCCAACAGATAGCATAGATTAGGACTCAGTCTCTTGTGTCTACTATACACCCCTTCTGCTGAGGCTGTGTCTCAATTAAGTGCTCAGAAAGTACAGATTAAAACCCAGTTGTTAAGTAGTGGATATAGTACAAACTAATCAAGCAACCAGCCACATAGTTGTAGCTGTATATTTTTGTTGAAATCACATTAAAATCACTTAAGATGTATAGTGTAGCCCTTACATCCAGTCTGAGGTCACCTATGTTTTCTAAACTCCCCTAAGGCCTCTCCCAGAAACCCCTTTTCTAGTAAATGTGGCCACCCCTATATTAGTCACAGCAGACACTACAAAACAGGAGGAAAATACTGCAAAATTTTATTCCACCTCTACTTACTATTTCTCTGGTTCTAGTGTAGGCATTGCCTTTTCTTGTCAGCCCAGCCTCCTTTATTTTAGTCCCTCAGCCCAGTCTGTCCATAAATCTTTCTCACCCTTCCCTCTCCTATGCGTTTTCCCACTCAGACCTCCGTCAGCAGCTGCCAGTAGTAGGAGCTCTGAGAACCCAAGTAGGGATTTTTCAGACACTTTACCTTTTCCTCACTGTTAAAAAATGTGTTTTTCTCCCTGAAATGATTGGATTTCTCTTGCCTTCAGTAGCTCTAGGTGGATGAGGCACTGGTCCTAAGCATACCAAAGAGGGGCACAGCCTGAGCAAAATCTAGCCACCCCTGTTTCTGGAAATCCTAGTATGTGTAAACTGTAATCATCTTCTCAGGCCCTTTCTATACAGTAACCCAGAATGTTTATTTCCCTCTTTGTTCCTTTTATTCTTGGGAACCAGGGTTGCTAGACCTCTGCTTGACTCATTTTTGTCCTCCCCACTTCTCTTACTCATGACATCGGAAGCAGAAAATGTGTAGCTTGAACTGGAACATTATCTAATCGAAGTTCTTCATTTGCTCTGTACCTCTGTCATGCCCCTCTCTCAGTGGAGACCTACCATGCACAGAGTGGAAACTTTTCCTAAGGTTTCATAGATCTTTTTTTGTCATGTTACTTGATGTAGTCTCTTTCTTCCTGTACCCCAAGATTCTTCTTGCCAAGCCCTGACCACCTCCTGGCCTCTTATTGGTGTAAATTCCAGATATCCAACAGACTTTATAGCTCATAGGCCACATGAGAGAAGTTACATGCCTATTTATATAATGCCATGCCCACAAACAACCTAAGAGTCATGGACCTTTTAGCACTGGCAAGGCCAGCCTTCATAGCTTTATCCAACATTTGGGTGGAGGGGGTTGCTGCCACTCACCTGTAAGTGTGAAGCTAATTATCCTTGCTCTGGCTGGTGTGACTCAGTTGGTTGGAGCACTGTCCCATAATCAAAAGGCTGCAGGTTTGATTCCCAGTCCTGGTGCATATGGGAGGCAGCCAACTGATGCTTCTCTCACATCAATGTTTCTTTCTTTTCCTTTCTCCATCTTTAAAAGCAATGAAAATTGTCCTTGGGTGAGGATACAAATTGTTTTAATAAATATTCTTATCCCCATTTTTGTATGTGAGAAATACTAAAGCATGATAACATTAATGACATATTCATCAAGCATTTGCCATGTTCTAAGTACTATGATGTATTAACTCCTATTTTCCTTACAATAACTTCATGATCTAGTTATTACAATTATCATAATTTTAAAGATTAGGAAACTGAGGCCAAGAGAATGTAAGGGATTCTCCCAAGGTCGCAGGGCCAGTAAGTGATGGTGCATTACTTTGAACATAGGCAGCCTGGCTCCAGGGTCCACGTGTGTAAACATGATGCTATTCAGACTTAAAAGATTGAAAAGCCAACTCATTCACTGAAAGCCACAAAATTTGTTAAATGATAGATATTAGATTAAGCACTAAACTTTCTGACTCCAAACTGTGTGCTCTTTTCACTATGTATTCACTTAATTTGCTCGTGCAATAAACATTTACTAATCACTACTATGTGCTAAGCACTGTACTACGCACTAGGCACAAAATTGCTGCCCATAAAGAATACACAGTCTTATAGGGGAAATAGGTAAACAAAAAGCAAAGGAGCATGATAATTTAGAGCATGGCTTTCATGCTTAATGTATCTGTGTTCAAATCACTAAACATTAGCAGTATGACCTGAATCTTGATATCCTCATTTATAAAATACAGATGATAATATCAGTACATATCTAATATGATTGCTGTGGTGAGAAATAAATGGATTAATAAGTGTAATAAACTCAGAAATATACCCAGCCCATAAATGTTATATGCTGCCATTATTCATTATCATTAATTATTATTATTTTCTCTATTCCATGATAAAGTGCAAATGGCTAAGAGAAAATCATAAACCAGTGTTTGAGGAAGAACTGGAGGATACCTGGATGGAGGTCCAAGAAGAGATGGGCAGAGGCCAAATCATGCAGGGTCTTGAATGCCATACACTATGCCAAGCTATGTAGTAGAATTGGATTGTAGCAGGGTATCTGAAGAGGTGGCTGGCCAACCCCTACATTTCTGCTGTTTAATGGCTGGGTGATCAACCTGTACTTGTGTTCTAGAGTCCCTAGCATGCAACAAATCTTTTTTCCCTAGCTTAGGTCACAAGATTGAATAGCTGTGAGTGACCATATGAACTTCTGGTCTGTTTTGAAAGAAACTCAACCTTCCCTCAGTTGTTAGCAGCCTTCTGCTCCTCCTGGCAAGAGCTACAGATCATCATATCCTCATATAACTCCTATGGCCTCAGGCAGTGACCCAGGAGTAATCAGAATATTGGACAAAGTCCTCTGAAGCTGACTTCTGTAGAGTGAGAATTTGGGAATGGGGTGAGTGGTAAGAAGAGTTGTGTGACATTGCACTGGACTGCTGGGTAGCTTTCTACACTATGTAACAAATTACACAAATTCAGCAGTACAAATCCTTACCCATCACACATTTATCTCATAATTTCTTTCACTGAAGTCTAGGCATGGCTTAGATGAGTCCTCTGCTTAGGGTCTTGCAAAACCACAGCCAAAGCGGTGGCCGGGGCTGGGTTCTCATCTGGTGGCACTACTTAGGAACATTCTGCTTCCCCACTTATGTGGTTGTTAACAGGATTCAATTCTTTGTGGTTGTAGGATTCATAGCAGCTTGTTCTTCAAAGCCAGCAAGGGGAAAGAGAACAAGTCTACTACCAAGATGGTGTTATATAAAATATAGTGTAAACATGAGAATGACATCCCATCATCTTTGCCATATTCTATTGGTTAGGAGCAAGTCCTTAGATTACACACCTACTCAAGGCAAGGGGATTATGAAAGGGCATGAATGCCAGGAAGTGGTGATTATGGTTTCCACCTTAAGGATCTGTTTGCCATAGGCTCCAACTCAACTTTGTCTGATTCCAAATCCAAATTCTTCCACTGGATCACACTGTTACCACTAGGGAAGCATGATATCCTCCCCCAAATGTATTTACACCTATTTAAAGATGCATCTTTCTGATCAGCATGGGAGTTTT
The DNA here is from genome assembly GCF_014824575.4 of Sturnira hondurensis. NCBI lineage: Eukaryota > Metazoa > Chordata > Mammalia > Chiroptera > Phyllostomidae > Sturnira > Sturnira hondurensis. The sequence goes on from NW_028096051.1 coordinate 606,902, forward strand.
TGACCTGCTCCATTTCCGACCTGGGCTGGTTCACCCCTCCTTAGGCAACTTGGTGGCCCCCCGCTCCCGGGAGGTCACCATACTTATGCTGAACTTAGTGTGGACATCTGATCGGCATAGTGCACTACAGCCCAGAACTCCTGGGCTCAAGCCATCCTCCTTCCTCAGCCTCCCAAGTAGCTGGGGCTATAGGCATGAAACAACCAAACAAACAAGCAAGCAAAATATGACCAAAAACATTGAAATACAGAACAGGCTGACAGGGACCAGAGGGGAGAGAATCACAGGGGAAAAGGGGAAGGATTCACAGGAACAAGTATAAAGGACACATGGACAATAACTAAGGTGGGGGGTGGAAATGGGAGGGAGGTGGGGAGCACTGGGGAGCGCTGGGATGGGAGTAAAGGACAGAAAACTGTACTTGAACAAATATTAAATATATCAAAAAAAGAAGAAAAAACAAGATAATATGTGAAAAATACCCAGTGGGGCATCTGGCATAGCTGCTCTGTGAATAGTAGCTACTGCTCTTACCACTAAACCAGAAAATAATAATAATAACAATAATAATAATAAATCGTCTTCATGAAATGTAAAAATAAAAATAATAAAGATGCATCTTTCAAGCACAAAGTAAAGTAAATCTAAGAAGGCCACCCTGAGCATAAACTTGTGTGCTGGGTCACACAGCCTAGGGTCCAAACCATCTGATATATATGGATGCACCCTCCACTTTCTTAACTTGGGAAAAACAATGCATAATTTTAAGGATAGAATGTTGTTTGAGGACAATTTTGTGTACACTCTGAGCTTCTTATCATAAAAAAGCATGCATGTCTTTTCATTTTACGGGACTTCAGCTCTTTTCCTGACAATGTCCGAATTACTTACAAAGGCAAAAGGAGCTGTGCTGTGTTTTGCTTCTCTTGCCTTTGTGGTTAGGTCCCATTAGTTTGATCCCATTAATGACAGTCAGAGAAGATGTGGCCTTGGAGGAAAGGGGTTAAAGAGAGCTCTTTAAATTTCCCAGCCAGGACCAGAAAGCTGTGTATGGATGGCTTTTAAATTTTAAGCTTGCCTGCAAAGAAACCCCGTAGTTCTCTCCAGAGGCCTGTTCTTCATTGACAATAATGGGTAAGGCTACCAAAACTATTCATTTCCTTTCACTCATTCAGTCAGTCATTCAACAAGTATTTATTTATTGAGCACTTCTTTGTATAAGGCACCATTCTAGATACCAGCAATACTGAGATCACCATTCCTATACTAAAGAAATTCACAGTGGAGTGGAGACTCAGGCAAGAAAACAAGTCCATAGAACTTCTTTAATGAAAATGTTTATTGAGTTTCTGGTATTCTGTCTGAAGGGGTAAAAAAAGAGATATGCTTACTCAAGATTGCAAACCCAAAGCTTCCATACCAGGCAAATGAATCAAACAGGTGATTGCAGGTAGTGGTGAAGATTATTCTAAACTGGAAGGCATTTTAATTTAAAAATGTAAGCATACCATATGGTCCTAATAAAACACAGCCTGCAAGCTATCCATTTGTGATGCCAGTTTACACAAAAGAGGTAGTGTTTGTGCTAAGACTTAAATGGTAACAGCAAACACTTATATAGAGGTTACTGTGTACCTGGTATGCTTATAAACAATTTAAATGTATTGACTCAATTAATCTCCATAGCAAGTCTATTAGGTAGGTATTTTTATTAGCCTTATTTTATAGATGGGGAAATAGAAACCCAGAGAAGTTAGATATTTTTTCTGATGTCACACAGCTAATAACCAGAGCTAAAATGTAAACTCAGGGAGCCTGGCTTCAGAGCCTATGCTCTAAACTACCAAATTCACAGCCTATGCTAAAAGATGATTAAGTGTTCAAAAGTTGGCGAGAGAGTATGCCATACATAGGAAGCAGCATGTACAAAGATGGAGGCCTGGAGATTCTGAGGATTCCAGGGTCCACAAACAGCATAGTATTTTTGGAGTAGCAAATGTATGGTTTGGAGTACTAGAGGGTGATAAGTTAAGGAGGGTAAAAAGATGAATAGGGAGAAATGAGGCTATACAGAAAAGTCAACAAGGTACTTATGTGCCATGTAATAATTTTATTTATTCCTCAGATAGGCATTCATTAAGCACTTGCTGTATGCTAAATGCTTATAAGGGATTATGCTGAATAATGAGATAGACCTAAGCACAAAGTATTTGGGAGGGGTTTTCAGAGAAGGGGCATTGAATTCAGCATAAGGGAGTCTGGGAACAATTCTCAAGAAAAAAATGATTGGATTGATCTAAGGTCTTGAAGGACAAGAAGGGATTGACTGGGCAAAAGAGATGGGAGAGGACATTGCAAAAGAGAAAAAGTATTTCTGAACTTAGGGTAAAAATGACCTTCCTGTTTGTCTCAAGTTTCCTTTTTCCTTCTAACTTCATACACATTCACATGTCACGATGGGAAGTACAAATCCAGAGAAGAATAGGACTGGAGATGCTCCACAGGATTTCTACATTCTGGCATACCTATCAGAGGAAAGAGGGATATTTTTGGAGTGAGAATAACTAAGTTTGGGCCCAGGCAATTTATCCACATTAGCTCAAATCATCAGTCATCTTGCAAGTTTTCTTTAATTCTTTTTAAGTATATTTTATTGATTATGCTACAGTTTTCCCAAGTTTTTTTCTCCTCTTTATTCCCCTCCCACCCTGCACCCCCACCCAGCCCACCAGCCTTTCCCCCACCCTTACTTCATCTCCATGGATTGCACAAATAAGTTCTTTGGCTTCTCCGTTTCCTTTACCATTCTTAAGCTTCCCCTGTCTATTTTGTACCTACCATTTATGCTTCTTATTCCCTCCACCTTCCCCCTCTCCATTCTCCCCCTTCCCCTCCCCACTGAAAACCTCCATGTGATCTCCATTTTTTGTGATTCTGTTCTTGTTCTAGTTGTTTGCTCAGTTTCTGTTTTGTTTTTTAGGCTCAGTTGTTGATGGTTGTGTATTTTTGGTCATTTTACAGTTCATAGTTTTTGATCTTCTTTTATTCCATAGATAAGTCCCTTTAACATTTTACGTAATAATGGCTTGGTGATGATGAACTCCTTTAACTTGACCTTATCTGGGAAGCACTTTATCTGCCCTTCCATTCTAAATGATAGCTCTGTTGGAGACAGTAATCTTGAATGTAGGTCCTTACCTTTCATGACTTCAAATGCTTCTTTACAGCCCCTTTTTGCCTGCAAGATTTCTTTGGAGAAATCAGCTGATAGCCTTATGGGCAGTCTTTTGTACATAACTGTCTCCTTTTCTCCTGCTGCTTTTAAGACTCTCTCTTTATATTTAATCTTGGGTAACTTAATGATGATGTGCCTTGTTGTGTTCCTCCTTGGGTCCAACTTTTTTGTGACTCTCTGGGCTTCCTGGACTTCCTGAAAGTATATTTCCTTTTCCAGATTGGGGCAGTTTTCCTTCACTATTTGTTCAAATAAGTTTTCAATTTCTTACTCTGCCTCTTCTTCTGGCACGCCTATGATTCAGATGTTAGAGGGCTTAAAGTTGTCTCATAGGCTTAAGCCTTTCCTCATTTTTTTGAATACTTGTTTCTTCATTCTATTCCAGTTGGATGTTTACTTCTTCCTTTTGTTCCAACTCATTGATTTGAGTACCTGTTTCTTTCTCTTCACTGTTGATTCCATGTATATTTAGCTTTATTTCACTAATGGTAGCCTTCGTTTCTTTCTTCATTTTGCAACCAAGCTCAAACAGTTCTGTGAGCATCCTGATTACTAGTATTTTGAACTCTGCATCAGATAGGTTGTCTATCTCTTTGGTGTTTAGCTCTTTTTCTGGGGTTTTGATCTGTTCTTCCATATTTCTTTGTCTTGGCACACCTGTTATGTAGTAACAGGGTGGAGCTTTAGGTATTCACCAGGATGAAGCAACCCATTTCACTGCATTGTGGTGCTATCTGTGGCAATGGGGTCAGAAAGAGAACAATGCCTCCCTCTTGCTCTGCTCTAGCCCCATTTTTCAATGAACTCTCTTGCAAGACTGGGAGTTTCTCCTGCCATGGCAACCCCCTTGGCACTTTACAGCTAGTTTTGAGTCTTTAGTTTTCCATTCAGCCAGCCCCTCCTCACCTGCTTGGTCTGCTGCCTTGCTGAGCATCCTCTCCACTGAGCTGCCCATCTACTGCCTCTGCGCATCTTACCTGTCTGGGTGAATGTTTCTTTAACTCCTTGGTTGTCAGAGTTGCATGCAGTTCAATTTTCTGGCACTTCTGGTTCTTCATTATTTTTAAATTGGTTGTTATCTTTCTTTTGGTTGTGTGAGGAAGCACAGCATTTCTACCTATGCCTCCATCTTGACTGGAACTTGTAAGATTTCTTTAATTCTTTACCTTCATTTTTAGATGAGGAAATGGAGGCTCAGAGATGTGACCTCACTGTCTTTAAATACTCTATTAGTATGAGGCACAATTTGCAGTTTAAACCAGTACTGCCTGAATCTAAAGCCTGAGTTCTTTTTTTTTTGTATTATTAGATTTTTACTCCAATTTAATTTATAATCCAATGGAAATTATAACATGTATGCATGTGTTGGTATTAAAATGTGGCTTAAATCTTTTTAAAAAGAGTTTATTTATTTATTTTTAGAAAGGAGAAGGGAGGGAGAGAAACATCAATGTAAAATAGCCTCTTGCATGGACCCTACTGGGGACCTGGTCTGCAACCCAGGCATGTGCCCTGCCTGGGAACCAAACTGAAAACCATTTGGTTTGCATACCAATGCTCAATCCACTGAGCCACACCAGCAAGAGCTTACAGTCTTAATACAAACTAAAAAACATGACAAATTTGCAGATTAAAATTGGGCTAGTGGATTTAATTAATATGTTTTTAAAACAAGTTTTTTTCAATTTATTTATTTAATTGTTGTTCAAGTACAGTTTTCTGGCTTTTACTCCCTTCCCAGTGTACCACACGCAGTGCTCCCCATCTCCCTCCAATTTTGACACCCTTTAATTTTTGTCCATGTGTCCTTTATACTAGGTCCTCTAAACCCTTCCCCCTTTCCCCTGGAATTCTCTCCCCTCTCCCCTCTGGTCACTTTCGGACTGTTCTGTATCTCAGTGTCTTTGCTTCTATTTTGCTTGCTTGTTTGTTTTGTTGTTTAGCTTCCTGTTAAAGGTGAGATCATACGATATTTGTCTTTCACTGTTTGGCTTATTTCACTCAGCATAATGCTTTCCAGTTCCATCCATGCTGTTGCAAAGGGTAGAAGCTCCTTCTTTCTTTCTGCTGCATAGAAATCCATTGTATAGGTGGTCAGAGAAAATGGCGGCAGAGTAGGATGGAGTGACTCCACTTCTCGTACCCCTGGGAGAAAATCCTGGCAGATCTACTGAGGAACAGCACAATCAATTCCCCAACCAACAATTCCCCAGCATTTATGACAGTAACAGACCAGAGATAGTGACAGACCAGAGAGCTACAGGTCAGTGGGGTCTCAGGCCCTTGAGTAAGGATGGAGGTGGCCAGGCCAGCAGCTCTTGGCTGGTGCGTAACCACCTGCCACAGCGGTAGGGGCCCAGAGGCTTCCATCTGCGATCAGCGACAGGGTCGTCTGCCACAAAGGACTCGTCAGGAGCCCGGCAGCCAGCGGAGCCTTGGGCCAGCTGTGGGGGTCCTTGGAAGAGAGCTGGCTCCCTCCCTCCCCATCTAGGCGAGGCTGGGTGGCACCAGGCAGAGACCTGTCTGCCTAGGTTTGCAGGGAAGGTGGCAAGGACAGGGGGCCATCTTCAGTTGAGATCTCTGTGGTCACCAGCCCACCAGCCTGCCAGCCCAGGAGATTTGAGAGGAGCATTGTCCTAACAGATTGAGTTGGGGATTGGGCTGGCCTGAGAGGCAGGCTTTCTGGAGAAGTTTTTATTGGAAAGTGGACTGAGGTGTTCTCGTGTGAAGGCAGCTTGCCTTGCTTCTCACCCAGCCACAGGACTGGGAAGGACCAGTACCAGATCCTGTGGGACCCAGGCAGCCTGTCGGGTAGGTGGGAGCACGCACCACAGACTGGTAGCCTGGCTGGCTCGAGGGTGTGCGCCTGGGCCTACAACCCAGCCCACAGAGGGGTCCTGCTGAACCCAGAAAAACCAAATTGGACAGTTTGAAACCAACAAGGGAGGGTGTGTTTTTGTTTTGTTTTTAACTTTTTTAAACTTGTTTCAGTAATCGTATATATTTTTAATTTTATTATTGCTTTATTTTTCAATACTTTGTTACTCTCCTTTCTTTTCTCCTGTTTCACTCCTCCTTCCTTTCATCCCAAACTTATCACTTTTTCCTCCCTTCTCCTGCAATTTTGTTTTTTAAGTTTGTTTGTTTGTTTGTTCGTAGCCTTCTGTACCACTGTAAATACTTCACAACACATCTCTTGGGTCTTAGGACACTTTACAGTTTCCTGAATTCTATTACTGTAGTGATTAACTCTACTTGCTCACACGCAACACCAAATTACTAATCTTTACTCTCACCCTACCTCAAAATCTGATCGCCCGCAGCCTCACTGCTATCTAGAACCAACTCACAAGCCTTCCCTCCCCAACAAAAGACTTATCTTTGGTCCATCTTTTCTTAAAAGTGGCAAGTTTGGTTGAACATTACGGTTAACACTATATAGAGCCTAAAGATCTTCTATCTCTTCTCTACTGGCTATGACTGTCAATATCATAAAGTACTCTCCTGCTGTCATAAACCATTTTTACTCCCACTCCAACTGATTGCATACACACAAAGAAAGGAGTAGATGGAAGCAGAGAACATCAAGACACCTGCAGGAGACTGAACCACTGAATCTCACAGGTATTCAACCACAGAAGTTCTCAGCATAAACCGAGGGAGTCAGAATATATCAATTTAAGAAGCTGAAGGTAACAAGAAAACAATGGGAAGACAAACAATGGGAAGACAAAGAAACAATGCCCAAATGAAAGAAAAGGAGGATATCTCAGAAAGAATGTTAGAGGAAAGAGAGGCAAGTCAACTATCAGATATTGAATTCAAAGCACTGGTTATCAGGAAATTCAAAGAGCTTACAACGAGCTACCAGAAACTACATGGGAGCTACAATGAACTCTCCACAAACTATATCAACATGAAAAATAAAATAGAAACCATCAGCAAAGGCTAAGAGAAAATGAAGAATACAATTTCTGAACTGAAGAACACAGTAGAAGGAATGAAAAGCAGGATCGATAAGGCAGAAGATCGGATCAGTGCCTTGGAGGACACAGTAGAAAGAATCTCCCAGAAAGAGCAAGAAAAGGGAAAGAGGCTCATAAAGAATAAAGACGGATTAAGAGAAATGCAAGACAATATGAAACATAATAATATCCAAATAATAGGAATACCAGAAGGGGGAGGAGAGAAGAAGAAAAAGGGATAGAGAACCTATTTGAAAGAGTAATGATGGAAAAATTTCCTAATTTGGCGAGAGAAAAAGTCACATGAATCCAGGAATCACAGAGACTCCCATTCAAGAGGAACCCAAAGAGGCCCAATTCAAGACACATCATCATTGAAATGGCAAACCTCCAAGACAAAGAGAGAATCTTAAAGGCAGCAAGGGAGAAAAAGGAAGTCACATACAAGGGAGACCCAATAAGGTTGGGTACTGAATTCTCAATGGAAACACTCCAAGCAAGAAGAGAATGGCAAGAAATATTTCAAGTGATGACAACCAGAGGTCTGCAACCAAGGCTACTTCACCCAGCAAAGCTCTCAAACAAGATAGAAGGCCAAATAAAGAGCTTCCAAGACAAAAGAAGTCTAAAAGAATATGTCTCCACAAAACCAGCTTGACAAGAAATACTAAAAGGACTGCTTTAACGAAAGGAAGGAAAAGAGAGAGACAGAGAGAAACTCAGGTACACAAATGGCAATGAATAAATACCTTTCAATAATAACCTTAAATGCAAATGGATTAAATACTCCAATCAAAAGACATACAATAGCTGAGTGGATAAGAAAGCATGACCTACACATACGCTGCATATAGGAGACCCACCACAGGACAAAAGACCATCACAGACTAAAAGTGAAAGGATGGAAACAAATTTTACAACGAAAGGAACAAGAAAAAAACAGGGTAGCAATTCTAATATCAGAAAAAATAGACTTCAAAAGAAGGGCTATGAAGAGAGACACAAAAGATCACTTCATAATATTCAAGGGAAGAATCTAAGAAGACATTTGCATTGGGTACAAATATATATGCACCCAACATAGGAACACCGAAATATATAAGGAAAATCTTGGAGGATTCTGGAAATATATTGACAGCAACACAATTATAGTAGGGGATTTTAACACCACATTTTCAAAAACAGACAGATCTTCCAAACAAAATATCAACAAAGATATAGCAGCATTAAACAACACGCTAGATGAAATGGACTTGACTGATATATATAGAGCCCTTCATCCCAAAGGAGCTAAACACACATTCTTTTCAAATGCACATGGAACATTTTCAAAGATAGACCACATCATAGGACACAAAACGAGCCTCAACAAAATCAAGAAAATTCAAATTATACCAACCATTTTCTCTGACAACAAGGGACTGAAATTAGAAACTACCCCCCCAAAAAACCCCAAAACACCTAGAATCATGGAGATTGAGTGGTATGTTATTAAACAATGAAGGAGTGAAGAATGAAATTAGGGAAGAAATCAGACAGTTTCTGGAGACAAAGTAAAATGAACTCACAACAACCCAAAACTTAGGGGACACAGCAAAGACAGTCCTGAGAGGAAAGCTCATAGCAATGCAGGCTAACCTAAAGAAGATAAAAATATTTCAAACAAACAACATAAGCCTAGGCCTGCAAGAACTCGAAGAACAACAATGAAGACAGCCCAGAGCTAGTAGAAGGAAGGAAATAAGCAAGATCAGAGCAGAATTAAGTGACATAGAGAGTAAAAGCACAATTCTAAGGATCAATGAACCCAGGAGTTGGTTTTCAGAAAAGGTAAACAAAACAAACAAGCATTTGAGCAGGGTCATCAAGAAAACAGGAGAGAAGCCCCAAATAAACACAATCACAAATGAAAGAGGAGAGATTACAAATGACACCACAGAAATACAAAGGATTGTAAGAAATTACAATGAAGAACTGCAGGGCAAGAAATGTGAAAACCTAGGTGAAATGGACAAATTTCTAGAAAAATATAATCTTCCAAAACTCAATGAAGAAGAAGTAGAAAGCCTGAACAGACCAATAACAGCAGATGAAATTGAAGCAGCAATCAAAAAATTCCCATCACACAAAGGACCTAAACCAGATGGTTTCACAGGAGAATTCTACAAAGCATTTAAGGAAGAGCTAACCCCTATTCTTCACAGACAATTCCAAAAATTCCAAAATGATGGGAAACTCCAAAACTTCTTTTATGAAGCCAGCATCATCTTAATTCCAAAACCAGATAGAGGTACAATGAAGAAAGAAAATTTCAGGCTAATACTGCTGATGAACAAAGATGCTAAAATCCTTGACAAAATATTGGAAAATCGCATCCAACAATGCATCAAAAAGATAAAACACCATGGCCAACTGTGACTGAACCCCGGGATGCAAGGATGGTTCAGTATCCACAAATCAGTAAATATAATACATCGCATAAACAAAAGCAAAGACAAAAACCACATGATCATATCAATACATTCGGAAAAACCTTTTGAGAAGGTACAACACCCATTCATGATAAAGGCACTCAGCAAAGTGGGAATAGAGGGAGCATTCCTCAATATAATAAAGGCCATATATGAAAGACCTACAGCCAATATACTCAATGGGCAAAAGCTAAAACCCTTTCCACTAAGATCAGGAACAAGACAAGTTTGTCCACTTTCACCACCTCTATTCCATATAGTATTGGAAGTTTCAGCCACAGTGATCAGACAAGAAAAGGAAATAAAAGGCATCCAAATCAGAAAGGAAGAAACAAAACTGTCATTGTTTGCAGATGACATGATAGTATACATGGAAAATCCTACAGACTCTACCAAAAAACTGCTCAAACTAATAAATGAATTTGGCAAAACAGCGGGTTACAAAGTTAATATCCAGAAATCAAAGGCATTTTTCTACACCGACAATGAATCAAAAGAAGGAGAAATCAAGAAAAAAATCCCATTCAATATAGCAAAAAGAAAAATAAAATATCTGAGAATAAACCTAACGAAGAAGGTAAAAGACCTACATGCAGAAAACTATACAACTTTGAAGAAAGAAATCAAGGAAAACACAAACAAATGGAAACATACACCGTGTTCATGGATTGGAAGATTTAACATCATCAAAATGTCCATGCTACCCAAAGCAATTTATACATTCAATGCAATACCTATTAAAGTACCAATGGCATATTTCACAGACATAGAACAAACATTCAAAAATTTATATGGAAACATAAAGGGCCCCAAATGGCAGCTGCAATGTTGAGAAAGAAGAAAAAAGTAGGAGGGATCACAGCACATGATATCAAACTATATTACAAGACCACTGTAATCAAAATAATGTGGTACTGGCATAAAAACGGGCACATAGAACAATGGAAGAGAACAGAGAACCCAGAAATAAACCCAAGTCTCTACAGTCAATTAATATTCAACAAAGGGGGCAGTAAGCTAAAATGGGGTAAAGATAGTAAATGAATGGATCAAGAAACTATGGTACAGCCCTGGCTGGTGTAGCTCAGTGGATTGAGTGCGGGCCTGCAAACCAGAGGATCGCGGTTTGATTCCCAGTCAGGGCACATGCCTGGGTTGCAGGCCGGTTCCCTGCAGGCCAACTCCCAGCAGGGGACACACAAAAGGCAACCATACATTGATGTTTCTCTCCCTCTCTCCTTCCCCTCTAAAGATAGATAAATAAATAAATTAAAAAAAAAAGAAACTATGGTACATATACACAATGGAATTCTATGGCACAGAAAGAAAGAAGGAGCTCCTATCTTTTGTAACAACATGGATGGAACTGGAAAGCATTATGCTGAGTGGAATAAGCCAGGTATTGAAGGACAAATACCATATGATCTCACCTTTAACAGGAAGCTAAACAATAAAACAAAGAAGCAAGCAACATATGACCAAAGACACTGAAATAGAGAACAGGCTGACAGTGACCAGAGGGAAGAGGGGAGGGAATTTCAGGGGAAATAGGGGAGGGATTTAGAGGAACATATATAAACGATACATGGACAACAACTGAGAAGGGTGGAAATGAGAGGGAGAGAAGGGGGAGCATGGAGGGGTGGGATGGCAGTAATAGATCAAAACCTGCACTTGAAAAATAATTAAATATATTTTTAAAAATTTTAAAAATTACACATAAAAAAGGATATATGGAGAACTAAGAAGGGGGGAAATGGGAGGGAGGGGATAGCACGTTGGGGGTGGAATGGGATGGGAGTAATAGACAGAAAACTGTACTTAAAAAATAAATAAATAAATAAATAAACAAACAAATAAATAAATAAATTTAAAAAATAAAATAAATTAGAATAATTTTTTTTAAAAAAAGAATTCCATTGTATAAATGTACCACAGTTTTTTGATGCACTCATTTACTGATGGGCACTTAAATTGCTTCCGGGCTTTGGCTATTGTAAGTTGTGCTGCTATGAACATTGGGGTGCATAGGTTCTTTTGGATTGGTGTTTCAGAGTTCTTAGGATACAATCGTTCCAGTGACATTGCAAGATCAAAAGGCAAATCTATTTTTAGTTTTCTGCGAAAATTCCATACTGTTTCCCATAGTGGTTGTACCAGTCTGCAATTCCACCAACAGTACACTAGGGTCCCCTTTTCTCCACAACCTCTGCAACACTTGTTGTTTGCTGCTTTGTTTATGATGGCCATTCTGACTGATGTAAAGTGGTATCTCACTGTGGTTTTAATTTGCATCCCTCTTATAGTTAGAGATATTGAACATCTTTTCATGTGTTTCTGGAGCCTTTGTAACTCTTCCACAGAGAAATGTCTGTTCAAGTCCTTTGTCCACTTTTTAATTGGGTTGCTTGTCTTCCTGTAGTGGAGTCATATATATTCTTTATATATTTTGGAGCTATTCTGAGGTATCATTGAGAAATATGTTTTCCCATAGAGTTGATTCTCTTTTCATTTTAATAATGTTTTCTTTAGCTGTGCAGAAGATTTTAATTTTGATGAGATCCCATTTGTTTATTCTTTCCTTTCTGTCCCTTACTCTGGAGGACATATCAGTAAAAATGTTGCTGCATGAAATATCTGAGATTTTCCTACCAATGTTCTCCTCTAGGACTTTAATGGTGGCACTGCTTATATTTAAGTCTTTTACCCACCTTGAATTTATTTTGGTGTATGGTGTAAGTTGATGCTCAAGTTTCATTTTTTTTGCACGTACCTGTCCAGTTCTCCCAACAGCATTTGTTCAAGAGGCTATTTTTAGTCCATTTTATGTTTCTGCCCCCTTTGTGGAATGTGAATTGACCATAGACACTTGAGTTTATTACGGGGCTCTCTGTTCTATTCCATTGGTCTATGTGGCTTTTTTTAATGCCAGTACCAGGCTGTTTTGATTACAGTGGCCTTATACATATCAGGTATTGTTTGATATCAGGTGTTGTTATCCCTCCTACTTTGCTCTTTTTTCTCAAATTTGTAACAGCTATTCAGCATCGTTTATGGTTCCATATAAATTTGTGAAGTGTTTGCTCTATGTCTGTGAAATATGTCTTTGGTACTTTAATTGGTATTGCATTGAATCTTCAAATTGCTTTGGGTATTATGGACATTTTGATGATGTTAATTCTTCCAATCCATGAACACGGTATATGTTTCCATTTGTTTGTGTCTTTCTTGATTTCTTTCTTCAGTGTTGTATACTTTTCTGCATACATGTCTTTTACCTCCTTGGTTAGGGTTATTCCTACGTATTTTATTTTTCTTTTTGCTATACTGATTGGGATTTTTTTCTTGATTTCTGCTTCTGCTGTTTCATTGTTGGTATACAAAAATGCCTTTGATTTCTGGATATTGACTTTTTATCCTGCTGTTTTGCCAAATTCATTTATTAGGTCAAGCAGTTTTTGTGTAGAGTCTATACGATTTTCCATGTATACTATCATGTCATCTGCAAACAATGACAGTTTTGTTTCTTCCTTTCTGATTTGCATGCCTTTTATTTCCTTTTCTTGTCTGATCACTGTGGCTGAAACTCCCAATACTATATGGAATAGAAGTGGTGAAAGTGGACAAACTTGTCTTGTTCCTGATCTTAGTGGAAAAGCTTTTAGTTTTGCCCATTGAGTATGATGTTGCCTGTGGTCTGTCATATATCACCTTTACTATATTGAGGAATGCTCCCTCTATTCCCACTTTTCAGAGTGTTTGTATCATAAATCAGTGCTCTACCTTCTCAAAAGCTTTTTCCACATCTATTGACATGATCATGGAATTTTTGTCTTGCTTTTATTTTTGTGGTGTATTACATTTACTGATTTCTGAATATTGAATCATCTTTGCATTCCTGGAATGAATTTCTCTTGGTCATGGTGTATGACCTTTTTACTGTATTGTTGTACATGGTTTGCCAATATTTTGCTGAGGATTTTAGCATCCATATTTCAGCAATATTGGACTGAAGTTCTCTTTATGTTGTTGTTTCTTTATCTGGTTTTGGTATTAGGATAATGCTGGCTTGATAAAAAGAGTTTGGGAGTCTTCCATCTTCTTCAATATTTTGGAATCATTTGTAAAACATGGAAGTTTGCTCTTTCTTAAATGCTTTGTAGAATTCTACTGTGAAACCATGTGGTCCATGGCTTTTGTGTGGCAGAAGCTTTCTGCTTACTGCTTCAGTTTCGTCTGCTTTTATTAGTCTGCTTAGGCTTTCTACCTTTGCTCCATTCTGTTTGGAAGATTATATTTTTCTAAAAATTTGTCCATTTCACCTAGGTTTTCAAATTTCTTGACATACAGCTCTTCATAGTAATTTCTTACAATCCTTTGTATTTCTGTGGTGTCAGTTGTAATTTCTCCTCTTTCATTTCTGATTGTGTTTATTTGGGTTCTCTCTCTATTTTTCTTGATGAGCCTGCTTAAAGGCTTATCAATTTTGTTCATCTTCTCATAAAACCAGCTTTTGGATTCATTGATCCTTAGAATTTTGCTTTTCACCTGTATGCCCTTTAATTCTGCTCTGATCTTGGTTATTTGCTTCTTCGACTAGCTCTGGGCTGTCTTTGTTGTTGTTCTTCGAGTTCTTGTAGGGACAGGGTGAAGTTGTTTGTTTGAAATGTTCCTATCTTTTTCAATTAGGCCTGTATTGCTATGAACTTCCTTCTCAGGGCTGCTTTCCCCGTGTCCCATAAGTTTTTAGTTTTTGTGAGTTTGTATTCATTTGTTTCCTGAAACTTTTTGATTTCTTCCCTAATTTCCTTCCTGACCCATCCTTGTTTAATCACATGCTATTCAGTCTCCATGATTTTGAGTGTTTTGTGTCTTTTTCCTTGGGGTTGGTTTCCAGTTTCAGTCGCCTGTGGTCAGAGAAAATGCTTGGTACAATTTGAATTTTCTTGAATTTGTTGAGGCTCGTTTTGCATCCTATGATGTGGTCTATCTTTGAAAATGTTCCATGTGCATTTGAAAAGAATGTGTATTTAGCTTCTTTGGGATGGAGGGCTCTCTATATATCAGTTAAGTCCATTTCATGTAGGGCATTGTTCAATGACACAGTATCTTTGTTGATATTTTGTCTGGAAGATCTGTCCATTTTTTGACAGTGGGTTGTTAAAATACCCTACTATAATTGTGTTGCTGTCAATATCTTTCTTGAAGTCCTCCACGATTTTCTTTATATATTTGGATGTTCCTATGTTGAGTGTATGTATATTTACAATATTTATGTCTCCTTGGTGGATTCTTCCCTTGAGTATTACAAAGTAACCTTCTGGGTCTCTCTTTATGGCCCTTTTTTGTGAAGTCTATTTTGTCTGATATGAGTATTGCTACCGTGGCTTTGTTTTTCCTATCCATTTGCTTGGAAAATTTTTTTCAGCTCTTCACTTTTAGTCTGTGTATGTCTTTTGTCCTGAGGTGGGTCTCTTGTAGGCAGCATATGTGTGGATGATGCTTTCTTATCCATTCAGCTATTCTATGTCTTTTAATTGGTGCATTAATCCATTTACGTTTAAGGTTATTATTGAAAGGTACTTATTCATTGCCAGTTGTGTACTTGTGTTCCTCTCCGTCTCTCTCTTTTCCTTCCTTTCCTTAAAGTAGCCCTTTTAGTAATTCCTGTAGAGCTGGTTCGGTGGAGGTGTAATCTTTTAAACTGCTTTCATCTTGAAAGCTCTTTATTTGGCCTTCTATCTTGATTGAGAGCCTTGTGGATAATGTAGCCTTGTCTGCAGGCCTCTGGTTGTCATTTCTTGAATATTTCTTGCCATTCTCTTCTTGCTTGGGGTGTTTCCACTGAGAAGTCAGTTGCTAACCTTATTGGGGTCCCCTTGTATGTTTCTTCCTTTTTCTTTCTTGTTGCCTTTAAGATTCTCTCTTTGTCTTGGAATTTTCCCATTTTAATGATGATGTCTTGAAGTGGGACTCTTTGGGTTCCTCTTGATTGGGACTCTCTTTGTTTCCTGGATTTTCGTGACTTTTTTTCCCCATCAAATTAGGTAAGTTTTCCCTCATTACTTTTTCAAATAGGTTTTCTATCCCTTCCTCTTCTTCTCCTTCTGGTATCTCTATTATTCAGATACTATTACGTTTCATATTGTCTTGTATTTCTCTCAATCTTTGTTCATTCTCTATGAGCCTCTTTTCCTTTTCTTGCTCTTTCTGGGAGTTTTTTTCTACTTTGTCCTCCAACTTGCTGATCCGATCTTCCACTTCATCCATCTTGCTTTTGATTCCTGCTATTGTGTACTTCATTTCCGAAATTGTATTCTTCGTTTCCTCTTGGCCCTTGCTGATCGTTTCTATTTCCTTTTTCATATTGAAATAGTTACAGTTAGTTCATTGTAGTTCCCCTGTAGTTTCTGGTAGCTCATTGTGAGCTCTTTGAACTTCCTGATAACCAGTGCTTTGAATTTTATATCTGATAGCTGACTTGCATCTATTTCATTTAGCATTCATCTGAAGCTTCCTTCTCTCCTTTTGTTTGGGGTTGTTTCTTTGTCTTTCCATTGTTTGGGAGACTGTTTTTATTAAGATGCTTCAGCTTCTTAAAATGATTTGTTCTGGCTCCCTAGGTTTATGGTGTGGACTTACATGGTAGAATACCTGTGAGATTCAGTGGTGTACTCTACTTCATCCTCCAAGCTCACTGGCCTTGGGCTGTCCTTGAAGTTGGGACTGTGTTTGTCTTAGTGTTTTAATTGTTTTGGGGTCTTTCTTTTTCTGGGTCCTCCCCACCAGGTGGTTAACTGATGGTCCGTCCCTCTGTCCACCACCTGTTGTAATTTGTTGTGCTGGTGAGGATAGGTTGTGTTGAAGCTAGTTCTTCAGTGTGTACAAGGTTTTGAGGATTCTCTTTTGCTCTTGTACAGTTGTTTGTACTGGGTATTTTCTCCACTATTTGGTTGTATTTCCAGATAGGTCTTGGATTGAGGTTTGTATGGTTTCCACTCCCTCCTTCACCTTCTTTGGTTGTTATCTGTTGGTGGTTCCTTTGTTGTTGGGTTTTCTCTTCCCGTATGTATCCTGTTGTTCACCACTTACACCTTTTTTGTGATCAGTTGGAGGGAAAGGCAAAATGGTTTATGACAACAGGAGACTATTCTATGATATTTACAGTAGCAGCCAGTAGAGAAGAGACAGAAGATCTTTTGTCTATGTGTAGTGTTAACTGTAATCTTCAATCCAACTAGCCACTTTTTAGAAAGAATGGAAAGAAGATAAGACTCTTGTTGGGGAGGGAAGGATGGTTAGTTGGATCTAAAAAGTAGTGAGGTTGTGGGAGGTCAGATTCTGAGGTAAGGTGAGAGTAAAGGATAGTAAATAGGTGTAGTGTGTGAGAGAATAGAGTTAACCACTACAGTAATAGATTTCAGGAAAGTGTGAAGTGAGCTAAGATTTGGGAGGGGTGTTGTGAAGTATTTACAATTGTATAGAATAGCTATTATTTATGATAATATTAGAGCAACAATCATATGACAGAATCTATGTGATCTGGATAACATAAAGAGGGGGTATAGAACTTTGAGTAGTGTGCTAAAGGAATACAAGTGACGTGAAGGTTAGTGAATTAGCAATACCCTGTGGAAGAGAGAACAGGGGAAACCTGTCAGATGGTACAATATAACCAGCCAAGGCAAAGAACACTATACAGAAAGAGGAGGAATATAAAGATGCTATTAAAATAAAAGATGTAAGCATAATAAAAATAACAATATAAATATGCAGTAACTTGTAGTTTCTCTACTATAGTAAAGTGAAATTTGTCTTACTGTCCCAACTGGTGGGATGCCCCCTCTTTCAGTCTAACTTTGGTCCTTTCATGGTTCCAATTTTTTTGTTGTATTTGTGGGTATTTAAAAAAAAGGCAAGTGAAGTGAGGAAGAAGAGATAAAAGAAAGGAAGGAGGAGTAACACAAGAAAGAAGGAAAGAGAGGAAAAGGTATTGAAAGATAAACAATAATAAAAATTAAAAAAATAAAAGATCACTTAACAAACAAACAAACAAACACACACACACACACAGAACCAAACAAGACACCTCTTGTTGGTTTCAAACTGGCCAAACCAGTTTTTCTGGTTTCGCTGGCTGAATCAGGCACAGGGGTGATTGGTGTGGCCTTTCTCCCTTCCCAATGTATACTCAGCAAGTCTCGTGAGCACTCTCCCAAGAGCTAGTCTGGCACTTCTCCTCCTTGACCCAACACAGGGGATCCAGGTATTCTTCAGAGTGCTCTTTCCCTGGAGGGCTGTTGCCATGGGCTGGGGTGTGGGTGCGCCCTGCCAGGCTGCCTGGGTCCTGCGGGCTTGGCCAGGAACCCTTCCCAGTGCTATGGGGGGGATGCAGGGCCTTTTGCCTGGCTGGATTGGGAGTAGGCTGAGTGGCTGTCACAGGAGAATCCCCCAGTTTTACCTTTTCGGAAATTCCTCCCACTCAAGCCTGCCTCTCAGTACAGCCCAATTCTTCAGCCAGACCAGTGACTATCTGGGTCAGCGCTCCTCACTGCGGGGCTCTCAACTCTCCCAAGCTGGTGACCACAGACTCTGTGGGTGATCACGGCCCTTGACCATTTGCCTCTTTGTCCTTATTCTCCTCTCTGTAACTTCAAGCAACCAGGTCTCTCCCGGTGTTACTCCAACCATGCTTGGCCGGGGAAGGAGGGTGCAGATGACCTGGTTCTCTCCCAAGGACCCTGACGCAGGCCCGAGGCTCCCAAAGGGTCTGTGGTTGACCTGGCACTGGGCGCCTGGCGCTGGCCCAAGCTGCCACCACCCCTGTCTCTGCACTGGCCCCTGGGACTTCATTGTCCTGCAGCTGTCTCCTTAACGTCTGGTTTTTCAGTGTCCGCTACAATTTCTGGTCTCTTAGTTTCATATATTCTGGGGTACTGTTGGCTGTTTGCTCTGTTCCTCCATTGATCGATCAGGTTTTTCTCCCAGGTGTATGGGGAAGTGGAATCCAGTCCATCCTGCTCCGTGGCCATCTTTCCAATGTGCTCTAAAACAAGTTTTTTACCATTTTCTACCTCCACACCAAGGATAATCTTCTAACTAGTGATCAGCCATGTTGTAGTAACAGGATAGTTCTGAGACTTGAGTAACAGAAAAATTGTAGAGCTTCTCCAGACCCAGATCAAGAACGATATTACCAAAAGTAAGAGTCATAACCATTTTTGCCATCCTAAATTTTTCTTACAAAATGTGTTTCTTGCCATCCCATTTCTGTACATGAACAAGTTTATCTCCATTCAGACTAACAACAGACTTACAGTTTCTGTCATCTATGGTGGTTTCATCAAACTCTTCTCCCAGATGAAAACTAATTTCTCTGTTCTCAAATGTACTTTGAGTCCTGATCACCACTTTGTCTCCCTCCTGACTGACAATCACTGTTGGTTTAGTCACATTGTCCACCTGCCTACTGGCAAAGCCTACACCAAGATCTTTCATGTACTCATCAAAGTTCTGACTGTCTCTCAGCTTCCAGGTGGCACAGAAAGCCTCCACCATTCTTTCCTTTTCCCATTAGCTTTGAAAACCCAAACCCTGAGTTTTCATATTCTCAATCTGAAAACCCTTTTTTCAACTGAAAGCATGCTTTTTCATAGTAACAACAGCTAAAAATAATTTATTGCAAGCTCAGTCCACAATTCTAAATAGCTTCCCTCAACATGTCATTTCTCTGACTTTTGGATTTCTCCCTGTAAAGTTAGGCTTTACTATATATTACTACCATTCATTACTATTCACTTCCTTTCTACTTTCAGTGATATAGGGATATTAGACATCTTTGCCCCTTTGAAGTTAACTGTGGCCTTTGACTCATTCTGACCAATGATATATGAGTAGAAGTGATATGTATCACTTTGGGGTGAAGAGATCACAACTGATTTTTTGCCTTCTCTTTCCCCTACTCCCAGACAACATTCCAATTAGTAATGCTTCCATTGGGTTGGGTTTCTATGTGAACATAACATGAACAGAGTCCTCCACTTACAAGCAATAAACATGAAGAACGAGGATATATCTTTTTTTTATTGGTTTAAGCCACTGAAATTCTGGGGTTCTTTGTTACCTCAGCATAACCTATAAGATTCTGACCAATACAAAGGTGAACACTATCTCATAGATTTGTTGTAAAGATAAATGAAATAATTGGAGTGAAAGTGCTTTATAAACTCTAAGGCTGTGTGCCCATACCATGTATTATTACTTGCCAAATGGTATATCTGAATGCAGGCCCTAATAATCTGTGTTCTGATGGAATTTTGCTGTACAAAAAGGATGTTTTTAGATATTACATTGTATCTTTTTATATTATAGGCAGATATTTAGTTATTACCATAGTACTCTTGTGTGAGAGGCTTCCCTTTTATTGATAGAGAGAAAACCAACATGGAGATATGAAGATGATTTCTCAAGGATGATGGGTTACTGATAACCATCACAATGGGAATGTGAAAAGAATATTTAATTATTGGTATTAGAATAATTATTTAATAATCAAGAAAGAACAATTTAGATTCACATCTTGTAATATACAGAAAAAGAAACATAAGATAGATTAAAGAGTAAACTATACAAACTCAATCATAAGAAACATTGAAAAAGGATTAGAATTTCTTTTAAATGTTCTTAGGGATAATTTTAATTTTCTTTTTTTTAGATTTTATTTATTTATCTTTTAGAGGGGAAGGGAAAGGGAGAGGGAGAGAAATATCAATGTATGGTTGCCTCTGGTATTTCCCCTGCCGGGAACTGGCCTGCAACCCAGGCATGTGCCCTGACTGGGAATCAAACTGCAATCATGTGATTCGCAGGCTCATGCTCAATCCACTGAGCTACACTAGCCAGGGTGTAACTTTCTTTTATTCAGTTTGTTTTTACTGGTTTTGACTTTTCCTTTTAGTTTTTAAAAATTACGAAGATAGAGGAGAGAGAAGATGGCAGCTAGGTGAGAGGGAGCATATTTCACTTCCCCCTACACACGGGACAGAAACCTGGCTGATCTACGGAGGAACAGAGCAGACAGCCAACGGCACAACAGCACATATGAAAATAGGAGATCAAGAATTATAGCGGACATTGAAAAACCAGATGGTAAGGACAGTGCTTCAGAACAATAAGGGCCCAGAGATCAGTGCAGGAACCAGGGAGGCTGCGGCCCCAGGCCCGAAGTCGCTGGGCTGGGCCACAGGGATCTTGGGAGAGAGCTGGATGGGCACTCCCTCCTGGGCCAAGCAGGGTTTGAGCAGCACTGGGAGAGACCTGGTTGCTTGAAGTCGCAGAGAGGGGAGTAATGTCTGAGTGGCAAACACACAGGGGCTGTGAGAACCTATGCATAGCCCAGGAAAGAGTGTGTGCCAGAGCCCGTGAAACCGGAGGTGGCATGAATGGGCACCTGCACCCACCAGAAACCTGGGGAGAGAGAGTTTTGTGAAACACCCAGGGACCACACCCGTGGACCCGGAGAGAATGTGCACGCCTCAGGAGACCCAGAAACAGCACAGGTGGATGCTGAGTGAGTGGGCACTCCTCAGGAGACACAGAGCCTGCCCCGGTAAACCCACCCCTCAGCCTGCTGCAGCCAGCAAGAGCAGAAAAACTAGTTTGAACACTTTGAAACCAGCAAGAGGTTTTTTTGTTGTTGTTGTTTTATGTTTTGGTTTTTTGTTTGTGTGTTTGATGTTTCTAAAGTTATTTTTTAATTTTTTATCTCTCAATTCCTTTTGATTCTCTTTCCTTCTTTCTTCATCTATTCCTTCCTCCTTTCTTTCCAATTTTATGTCTTCTACCTTCCTTAGTCTGCTTTTTTTTTGGAAGCACCCACAAATGAGACAAAAAACAAGAAACTGTGAAAAGACCGGAGTTGGACCCAAAGAGGAAGCACACCAACAGCTGAGGCAGAGAGACAAATTTCACTTTGCTATTACATAGAACCTGCAAGTTATTGCAAATTTGTATTATTGTTTTTACATTATTCTTACATCTTTTATTTGAGTAATATTTTTGTATCCCTCTTCTTTCTGTTTAGTCTTCTTTGGCTGGTTATGTTGTATTGTTTGACAGGTTTCCCCTGTTCTCTCATTCACAGTGTACTGCTAATTTACTGTCCTTCACTTTACCTGTGTTCCATTAGAACACCACTGAAGGTCCAATACTCCCTATTCTTGGTATCTAGATCTCATAAATTCTGTCATATGACTGTTGCTCTAATATTATCATAAATAATAGCTGCTCCATACTATTGTAAATACTACACAACACCCCCTCGTAGATCTTAGCCCACTTCACAATTTCCTGAACTCTGTTACTATAGTGGTTAACTCTGTTCTCTCACACACTATGCCTACTTACTATCCTTTACTCTCACCTTACCTCAGAATCTGACCTCCCACAACCTCACTGCATTCTAGATACAACTCACCAACCTTCCCTCCCCAACAAAAGTCTTACTTTCTTTCCATCCTTTCTAAAAAGTGACTATTTGAGTTATCACAGATAACACTACACATAGCCAAAGGATCCCCTATCTCTTCTTTACCAGCTGCTACTGTAAATAGCACACAATACTCCCTTGCTGTTTAAAACCATTTTGCCTTACCCTTCCACCAATCACAGAAAAGTGTAGGTAGAAGTGGTGAATATCAGGATACTCGAAGGAGACTGCATCACTGAATGGCACAATTATTCTACCACAGAATCTCACATCGTAAACCCATGGAGTCAGAACAGATAAATTTAACAAGCTGAGGCCAATGAGAAGAGTCTCACAAACAAAGGGAAGACAATGAAAGAATCCCCAAATGAAAAAAAGGAGGAAACCTCAGAAAGAATGCTAAATGAAATAGAGGCAAGTCAACTATCAGATATTGAGTTCAAAGCAATGGTTATCAGAAAGCTTCTTGAGCTCACAACAAATTACCAAAAACTACAGTGAAACTACCATGAATTCACCGCAACTATATCAACGTGAAAAAGAAAATAGAAACTATCAACAACAGCCAAGAGTAAATGAAGAATATAACATCTGAACTGAGGAACACAGTAGAAGGAATCAAAAACAGGATAGATGAAGCAGAAGATCAGGTCAGCAAGCTACAGGACAAAGCAGAAAAAAACACCAGAAAGAGCAAGAAAAGGAAAAGAGGCTCAGAAAGAATGAAGAGGGATTAAAAGAAGTGCAAGACAACATGAACTGTAATAATATCGAAATAATGGGGATACCAGAAAGAAAAAAAAGAGAGAAAGGGATAGAAAACCTATTCGAAAAAGTAGTGACAGAAAAACTTACCTAATTTGATGAGAGAAAAAGTCATGCAAACCCAGGATCAGAGAGAGTCCCAATGAAGAAGAACCCAAAGAGGCCCACTTCAAGACATTAAAATGGCAAAATTCCAAGACAAAGAGAAAATCTTAAAGGCAACAAGAAAGAAAAAGAAAGTAACATAAAAGGGAGCCCTAATAAGGTTAACAATGGAATTTTCAATGGAAACGCTCTAAGCAAGAAGAAAATGGCAAGAAATATTCCAAGTAATGAGAACCAGAGGACTGCAACCAAGGCTACTTTATCCACCAAGGCTCTCAATCAGGATAGTAGCAGGCCAAATAAAGAGCTTCCAAGACAAAAGAAATCTAAAAGAATATGCCTCCATCAAACCAGCTCTGCAACAGATGCTAAAAGGACTGCTTTAAGGAAAGGAAGGAAGAGAGAGAGGAACAGGTATGAAAGTGACAATGGATAAGTACGTATCAATAATGGCCTTAAATGTAAATAGGTTAAATGCTCCAATTAAAAGACATAGAATAGCTGAATGCATAAGAAAGCATGATCAACACATATGCTGCCTACAAGAGACCCACTTTAGGACAAAAGACCTACACAGACTAAAAGTGAAGGACTGAAAACAAATTTTCCAAACAAATGTAAGGAAAAACAAAGCCAATGTAGCAATACTCATATCAGACAAAATAGACTTCAAAAAAAGGGTAAGAAACAGAGAACCAGAAGGTTACTTCATAATTCTCAAGGGAAGAATCCACCAAGAAGACATAAACATTGTAAATATATATGCACTCAACATAGGAGCACCTAAATATATAAAGAAAATCTTGGAGGACTTCAAGAAAGATATTGACAGCAACACAATTATAGTAGGGTATTTTAACAACCCACTGTCAAAAATGGACAGATCTTCCAGAAAAAATACCAGCGAAGATACTGTGTCATTGAACAATGCCCTAGATGAAATGGACTTAACTGACATATATAGAGTCCTTCATCCCACAGAAGCTAAATACACATTCTTTTCAAATGCACATGGAACATTTTCAAAGATAGAGCACATAATAGGACACAAAACAAGCCTCAACAAATTCAAGAAAATTGAAATCAAACCACACATTTTCTCCAACCACAATGGATTGAAACTATTAACTAACCCTATGGGAAAAAAACCCCAAGCACTCAAAATCATAGAGATTGAGTAGCATGCTATTAAAGAATGAATGGGTCAAACATGAAATTAGAAAAGAAATAAAAGAGATTCTGGAAACAAATGAAATGGTCTCACAACAACTCAATATTTATGGGACACAGGGAAGGCCTTCCTCAGAGAGAAGTACATAGCAATACAGGCCTACCTGTAGAAGACATAAACATTTCAAAGAAACAACCTTATCCTATGCCCATAAGAACTCGAGGAAAAACAATAAAAACTGCCCAGAGCAAGTAGAAGGAAGGAAATAACCAAGATCAGAGCAGAATTAAAGGACATAGAGAAGAAAAGCACAATTCTAAGGATCAATGAGTCTAGGAATTGGTTCTTTGAAGAGATAAACAAAATCAACAAGCCTTTGAGCAGACTCATCAAGAAAGAAAGAAAGAAAGAAAGAGGACCAAAATAAACACAATCAGAAATGAAAGAGGAGAGATTACAAATGACACCACAGAAATACAAAGGATTGTATGAAATTACAATGAAGAACTGTATGCCAAGAAATTTGAAAACCTAGGTGAAGTGGATAAATTTCTAGAAAAATATAATCTTCTAAAACTCAATGAAGAAGAAACAGAAAGCCTGAACAGACCAATAACAGCAGATGAAATTGAAGCAGTAATCAAAAAATTCCCAACACACAAAAGCCCTGGACCAGATGGTTTCACAAGAGAATGCTATGAAGCATTTAAGGAAGATCTAATTTTTATCCTTCACAGACTATTTCAAAAAATTGATAATGTAAGACTCCCAAACTTTTTTAATAAAGTCAGCATCGTTCTAATCCAAAAACCAGATAAAGACACAAGAAAGAAAGAAAACCTGAGGCCAATATCACTGATGAATATAGATGCTAAAATCCCCAACAAAACATTGAAAAACCACATCCAGCAATACATTAAAAAGATCATACACCATGACCAAGTGGGATTCATCCCAGGGATGTGAGGATGATACAATATTCACAAATCAATAAACATAATACATTTCATACACAAAAGACAAAAATTACATGATCATATCAATAGATGCAGAAAAAGCTTTTGATAAGGTATAACACCCATTTATGATAAAGGCACTAAGCAAAGTGGGATTAGAGGGAGCATTCCTCAATATAATAAAGGCCATATATGAAAGACCTACAGCCAACATCATACTCAATGGGCAAAAACTAAAAGCTTTTCCACTAAGATCAGGAGCAAGACAAGGTTGTCCACTTTCACCACTTCTATTTAATATAGTATTGGAAGTTTTAGCCTCAGTGATTAGGCAAGAAAATAAAATAAAAGGCATTCAAATCAGAAAGGAAGAAACAAAACTGGCATTGTTTGCAGATGACATAATAGTGTACATGGAAAATCCTATAGACTCCACCCAAAAACTGCTTGACCTAATAAATGAATTTGGCAACACATCAGGATACAAAGTCAATATCCAGAAATCAAAGGCATTTTTGTACACCAACAATGAAACAGCAGAAGCAGAAAACAAACAAAAAAATCCCATTCAATATAGCAAAAAGAAAAATAACATACCTAGGAATATACCTAACCAAGGAGGTAAGAGACCTATATGCAGAAAACTACAACAACACTGAAGAAAGAAATCAAGGAAGACACAAACAAATGGAAACATATACCGTGTTCATGGATTGGAAGAATTAACATCATCAAAATGTCCATACTACCCAAAGCAATTTG
Organism: Sturnira hondurensis; assembly: GCF_014824575.4. NCBI lineage: Eukaryota > Metazoa > Chordata > Mammalia > Chiroptera > Phyllostomidae > Sturnira > Sturnira hondurensis. Next base: position 632,819 of record NW_028096051.1, read on the forward strand.
AACATTCAATGCAATACCTATTAAAGTACCAATGATGTATTTCACAGATATAGAGCAAACACTTCAAAAATGTATATGGGACCATAAATGACCCAGAATGTCAACTGCAATTTTTAGAGAGAAGAGCAGAGTAGGAGGGATCACAATACCTGAAACCAAACTGTATTACAAGGCCACTGTAATAAAAATAGCCTGGTACTGGCATAAAAAAAAGGCACATAGACCAATGGAACAAAATAGAGAGCCAAGGAATAAACCCAAATCTCTACAGTCAATTAATATTTGACAAAGGGGCAGTAACATAAAATGGACTAAAAATAGCCTCTTCAACAAATGGTGTTGGGAGAACTGGATAGCTATGTGCAAAAAAATGAAACTCAAGCACCAACTTACACCATATACAAAAATAAATTCAAGGTGGATAAAAGACTTAAATATAACTTGTGACACCATTAACATCCCAGAGGAGAATATAGGCAGGAAAATCTCAGATATTTCATGCAGCAACTTTTTTATTGGTAAGTCCCCTTAGAGCAAAGGGACATAAAGGAAAGAATAAACAAATTGGTTCTCATCAAAATTAAAACCTTTTGCATGGCTAAAGAAAACAGTGTTAAAATAAAAAGGGAACCAACTGTATGGGAAAACATATTTGCCAATGATACCTCAGACAAAGATTTAATCTCCAAAATATACAAAGAACTCACACGACTCCACTCTAAAGACAAGCAACCCAATCAAAAAATGGGGAAAGGACTTGAACAGACACTTCTCCAAGGAGGGCATACAGAGAATTCAGAGACAGGTGGAAAGATGCTCCATATTGCTAGCTATCAGAGAGATGCAAATTAAAACCACAATGAGATACCACTTTACCCCAGTCACAATGGCCATCATAAACAAAGCAACAAAAAACAAGTGTTGGAGAGGTTGTGGAGAAAAGGGAAACCTAGTGCACTTTTGCAGACTGGTACAAGCACTATGGAAAACAGTATGGAATTTTCTCAGAAAACTAAAAATGGATTTGCCTTTTGACCCTGCAATTTCACTGCTAGGATTATACCCTAAAAACCTTGAAACAGCAATCCAAAATAACCTATGCACCCCAATGTTCATAGCAGCACAATTTACAATAGCCAAGTGCTGGAAGCAACCTAGGTGCCCATCAGTAAATGAATGGATAAAAAAACTATGGTACATTTACACAATGGAATTCCATTCAGCAGAAAGAAACAGGAGCTCCTACCCTTTGCAACAGCATGGATGGAACTGGAAAGCATGCTAAGTGAAATAAGTTGGGTGCTGAAAGGAAGATACCACATGATCTCACCTTTAACGGGACCTGAAATGACAAAAGAATCAAACAAGCAAAATACAACCAAAGACACTGAAATACGGAACAGGCTGACAGTGACCAAAGGGGAGAGGGGAGGGAATTTCAGGGGGAAAGTGGAAGGGTTTACAGGAACAAGTATAAAAGACACATAGACAAAAACTAGGGAGGGTGGAAATGGGAGGTAATGGGGAGGGCTGGGTGGGTGGGCTGGGATGGGAGTAAAACACAGAACACTGTACTTGAACAACAATTAAAATAAAAAAATTAAAAATATGTAAATAAATAAAAGTTTTTTAAAAAGGAAAATAATAATTACTTTGAATAGTAAAATAATAAAAGCTATCATTTATTCTCTTAAAAAATTACAAAGGTAGATCTCAATAAAATTTAGTCTATATCTAAGGAACATGTATAAAGGACACATGGACAAAGCCAAAGGGTGTAGGTTTGAGGGTGGGAGGCAGGGATAGGTGGGACAGGGGGCTGAGGTTGGGTGAAAATGGAGGCAACTATACTTGAACAGTAATAAAATAAATTAATAAATAAGATTTACTACATATTTAAACTTTTCTGTACAGATAGGAAAAAAACAAAAAGGAATAAGTATTTAAGGAAATATGTACCTGGAATGTGATAGAAAAAGATTAATACTCTAATGTGTAGAGATAACAAGCATACATTAGTTAAATAGACAAAGAACATGAAAATAATTCGCACAGGAGGCAATATAAAGAGTAAATAAACATATGGGGGAATTTCAAGGTCACTAATAGCAAAAGAAATGTAAAGTTAAATAATAAATAGAAAGCATTTGACACCTATGAAATGAGTCCATGAATGGTTTGGTCTTTTTGGAATGTGATGTTGCAAAATGAATCAGCAGCAATAAAAATACTTATATTCTCTGAGTTGGTAATCCCACTCCCAAGTCAATCCTAAGAAAATTCAATAGGAAACAAAAACCTATATGTATGAATATGTTTTCTAAAGATTTTCTTTATTTTTAAGAGGAGAAGGGAGGGAGTAAGAAAGGGAGAGAAACATCACTGCGTGGTTGCCTCTTGTAAACCCCCTACTGGGGGCCTGCCCTTCAACCCAGGCATGAGCCCTGACTGGGAATTGAACCAGTGACCCTTTGGTTTGTGGGCCAGAGTTCAATCCACTGAGCTACACCAGCGAGTGCACTGTTTTTATAATAACAAGACTACAGAAAACATCTAAAACTCAACAATGGGGTAGAAGTTATACAGATTTAAAATGAAAACTCTGTTCTCCAGATCCACCCATACTGCTGAAAAAATATTTTCTTCTTTTTTATGGACAAGTAGAATTCCAATGTGTAAAAGTCCCATAGATGTTTTATCCACTCATTATCCACTCAACTATTGATATACACTTGGAAGGCTTTCATATCTTGGTGATTGTAAATAATGCTGCAATGAACATAGGGATGCTGATGTTCTTTCGAATTAGTGTGAAATAAGCCAGTCAGAGAAAGAAAAATATCATATGATTTCATTCATATGTGGAATCTAATGAACAAACTGAACTAACAAGCAAAACAGGGACAGATTCATAAATGGAAAGCAGATGACAGCTAGTTGGTGGGGGTAGGTTAGGGGTTGGAGGGATTGAGCAGAAAGGAAAAAGGACTCATGGACATGGACAAGAGAGTAGTGATTCCAGGGGGTAGCGTGTGGATGGAGGTGGAAGAGGGTATAAGGGGAACAAATAGTAATAGAAAAAATACAATAGTATAAAGGACCCATTGACAAAGCCAGAGATGGGTAGGATTGAGAGTGGAGGTAGGGGTAGGTGGGGAGAGGGAGGGTCATAGGGGGAAAGTGGAGACAACTGTGCTTGAACGACAATTTAAACTTTTTTAATGGTTTTTTTAAAGTAACACTGTCTCTGCCTTTGGCTGTCTAATGACATTCTGATGGGTATAAGTAACCAGAATTTTAACTTCCAGTGGATTCTCAGCCCTACAATCTACCATGAAACTAGGCCAAAATAAAAGGTTTTATACAAACCTTAAAAAAAAGATTAAATAAAGAATAAAATGAAAATTGCAGAAACATGGAACTATATGTTAGAGGTGATTATTAAGGCACAGGAAAGACATGTCAATTATCAAAGTTCACCAAACTCAGTAAGTGGTAAAAGTAGGACTTGAACCCAAGGAATGCAACAATCAGGGTCTATGGGTGTCTTAGTCTGCTCAGTCTACCACAAAATATCATAGACAAAGTGGCTTAATTAACAGAAATTTATTTTCTCACAATTCTAGACACTGGCTGGAAAGTCAAAGATCAAAGTTCTGGCAGAGTTTAGTTTATGGCCAGAGCTCTCCTCCTGACTTGCAGACAGTTGCTTTCTCATTGTGTCCTCACATAGTCATGACTTCACCCTTATGACCTCATTTTAGCCTTAATAACCTCCTTAAAGATCCTATCTACAATACAGTCATAGGGGGAATTAGGGATTCCACATATGAATTGGGGGTGGGGCATGAAATTCAGTTCATAGCATGTGCCCCTGGCCTACAAAAATTCACATCCCTATTGCATACAAAATACATTCATTTCATCCCAACCACCCCCAAAGTCTTAATTCATTCCAGTATCACCCTAAAGTCTAAAGTCCAAAGTCTCATCTGAATACAATCTAAATCAGGTATGGGTGAGACTCAAAGCTATAATGTATCCTGAGGAAAAATTCCTCTCTACCTGTGAACCTGTGAAACCACACAGGTTATGTGCTCCCAAAACACAGAGGGAGAAATAGGAAAGAAAGAAGGAGTGAAAAGCCCCAATCAAGTCCAAGACCTTGCAGGGCAAATTCCATTACATATTAAATCTCTAGAATAATCCTCTTTGGCTCAATGCCCATCTTTTGGGCCCACAAAGGTGGCAATCCCAATCCCAAGACTCCTGGCAGCTCTGTCCCCACAGCTCTAGTCCAGGGTCACGTGGCTTGTTGAAATTGAAAAGACAGCCTCATTCTGAAACTGAGGAGACAGCCCTGATGATTTATGAATTGCCATCCAGATCCTTCTTCCTTTTTTTGAAGAATAGTGCATGTTTGTAGCTGAAGCTCTCTATGGTTCATCCTAATGTCAGATAGGAAGCCTGATGGCCTTCTTTGATTTTGTCTCATTTTTTTGTCTTCTAATACCATCTGGCAGTGCTTCTGTTGGTATAAGCCCATCTCTATTCCTAGCTTCTGCTCAGATGGCTGATGAAGCTTATGAGTCACACCCAAGATCTCCTTACCAAATATTTGTCCAGCCACACCCTTAGTGTTCTTTTCAGAACAAGCTTTCTGAGTTTGGGGTTTGTTTATTTTTTTCAATATGGATAGGCTGAGATTTTTCCTAATTACCAAGTTCTGGTTCTTTTTTGCCTAATAAATCCTTTTTAAATCCATCTCTCTCCTCTCACATTTTACTGTAAAAAGTAAAGAGGACCCAAGCAGCATCTTTGATACTTTGCTTAGATAGAAATTTTCTCTGCTAAATATCCAATGTAATCACCCTCAATTTCTACCTTTAACAAATGCTAACATGCAATTCAACAAAGTTCATTGCCACTTTATAACAAAGATTGCCTTCCCACCAGTTTCCAATAATCTATTCTCCATTTTTGTGAGAGATTTCACCAAATCACCTTTAACGTCCATATTTCTAGAATACACCTTAAAATTTTTTTGGCCTCTACCCATTATCCAACTTAAAGCCATTTACACATTTTTAGGCAATTTGTTACATTAGCATTTTACTTCTAGGTACCAAAATCTGTATTAATAATGATTATCCAGAGAAATAGAATCAATAGGATATATATATATGTAACATTTATTATATAATATTATATGTACTATATTTTTATATAACAAAAATTTATTATAAAGAACTGGCTCATATGATTATGGAGGTTGCTAAGTCCTAAGATCTGCAGCTGGCAAGCTGGACACCCAGGAGAACTGATGTACATAGTTCCAATCCTAGTCCTAAACTCTGAGAACCAGGAGACCCAAAAGTGTAATTTCTAGACTGAGAGCTAGTAGGATCATGACCTAAAAAGTGTTTATTTTTCAATTTGAATCCAAAGGCAGGAAAAAACTTATGTTCCAGCTCAAAAGTCAGGCAGGAAGAGTTTCCTCTCATTCCTAGAAAGGTCAAAATCAGTCCTTCAATGGATTGGATGAGGCCCACCCTCATTAGGGAGGGTAATCTGCTTTACACAGTCTATTACTTCAAATACAACCAAAATAATGTTAGACCAAATGTTTGGGCACCCTGTGGCCCAATCAAGTTGATATAAAATTAACCTATTAACCATGACTTTAATCATAGGCTTATGTGAAGGACCTATTTTGGCCCTTTGTACAATTTTATTAATAATATATTGATGTTTATTTTTACAAGTGCATTTTATGGATCCTAAAAATTATTATTAGGACTTGAAATCTATGTTGTCAAATTCAGCCTTCACACTAGTGCCAGGGAAATCTTCTTCAGGTACAAATCAGATATCATTCCTTTCTTGATTAAAATATTTTGATAGTGATTGAACAGCAATAAAAATTTTTTAAAAATATTTTAATAGTTTCCCTCAAACTCTCACTGTTTGCAGATGACATGATAGTGTACATGGAAAATCCTACAGACTCTACCAAAAAACTGCTTGAACTAATAAATGAATTTGGCAAGACAGCAGAATACAAAGTCAATATCCAGAAATCAAAGGCATTTTTGTACACCAACAATGAAACAGCAGAAGCAGAAAACAAGAAAAAAATCCCATTCAATATAGCAAAAAGAAAAATAAAATACCTAGGAATAAACTTAACCAAGGACGAAAAAGACCTGTATGCAGAAAACTACACAACACTGAAGAAACAAATCAAGGAAGACACAAACAAATGGAAACATATACCATGTTCATGGATTGGAAGAATTAACATCATCAAAATGTCCATACTACCCAAAGCAATTTACAGATTCAATACAATACCTATTAAAGTACCAATGACATACTTCACAGACACAGAAAAAACACTTCAAAAATTTATATGGAAACATAAAAGACCCCGAATAGCAGCTGCAATGTAGAGAAAGAAGAACAAAGTAGGAGGGATCACAACACCTGATACCAAACTGTATTACAAGGCCACTGTAATCAAAACAGCCTAGTACCGGCATGAAAACAGGCACATAGACCAATGGAATAAAACAGAGAGCCCAGAAATAAACACGACTCTCTATAGTCAATTAATATACGACAAAGAGGGCAATAACATAAAATGAAGTAAAGATAGTCTCTTCAACAAATGGTGTTGGAAGAACTGGACAGCTATATGCAAAAAAAGACACTCGAGCACCAACTTACACCATACACCAAAATAAATTCAATGTGAATAAAAACTTAAATATAAGCCATGACACCATTAAAGTCCTAGAGGAGAACATTGGTACGAAAATCTCAGATATTCCTCGCAGCAAGATTTTTACTGATATGTCCCCTAGAGCAAGGGGCATAAAAGAAAGAATAAACAAATGAGATCTCATCAAAATTAAAAGCTTCTGCATGGCTAAGGAAAACAGTATCAAGATAAAAAGAGAAGCAACAGTTTGGGAAAACATATTTGCCAATGATACCTCAGACAAAGGATTAATCTCCAAAATATACAAAGAACTCACACAACTCCACTCTAAGAAGACAAGCAACCCAATTAAAAAATGGGCAAAGGACTTGAACAGACACTTCTCCAAGGAGGACATACAGAGAATCCAGTGACACATGAAAAGATGCTCAATATCGCTTGCTATCAGAAAGCTGCAAATCAAAACCACAATGAGATACCACTTTACACCAGTCACAATGGCCATCATAAACAAAGCAACAAACAACAAATGCTGGAGAGGTTGTGGGGAAAAGGGGACCCTAGTTCACTGTTGGTGGGAATGCAGACTGGTACAACCATTATGGAAAACAGTATGGAATTTTCTATGAAAACTAAAAATGAACATGCCTTTTGACCCAGCAATTCCACTATTAGGAGTATATCCTAAGAACCCTGAAACACCAATCCCAAAGAACCTATGCACCCCGATGTTCATAGCAGCACAATTTACAATAGCCAAGGGTTGAAAGCAACCTAGATGCCCATCAGTATATGACTGGATCAAAAAGCTATGGTACAATGAAATTCTATGCAGCAGAAAGAAAGAAGGAGCTCCTGTCCTTTGCAACATCATGGATGGAACTGGAAAACATTATGCTGAGTAAAATAAGCCAGGTGGTGAAAGACAAATACCATATGATCTCACCTTTAACAGGAACTTAAACAACAAAACAAACAAGCAAGCAAAATATGACCAAAGACACTGAAATACAGAACAGGCTGCCAGGGACCAGAGGGGAGAGTGGAGAGAATCACAGGGGAAAAGGGGAAGGATTCACAGGAACAAGTATAATGGACACATGGACAATAACTAAGGTGGGGGGTGGAAATGAGAGGGAGGTAGGAGGCACTGGGGGGTGTGCAGGGCTGGGAATATAAAACAGAAAACTGTACTTGAACAAGAATTAAATTTTTAAAAATTCAGATTTTCCTGAAAATCCAAAGGATTTAAGGTCTGCTTAAAGATTTGGCTGATGTTTCGAGTTGTCTTCAAGTTTATGCAAACAATTTATCTGTACCTAATTTGATTGTTCACAAGTCTGCTTTCATCTTCAACTTTCCATTTCAGTGTGAGAGGTGGAATTGGACTCTCCTTATGGCCCAAATGAAGAAGTAAAGCTCAGGGCCTAATGGAGGAAAGTAGAGACAAACAATCTGTATTTTTAATCTTCATAATCTGGCTTCCAGGTCCATGACAGCTTATACTCTGATATTTCCAGGAGTCTTGTCATAGTGGTAGGAAAAGGGAACACTTCTTATGAACAGTGAAGGAGAAACATCAACCTGTGTACTTTCTTCCTGACATCACAAATGAAAAGACAAAGGCATTTCTATCTCTATCTGACTTAGCAGGACAGCATCAAGGATTTGTTTAGAGAAAGTGACCATTCTAAGAAAATCTCTTATAGCCCCCATTGTTGATATCAAGTGCTTGCCTTAGGTCCAAGTTCTAGGTCATTTTCTTTTTCACACCAAACTCTGCATTTGCTTTTTAATTCAGATATAATGGGCAGATAACATTATATTACTTTTATATATACGATATAGTAATATGATATGTGTATATATTGTTAAATGATCACCACAATAAATCTAGTTAACATCCATCACTACCATAGTTACAATATTTTTTTGTGTGATGAGAACTTTGAAGACCTACTCTTTCAGCAACTTTCAAATATATAATATAGTATTATTAACTATAGTCACCATGCTGCACATTACATCTCCAGGACTTATTTAATTTATAGCAGGAATTTGGTACCTTTTGACCACTTTTACCCACAGTGGCTTTTGAGATGAGGGCAGGGCTTGTAGATTTATTGAGAGTTTGAAGAGGCCACTCTTAACTGTCTTCTCTTGTGTCCCAAGGACCCAGAATGTGTTCCTTGTAGTGAGTTGTTCTGGCCCAGGTTCCATGAGTGTTCAGCCATGACCAACCCCTGTGGAACTGACATACAATAGAAAATGTAGTTATACTTATGCAACCAGTCTCTGTAGGACTTTCAGAGAAAGGGAAAGAACAGTCCCCCTATCTCTAATGCAGGAAGTCAATTACCTAGTCATTTGCTTTAATAATAAATTTAAAAAAATACAAGTCACTACTGGGACCAAAGGGAAGGAGGCCAGAGAATGCAAATATGGTCAATGATTTACTGATAACTTGATTATCCAGGAATGACCAAAAACTCCAAAAGCTATACCAGTTAAGGCTGTCTCCAAGGCCAAAAGGACTTTTGGAATGTATCATCATTAGCTCTTATTTGCATACTTGGCTAAAAGAAATCATGCTCTTCTGATTGCCTAGGAGTGATATGGTCTATAAGCAATGATGAGAGTTAAAATTTTGCACTCTTATGCTAAAGTTTACAAGGTTATGTTTCTAGATTGCTATCCCCAGAGATTCCCCATTGGACATTCTCTCCAGCCCAAGGATCCCAGGAACATCATGAGAGCTCTTGTAGGAACAATTTTGAATAGAAGGTCCTCTATTCTTATTCTTAAAACTAAATTCTGGAGACTCAGAATGGAAAGCCAAGTTTTTTTTAAGATTTTATTTATTTATCTTTAGAGGGGTAGAGAGGGAGAGAAATATCAATGTATGGTTGCCTTTCTTGGGTCCCCTGCTGAGAACTGGCCTGCAACCCAGGCATGTGCCCTGACTGGGAATCGAACAGCAATTGTCTGGTTCACAGGCCCACGCTCAATCCACTGAGCTACACCAGCCAGGGCTAAAGCCAAGTTTCGATAGTACTGTAGAAGGTAATTAGACTCCTCAAAGGTACAATAAAAGCCCTGAGACTAGTAAGAGCTGTTTGTAAATCTGCCTTTCATTACAGCTATGTTATCCAAGTTAAATCACTTAACTGCATTGAATTTCAATTTCTCTTTCTTTAAAATGAATACCCATACCTATTTCACAGTTATAATTAATAAAATGACACATGCCAAAGGATGCAGTATATGCTCAAAGTGCTTTACAGAACTTTTCAACATCTCTTCAATCTATCCTTCTTACAATTTTCAGGGCAATATTTGAAATATGCTGAACTGGTCCCAGAATGGCATATCTTCTTTTCTATGCTTGTTGTAATCCTACTCATAACTAAGAACCCAATTCTAGTGTTATCTTCATTGCAAATATTTCTCAGATGTTTTTAGATCTAATCTAAGGACTCAGGGACGTTTTCCTCAAGGAAGTGGTACTTTAGCTGAGACATAAAGGCTGAGTGGGAGTACCCTGAGGAATAAAAAGGGAAGCGAGTATTCTGGGTGGGCATAGGAGATAGTACACATAAAGACCTAGAGGCAAAGGTACCATAGTTTGTTGGAAAAACTGAAAGATACCAGAACATCAGTGTGGCTAAGCACAGAGAAGGCCTTACAAATGGGGTAGTTGCAAATGGCTGTGCAGTTAGTGCACTATACAAAGGTGCCCTTTTGAGAAGGCATGTAAGAGCAGAAATTCAGCATAGAGCTGTGTTCATTTACTCAGAAGGGTTATCCTTTTCTGGTTTGTGCACTGTTGTTTTAATGGTTGAAAAGACACATAAAGGATAACAGCAGCCCTTACAAGGCCATGCATGTCCTGGCTCCCACATACCACATCATCTTTATTTGGAAGTCATTCCCCTCACTCTCTTTTCTACACTATAGCTACATGGATGTTTTGGTTCCTTGGGACCTTTGCAAACGTTTTCCTTGCTGAGCTGGGTTCTACTATCATACATGCAATGCAATGGTTGGCACACCATTGAGGCTTGATGAGTGCGTTTTAGAGTAAGGTCCATGACTCAAGGCTAGTTTGGCTACCTAGAAGCCTGAACCTGAACAAACTGCTATTAAGTTAGAGATTTCCTGGTCTTCAGACTAGGGAGGCTGGTGCAATGCCCATTCTCATGTGCTGGGATCAATGATTCTTGCTACTCGGGCATGGCAAAGGGGGAGGTGCTTCTTTTACTGGGGCCTCTGTCATTGGTAGGGATGATGAGAGTCACAAGGACTTATTACAACAGGAAATGTGACTACTTTTAAGGAGTTGAAAGCACAGAGAGGGTAAAGTGATTGCTTTAGATTTTCTTCTACCTCAAAACTCAGGACGGCCTTCTTGAGGACACATTAAAACAAGAGTCTAGCAACAGTCTGCCCATCAGCCTAGATTTTGGCAAGAATAACAAGCTCCTAATAAAGTCATCTGTTCAATTAATATTTATTGAATACCTATAATAATAAAGATGGGCATGATCATTGACTTCGCAGAGCTTATATTTGAGTGTTATATTCAGGAATCTCTGTGAGGTTACTTTATAGGGTAACTGAGTTGTGTTAAGAGGCTAAATGCTTATTGACAGCTTATATAGCAACCTACAAAGTACAAAGAGAGGAGCTCTAAGATCAACCCGACTTGGGACCAAATCCCAGTGAATTGCACCATTTGAGAGTTGTACAACCTTGGTCAAGTCTTCTTTTTCGATCTTCAATTTCCTTACCTATAAATGGGAATAGCAATTCTTAATTCACAGAGTTGATATAAAGATAAAAAGAGATACAATACTATGTAAAAGAATGTAGTCTAGTACCAAATTAATATGTTTATAAAAATATATCATAATATCTATTTTATAATTTTTTAAAAAATACAGTTGACATACAATATTATATTAGTTTCAGGTGTACAACATAGTGATCAGACATTTATGAAAGTGATCATCACCATAAGTCTAGTACCCACTGCACACCAGACTTAGTTATTACAAGATTATTGACTATGTTTCCTAGGCTGTACTTTACATCGCATGACTGTTTTTATAACTGGCAATTTATATATCCAATCCTTTCCCCTTTTACACCTATCCACCAACCCCCTCCCTATAATTTCTATTTCATATAAAATGATTTATTAAACAAAACATCTAGAAAATAGGTCCATTTTTCAAGAACTCAGAACAGTAACCAGAGGAAATGTCATGGTCTGGGAAAATATTTCATATCTTTTATGTCACTATCAAGGTTATCTTCTTGAGATAGTAACTTTTTAATCTTGGTATCCACTAACCTACTTCAATGCCTAGTACAGTGCCTGTGAGTACTGAAGATAGAGGACTTATATTAATTTCTGTATTTCTGGGGTATAATGTAGTGTCTGGAATACAGTATGTTTATTATATGCATTAACTCATTTAATCCTCACAATAGCCCTCTAGAGCAGTGTTATTATTCTTGTTATTAGATAAGGAAACTGAGGCACAGAAACACCAAGTTAATTGCCCCCAAATTTCAAAGCTAGTTAAGTAGTAGAGCTGGAATGTTAACCCATGCAGTCTGGCTATAGGCCTGCACCCTTAATATCTAACACAGGAGGTGCTTAATTAGATATTTGTTGAATTAATACAATTGCAAGAAAATGTGAACTATAATCTTGTAAAGGAAGAAATATATCATACATCTATAGTTATACAATAGCCATTTCCCCAAAAGTAGATAAAAGTCTGCTATTTTGTAAATTTCATCCACTTTACTAGTATGTTCAGCACATTAGAGTTTCAAACATTAACCCACACTGCATATTAAAGGTTCCTGCTGCTCAAAGCAACTTGTGCTCACAGGTCAACAATTTTTGTTGTTTTAAGAACCCCCCTTTGTCATGTCAATAATACCTCCTAAAGTATCCAGTTTACACAATTAATTGTTTTCTAAAGCAGGAATGGTTGGTGAACATTCTTTAGTTGATCCCATTCCACTCATCTATAACCTGCAGCTCCACCTCACCCCACACCGCCAACAATGAGGCTGGAAAGAAAGTTAGTGCCCTCTTCTGGGGGTTTGGGGCAGTAACATACATTGGGCTCACCAAGCGGCATTCAGGAAATAATCATGCCAGCTTCTTTCAATTCTGGCAATAAGAATGGGGTTAATTTTTGGATATTTTTCTGAAATTATGAAAGATGACCTATTCAATACAGTGAGTCTCCTGAAGCCCTGTGGGTAAAGTGATAAAATGAAAATTCAGCTGAAATTTGGAAGGATGCTGAGCAGATTTTTCCTTCAGTGAGACACACTTTATATATACTTTTAACTCGTAAGCTATTAATGATAAAATTTACTATTTATTTAGGATTATCTATGTACCAGATACTTATATACACTATTTCATTTAAATCTCACCATAACCCTGGAAAGTAAAGAATATCCTCAATAATTAAGAAAGCTGGGGTTTTGAGGAAAATGGCGGTGGAGTAGGACAGAACGACCCCAGTTCTCATACCCCTGGGAGAAAATCCTGGCAGATTTACTGAAGAACAGCACAATCAATTCCCCAACCAACAATTCCCCAGCATTTATGAAAATAAGAGACCAGAGATAGTGACAAACCAGACAGCTACAGGTGCTTGGGGTCTCAGGGACTCCAGTAAGGACGGAGGCGGCCAGGCTGGTGGCAGCCATTGGCCAGCGGGTAAAGACATCAGAGCCGCGGTTGCCGCAGCAGTCAGGGCCCAGAGGCTTCTGACTGCACCCAGCGACAGGGGCTTCTGCCACAGAGGACTCATTGGGACTCCGGAACCTGTGAGTAAAGACAAAAGTGGCAGCGGCAGGTCCAGCTGCCCTCGGGAGCCAGGCACCCCAGAGTAAAGTCAAAAGCAGCAGCGGCAGGACCAGCAGCCATTGGCCTGCATGTAAAGACCTTGGAGCTGCTGCTGCTGCAGCTTCCAGGACCCAGAGGCTTCCATCTACAGCCAACGTCAGGGCGTCTGTCACAGAGGACTCATCGGGAGCCCAGAACCTGTGAGTAAAGACAAGAGTGGCAGCGGCATGGCCGGCAGCCCTCGGCCAGCCCGAAATGCCTCAGAGCTGCCACTGCTGCTGCCTTAGGGGTGTAGAGGATTCTGTCTTTGGCCAGCGCCATGGAGGAATCATAGGGAGCCTAGGACCCAGTGGAACACTGGGCCGGCTGCGGGGGTCCTTGGAAGAGCTGGCTCCCTCCCTCACCATCTAGGTGGGGCTGGGTGGCAGAGACCTGTCTGCCTAGGTGTTCAGGGAGGGTGGCAAAGACAGGGGCCATGTTCAGTTGCGATCTCTGTGGTTGCCAGCCCACCACCCTGCTAGCCCAGGAAATTTGAGAGGAGCATTGTCCTAACCAGTTAGGTTGGGGATTGGGCTGGGCTGAGAGGCACACTTTCTGGAGAAGTATTTACTGGAAAGTGGACTGAGGTGTTCTCCTGTGAAGCCACAGGACTGGGAAGGACCAGTACTATTTCCCCTGGGACCCAGGCACCCTGTCAGGTGGGCAGGCGCAAGCACCCCAGTCTGGTAGCCTGGCTGGTGGGTGAGTGTTCGCCTGGGCGTACAACCCAACCCACACAGGGATTCTGCTGAAACCAGAAAAACCGGATTGGACAGTTTGAAACCAACATGGAAGGAGTTTTTTTTTTTAACTTTTTTAAAAACTCTTTTCAGTAATCGTATATTTTTTAATTTTATTGTTGCTGCATCTTTCAGTACTTTGTTCCTCTCCTTTCTTTTTTCCTGTTTTAGTCCTTCTTCCTTTCACCCCCAACTTATTGCTTTTTCCTCACTTCTCTTGCCCTTTTTTTGTGTGTTTGTTTGTTGCTTTCTATATCACTGTAAATACTTCACAACACATCTCTCGGGTCTTAGCACCCTTTACAGGTTCCTGAATTCTATTACTGTAGTGATTAACTCTACTTGCTCATACGCTATGCCTATTTACTATTCTTTACTCTCATCTTACCTCAAAATCTGACCACACGCAATTTCACTGCTTTCTAGATACAACTCACAAGCCTTCCTTCCCCAACAAGAGACTTAACTTTGGTCTATCCTTTCTTAAAAGTGGCAAATTGGGTTGAAGATTATAGTTAACGCTATACAGAGCCTAAAGATCTTCTATTACTTCTCTACTGGCTGTGACTGTAAATAACATAAAGTACTCTCCTGCTGTCATAAACCATTTTGCCTCCCCCTCCGGCTGATCACACACACACAAAGAAAGGAGTAGGTGGAAGGGGAGAACATCAAGATACCTGCAGGAGACTGCACCACTGAATTTCACAGGTATTCTACCACAGAAGTTCACAGCATAAACCGAGGGAGTCAGAACATATCAATTTAAGAACCTGAAGCTAACAAGAAGAGTCTCATAAGCAATGGGAAGACAAAGAAACAATGCCCAAATGAAAGAAAAGGTGGAAGTCTCAGAAAGAATGTCAGATGAAAGAGAGGCAAGTCAGCTATTAGATATTGAATTCAAAGCACTAGTTATCAGCAAATTCAAAGAGCTCACAATGAGGTACCAGAAACTAGAGGGGAGCTACCAGAATCTAGAGGGGAGCTACAATGAGCTCTCCAAAAACCATATCAACATGAAAAAGGAAATAGAAACTATCAGCAAAGGCCAAGAGGAAATGAAGAATACAATTTCTGAACTGAAGAACACAGTAGAAGGAATGAAAAGCAGGATCGATGAGGGAGAAGATCGGATCAGCGAGTTGGAGGACACAGTAGAAAGAATCTCCCAGAAAGAGCAAGAAAGGGAAAAGAGGCTCCAAAAGAATGAAGAGGGACTAAGAGAAATGCAACATAATATGAAACGTAATAATATCCGAATAATAGGAATACCAGAAGAAGAAGAAGAAGAACAAGGGATAGAAAACCTATTTGAAAGAGTAATGATGGAAAATTTTCCTAATGTGATGAGAGAAAAAGGTACACGAATCCAGGAATCACAGAGAGAACCATTCAAGAGGAACCCAAAGAGACCCAATTCAAGACACATCATCATTAAAATGGCAAAATTCCAAGACAAAGAGAGAATCCTAAAGGCAGCAAGGGAGACAAAGGAAGTAACATACAAGGGAGCCCCAATAAGGATAGCTACTGACTTCTCAGTGGAAACACTCCAAGCAAGAAGAGAATGGCAAGAAATATTTCAAGTCATGAGAACCAGAGGCCTACAACCAAGGCTACTTTACCCAGCAAGCCTCTCAATCAAGATAGAAGGCCAAATAAAGAGCTTCCAAGACAAAAGAAGTCTAAAAGAATATGCCTCCACCAAACCAGCTCTACAAGAAATACTAAAAGGACTGCTTTTAAAAAAGGAAGGAAAAGAGAGAAACAGAGAGGAACTCTAGTACAAAAATGGCAATGAATAAGTACCTATCAATAATAACCTTAAATGTAAATGGATTAAATGCTCTAAGCAAAAGACATAGAATAGCTGAATGGGTAAGAAAGCATGACCCACACATATGCTGCCTACAGGAGAACCACCTCAGGACAAAAGACCTACACAGACTAAAAGTGAAAGGCTGGAAACAAATTTTCCAAGCCAATTGTCAAGAAAAAAAAAGCCGGGGTAGCAATTCTAATATCAGACAAAATAGACTTCGAAAAAAGGGCCATAAAGAGAGACCCAGAAGGTCACTTCATTATACTCAAGGGAAGAATCCACCAAGAAGACATTAACATCATAAATATATATGCACCCCACATAGGAGCAGCCAAATATATAAGAAAAATCCTAGAAGACTTCAAGAAAGATATTGACAGCAACACAATTATAGTAGGGGATTTTAACACCCCACTGTCAAAAATGGACAGATCTCCCAAACAAAATATCAACAAAGATATAGCTGCACTAAACAACACCCTAGATGAAATGGACTTGACTGATATATATATAGAGCCCTTCATCCCAAACAAGCTAAATACACATTCTTTTCAAATGCACATGGAATATTTTCAAAGATAGACCACATGATAGGTCACAAAACGAGCCTCAACAAATTCAAGAAAATTGAAATCATACCAAGCATTTTCTCTGACCACAAGGGACTGAAATTAGAAACCAACCCCACAGGAAAAAACCAAAAACACCCAAAATCATGGAGACTGAATGGTATGCTATTAAACAACGAATGAGTCAAGAGTGAAATTAGGGAAGAAATCAAAAAGTTTCTGGAAACAAATGAAAATGAACTCACAACAACCCTAAACTTATGGGACACGGCCAAGGCAGTCCTGAGAGGGAAGTTCATAGCAATACAGGCTTACCTAAAGAAAATAGAAACATTTCAAACAAACAACCTAACCCTACACCTGCAAGAACTCTAAGAAGAACAACAAAGACAGCCCAGAGCAAGTACAAGGAAGGAAATAACCAAGATCAGAGCAGAATTAAATGACATAGAGACTTAAAGCACAATTCTAAGGTTCGATGAATCTATTAGTTGGTTTTTTGAAAAGATAAACAAAATAGACAAGCCTTTAAGTAGGCTCATTAAGAAAAGAAGAAAGAGGACCCAAATAAAGACAATCAGAAATGAAAGAGGAGAGATTACAACTGATGCCACAGAAATAGAAGGGATTGTAAGGAATTACTATGAAGAACTGTATGCCAAGAAATTTGAAAACCTAGGTGAAATGGACAAATTTCTAGAAAAATATAATCTTCCAAAACTCAATGAAGAAGAAGTAGAAAGCCTGAACAGACCAATAACAGCAAATGAAATTGAAGCAGTAATCAAAAAACTCCCATCACACAAAAGCCCCGGACCAGATGGTTTCACAGGAGAATTCTACAAAGCGTTTAAGGAAGAGCTAACCCCTATTCTTCACAGACTATTCCAAAAAATCCAAAATGATGGGAAACTCCCAAACTCTTTTTATGAAGCGAGCATTATCCTAATTCCAAAACCAGAGAGAGACACAACAAAGAAAGAAAATTACAGGCCAATATCACTGATGAACATAGATGCTAAAATCCTCAACAAAATATTGGCAAATCGCATCCAACAATACATCAAAAAGATCATACACCATGACCAAGTGGGATTCATCCCAGGGATGCAAGGATGGTTCAATATCCGCAAATCAGTAAATGTAATACACCACATAAACAAAAGCAAGGACAAAAACCACATGGTCATATCAATAGACGCGGAAAAAGCTTTTGATAAGGTACAACACCCATTTATGATAAAGGTACTCAGCAAAGTGGGAATAGAGGGAGCATTCCTCAATATAATAAAGGCCATATATGAAAGACCTACAGCCAACATCATACTGAATGGGCAAAAACTGAAAGCTTTTCCACTAAGATCAGGAACAAGACAAGGTTGTCCACTTTCACCACTTCTATTTAATATAGTATTGGAAGTTCTAGCCACAGCAATCAGACAAGAAAAGGAAATAAAAGGCATCCAAATCGGAAAGGAGGAAACAAAACTGTCACTGTTTGCAGATGACATGATAGTGTACATGGAAAATCCTATAGACTCTACCAAAAAATTGCTGGAACTAATAAATGAATTTGGCAAAACAGCGGGATACAAAGTCAATATCCAGAAATCAAAGGCATTTCTGTATACTAACAATGAATCAGCAGAAGCAGAAATCAAGAAAAAAATCCCATTTGATATAGCAAAAAGAAAAATAAAATATCTGGGAATAAATCTAACCAAGGAGGTTAAAGACCTGTATGCAGAAAATTACACAACACTGAAGACAGAAATCAAGGAAGACACAAACAAATGGAGACGTATACCGTGTTCATGGATTGGAAGAATTAACATCATCAAAATGTCCATACTACCCAAAGCAATTTACAGATTCAATGCAATACCTATTAAAGTACCAATGGCATATTTCACAGACATAGAACAAACACTTCAAAAATTTATCTGGAACCATAAAAGACCCCGAATAGCAGCTGCAATGTTAAGAAAGAAGAACAAAGTAGGAGGGATCACAATACCTGATATCAAACTGTATTACAAGGCCACTGTAATCAAAACAGCCTGGTACTGGCATAAAAACAGGCACATAGACCAATGGAACAGAATAGAGAGCCCAGAAATAAACCCAAATCTCTACAGTCAATTAATATTCGACAAAGGGGGCAGTATCATAAAATGGGGTAAAGATAGCCTCTTCAACAAATGGTGTTGGGAGAACTGGACAGCTACATGCAAAAAAATGAAACTCGAGCACCAACTTACATCATACACCAAAATAAATTCAAGGTGGATAAAAGACTTAAATATAAGCCATGACACCATTAAAGTCCTAGAGGAGAACATTGGCAGGAAAATCTCAGATATTTCACGCAGCAACATTTTTACTGATATGTCCCCTAGAGCAAGGACTATAAAGGAAAGAATAAACAAATGGGATCTCATCAAAATAAAAAGCTTCTGCGCAGCTAAAGAAAACAGCATTAAAATAAAAAGACAACCAACTGTATGGGAAAACATATTTGCCAATGATACCTCAGACAAAGGTTTAATCTCCAAAATATACAAAGAACTCACACGACTTCACTCTAAGAAGACAACTAACCCAATTAAAAAATGGGGAAAGGACTTGAACAGACACTTCTGCAAGGAGGACATACAGAGGATCCAGAGACACATGAAAAGATGCTCAATATCACTAGCTATCAGAGAGATGCAAATTAAAACTACAATGAGATACCACTTTACACCGGTGAGAATGGCTATCATAAACAAAGCAATAAACAACAAATGTTGGAGAGGGTGTGGGGAAAAGGGGACTCTGGTCCACTGTTGGTGGGATTGCAGACTGGTACAACCATTATGGAAAACAGTATGGAATTTTCTCAGAAAACTAAAATTGGACTTGCCTTTTGACCCAGCAATTCCACTGCTAGGATTGTATCCTAAGAACCCTAAAACACCAATCCCAAAGAACATATGCACCCCAATGTTCATAGCAGCACAATTTACAATAGCCAAGAGTTGGAAGCAACCTAGGTGCCCGTCAGTAAATGAATGGATCAAAAACTGGTACTTATACACAATTGAATTTTATGCTGCAGAAAGAAAGAAGGAGCTCTTACCTTTTGCAACATCATGGATGGAACTGGAAAGCATTATGCTGAGTGAAATAATCCAGGTGTTGAAGGACAAATACCATATGATCTCACCTTTAACAGGAAGCTAAACAACAAAACAAACAAGCAAGCAAAATATAACCAAAGACACTGAAATAGAGAACAGGCTGCCAGTGACCAGGGGGGAGAGGGGAGGGAATTTGAGGGCAAATAGGAGAGGGATTTAGAGGAACATATATAAAGGATACATGGACAACAACTGAGAAGGATGGAAATGGGAGGGAGGGGAGGAGCACGGGGTTGGGATGGGATGGGAGTAATAGACAGAAAACTGTACTTGAAAAATAATTAAATTAAAAAATTGGGGAAAATAAAGAAAGAAAGCTGAGATACAGAATGTTAAGCAACAGCCAATAATGGGCAGAACCAGGAATTCAAACCCTAATCATGCTCTTTCCAGAATAATATGTGTTCTTTTTTTATTTCTTTTGATCCTGTGTCAAAATATCTTTACTAAGAGATGGTAGAAAAATGTTCTTGACAGATGTAATCCCAATCGAATACCACTGAAACATCACAGAAAATTGTGCCCAAAAGTCTTACATGGACCCTTTGATAGTTGTCCTCGTAACTTATTCTTTTATTTAGCTATGTTGAATAGAAAGATAGGAAGTTTAAATTGGTAACAGACAGAGATCAAGGGCCAAAGAGAATGTTGGGGCAGCAGAGAAGGGGTAAGAGAGGAGAGAGGAACCATGTGGACAAGGAAGAGAGACAGGCCTCTTGGCTGCCTCTCTGCAGCTCTTGAGATCAGAACTAGGACATCAGGGAGAGCCAAACTTTCTGGTGATCATAGTTTGCATCAAATGTAGTAACAATTAACTGTGTCTATACCTAGTTTGTGCCAGGGACTCTGAAATAAATACCTTACCTGTATTAACTCATTTAATCCTCACGAAACTACTATGAGGCAAGTCTTTTGACTATCCCATTTTCTATATTAGATAATTTAAGCAGAGAGAGACTATGATTTCCACTTTACAGATGAAAAAACTGAGGCACAGAGTGAGTAACTTGCCCAGATTAATGTAATAAATGATGGAGGTTAAATTTAAACAGGATTCTGGCTCTAGAGACATGTTCTTACCTATTATGACATATTACCACTCCCAATATGTTATAAGAATAAGTATTATTTCAGGAACCATTTACTTCAGGTATATATGTGTATGTGAGTGTGTGCTTATGTTTGTATTGGGTTGCAATGTAAAATTTATTGCTGTGAGTCACAGAAAAAAATCCTAAAAGCTACTGCTCTAGCAATAGTATTGCTGAATTATACACCTTTGACCTCACTAGAGATAATGCAGATTGCTATTTTTAAATGATCATATCAAATCACATCCCCACCAGCAGTGTAAGAGAGCTACCTGTGTTCTATATCCTCACCTGAACTCAACAGCATCACATTTTTAATATGCTGCCAATTCAACAGGTATGGAATTGTATCTTATGTGATTTAAAATTGCATTTTTCTGATTTCTATTACATATTTTTGTATATTTTTCATCATTCAGGCTTTGCATTCTGTGAATGATCTGTTTAGATCCTTTGTGCATTATTGTATGTAATACAAATATATAGAATATTCTCACAATAACTCTGTAAAGGAACTAACAGTTTAGATGAAGAAACTCAAGTTAGGAGAAACCTTGCTTAAAGCCACCTGGCTAATGGGTTTTTTAATTGGTATTTGAGTCCAGACCTAAAAGACCCACATATACAGGCCTTTTGTTTTACAACACATGCCAGGGACCAAGGCCATGTTAGAAAACAATAGAGGAAGGGAACAATGTCATGTGTCTAATTAGGCTTATGCAATTAACATGGATTATTTCCTTTTATCCTTACAGCAGCCTGCGAGATAAAACATGTTATCTCCGGACCTCCGCCAAGATGGAGGCATAGGTGGAAACACTGTGCCTTCTCCCACAACCAAGTTTCAATACAACAAAGGTTTGGAGAACAAAGACACAGCCAAAGAACAGAAAATTGAACTATATGGAAGTCTGACAACAACCAACCATTCAACCGGACTGGTAAGAGGGGCGGAGCCAGCAGCAGAGCAGGGTCAGGCAGGAAGGATCCCCCCCACCCAAGGTGACCCAGGTGCGCAGGCAGCTGGGTTAGCATCGAGGACCCAGTGAGGGGCAGGCTGAGCGTGGTCACACATTCTCGAGCAGATAAACCAGCAGAGGTGTGAGCAGTCAGACGGACCCCCACAGACCCCAGCTCAGGCCCCAGAGGCAAACCCAGTGAGGGTGCGGGGCAGGCTGACCACGGTTGCACATTCCCGCGTGCAGATAAACCAGCAAAGGAGTGAGCAGTGAGACTGACTGCATAGCCCGGTGGTGGGAGGAGGCAGAGGAGACCACATTGATTTCCTTTGACCCCGCCCCCACATACAGCATCACAACCCAGCGACTGAGTTGCCCTGCTCTGGTGAACACCTAGGGCTCCACTCCTCATATGCAACAAGCATGAACAGTCCAGAATATGGCTCAAGAAGAACTCAAAACCCCAGAGCCAATAACTCTAAGCAACCGAGAAATAGCGAACCTTTCAGATGCACAGTTCAAAACACTGGTCATCAGGATGCTCACAGAACTGGTTGATTATAGTTACAAATTAGAGGAACATATGATGGCTAAACTAATTGAAATGAAGGGAAATGCACAGGAAACCAATAGTGATGGAAAGGAAACTGGGACTCAAATCAATGGAGTGGACCAGAAGGACGAACGAAACATCCAACCAGAAAATAAAGAAACAAGAATTCAAAAAAATGAGGACAGATTTAAGAACCTCCAGGACACCTTTAAACGTTCCAACATCCGAATTATAGGGTTACTAGAAGGGGAAAAGAAACAGCCACGAGTGGAAGACTTATTTGAACAAATAATAAAGGAGAACTTCCCCAGTCTCGCAAAGGAAATGGACTTCCAGAAAATCCAGGAAGCTCAGGGAGTCCCAAAGAAGTTGGACCCAAGAAGGAACACACCAAAGCACATCATCATTACATTAGCCAAGATGAAAATGAAGGAGAGAATCCTAGAAGCAGCAATAGATAAGGGGACAGTCACCTCCAAAGGAGTTCCCATCAGACTGTCAGCGGATTTCTCAAAAGAGACCTTACAGGCAAGAAGGGGCTGGAAAGAAGTATTCCAAGTCATGAAATCCAAAGACCTACATCCAAGATTGCTCTATCCAGCAAAGCTTTCATTTAGAATGGAAGGGTAGATAAAGTGCTTCTCAGATAAGATCAAATTCAAGGAGTTCATCATCACCAAGCCCTTATTATATGAAATGTTAAAGGGACTTATCTCAGAAAAAGAAGATAAAAATATGAACAGTGAAAGGACAGCAAACTCACAGTTATCAACAACCACACCTAAAACAAAAGCAAACCAAGAGGACAGCTAGATCAGGAGTGGAACCATAGAAATGAAGAACACGTGGAGGGTTGGCAACAGGGGAGTGGGAGGAGGAGAAGGGGGGAGAAGGTACAGAAAATAAGTAGTATAGATGGTAGGTAGAAAATAGATAGGGGGAGGGCAAGAATAGTAGGGGAAATATAGAATCTAAAGAACTTGAGACATAAACTAAAGGGGGAGAAGGGTGGGGGGTGCAGGGGGGGAATGAAGGGGAGAATAGAACAACTGTAATGGTATAATCAATAAAATATATTAAAAAATAAAGTTAAAAAAACATGTTATCTCCATTTTACAGCTGAGAAGACTGAGGCTGAGGGAAATAAAGAAATTTGCTTTGGAGAAGTAAAATTACAGCTAATAAAAAACAGAATCACAATTCAAAGGAGAGGGTAAGGAGGAGTGGGGAACAGTGCAGATATGGAGAACAGAAAGGCTTCTTGGCTGCCTCTTCAAAGCTCATGAGGCCAGAACTAGCACATTGTGAGAAGTCCAGTGTGATCACAATGTCCATCAATTCTCAGCTTTTGGCTAAGATCAAGTGTTGTATCTGTTCTTATAAGCTTATCAGACAATGTCCATGCCTTTTCCACAATAATGATACCTGTTCATACATATTCTTGGTGTGAGGTAAAGGTCTCTCGCCAATCAGGCCTGCTTCATCATCTAGATCCATGGTTTGACCCCCTGCTCACCTTCTCCTTAGAGCCCAACAAACTGCTTCTCCTTAGGCAGAACTAGAACTCTACCTATCATTTTTCTGAAGTATCATGGTCTGGGAAGCCTTAATTAAACTGACCCAGCTGTGCTGCTTCCCATTATCCAGCCAAGCTAGATGAGTTCCCAGCCAACTTCCACAGATTCATCTTCCATCACCACAGGCTTCTCTGATGAAGCTGACTCAGGATCTCAATACCTTCCATGGTAAACCAGAAAGTTCCAAATCAGGGTACTCAAATGGGGTTGCACATTAAAATCACCTGCAGAACTCGAAAGATTGTGGTGCCCTGGTAACACTCCAGACCCATTCATCAGAACCTTAGGGGATGGTACCCAGGCATCTGTGATAGTTAAAGCTCTCCCAAATGATTCCAATGTATAGCCAAGATTGAGGACTACTGTTAAGGCATCTTCTTCAAGCTCCAGCAACCACATTCACATAGTGGCTTGAACATTTTAGTGTTTACAGGAACTTCTTGGAGCATTTGTTAAGATTCAGATTCCCAGGGACCCAGAAGTTTGCATTCTTACCAGTCACCAAAGATAGTTTCATTGCAAGTCATCAGCAGACCAAGACCACATTTTGGGAAATGCTGCATTAGAGATAGTACTACATCAAAGTGGGATGGGAGCAGGAGGCCTCTGGCCCTTTAAGGACTGATTAAGAGACTTCCTTTAAATCTGTGAAGCAGAGCAGGCTGGGGATGCTTTTTTTCATCCTAGTGGATAAGGTAAGGGGGCAGGTCCCAGAATGGACTTTCCTTTTAAGTTACCTCGGCCTCCAAATAAGTGCTATCTTGTTCCCAGTCCTGGGGAATAGGTGTGGGGTGCATGATGCCTTGTCCCACCTGCTGTTTCTATTTGTTTTGATGCAAAGAGGCCAAGTTAGGAGACCTCATTTAGTACAGAAGATCCTCCCAGAGGAAGCAACATAGGGCCTGCCTGCCTTTCATTTTTTTCTTGCCCTACCCTTTGTGATTGTGGAGCCAAGATGCAGTTACCTGTGTAAAAGGAAAGGGAAAGAGTGACATCTTTGGGCTCTGGCTGGAACGTGTTGCTGAACAGCAAGCCTGTCAAGATGGTCCTCCTCAGAATCGTTAGAATTCTTCTTTGGGGACTGGTACTTTTTATGGAACACAGAGGCCAAATGGCAAAGGTAGGGCAACCCTCTACTGCTCTCCTTGCTGAGGCCCCTACCTTGCCCCTGATTCAAGAGCTTCTAGAAGAAGTCCCTGGAAAGCAACAGAGGAAGCCACAGGTCCAAGGGCATCCCATGAGGTACATGCTGGAGTTGTACCAGCGTTCAGCTGATGCACATGGGCACCCTAAGGAGAACCGCACTATTGGGGCCACCATGGTGAGGCTGGTGAGGCCCTTGGCCAATGTAGCAAGGACTCTCAGAGGTGAGTTATTATACCATAATGTCCTGGAGGGGAGAGAAATGAGGGGGAGTTTAGAGAAAGAAGGATCTGTGAGTTGACTGTCAGGTTTCATTGCCTGGTAAGCAGGTTGTTTTCTCAGGCTTCGTTTTCAAAGAATTGCAAACTTGGGAAAAGCTGGCTCCAATCATACTACCCTTTAGGAGCCCAATTTAAGAATAGATTGTGTTGGGGAATCACTTCCAGGTCCCAGAGCAATTGAGTGATATGTCAACTCCTATCTTTCAAAGAAATATGTACTCCTTGTTATATAACTGAAAGTTTTTAATTAAGAAATATCCACATACATTCTTGTGGAGTGCTGTTCATATGTTTTATTCTTAGAAGACAAAGAGTACAGAATGCTGAATTGGGGAAATCTACAAAGCCTCAGAAAGGACATCCTTAATGACAACCACTATCATTAGCTGTTATGAAATAATTAGCCTAATTCTTAAAGATAAAAAATAAATCACAGAAGTTAAATAACTTGCAGAGGTCACAAAGACAGTGTGTGGCAGAGACAAGATTTGAGCTCAAGTATGTTTGATTCTAAAGTCTGTTTATAACTTCTCACGTGTTTAAATATTGTACCTCAATATCCTTGTATACCAAGCAGTTTTTCAATTTAGACCATGATGCTACATTGGGTTTTTGGTACCAAAAGTATTTTGGAATTGCCTTTGTTCCCATTGTACTTAATTCTGCTATAAACATCTTCATTAGACACTGTTCCAGGACAGCAGTGGGCTCCCAAGTGCAGGGTGCTCTAGGGAATGTAGATAGTCATCAAATTCTAGGAAATCTTGGGAATGTGGGGAGATAAATTCTGGGCCTTTGCTAGTCTCAGATGATGACAGGATTTACACTCCCTCCTCCAAGCAAAAACAAACAAACAAACATACCCCTAGCTAACCTTTACTGTGAGTTTACCATACAGTAAAGATGCCAGGCATTGGGTAAAATACAAACATTATCTTCCTTAATCCTCACTACTATCATATGAGGTAGATACTACTAACCTACTCATTTTATAGGTGAAGAAACAGAGACTTAGGGTAACTGATTCAATGTAATATAACTAGTAATTGGATATGAAGCCAGGGCTTTCAAGCTCCAGAGCTTGTGCTTTTAATCACTCTGCTGTGCTGATTCCACAACACAACCTTGTGGAGAATGGAACAGCATCAGGCACTTTGTTTGGGTTGGGTATAAAGAGGCAAATAACAGCTCCCCGACCTCTAGATCACATAATGGTGTTAGAGCATAATAAATGATTTGAAAAGGATAAGCAGTAGGGTTCCCAGAACCCCAAAGAAGACATGGATCACTGCTTAAATCAAAGAAAGAGAAGCAGGGAGACAGTCAGAAAGTCCTCCTTGAGGAGGTAGTATTTAAGCTGGACCTTGCAGAAGGAGTAAGGAGACTATGAACAGAGACAGGGAAGTGCATTCTGTTTAAGGAAAAGGAAAATAGCTTGGTGGGGTGGGGATTCATTCAACAAATGTTTATTCAGCACCTACTAAGTTATAGGCACTTGTCTAGGTTCCAGCTGTGATCAAGATAAGCATGGCTCTCGTGGGTGAGACAAATAAGTAAATACTGAAACTGCAAATTGTGGTAAGTGCTATCAAAGAATGAAACAAATTGTTTTGTGAAACAATAGCAAAGAAATCCTCCCTTTACATGGGATTATCAGGGAAGACATCTTTGAAGTGATGACATTTGAGCTGAGATTTGTGAAATAAGCTAGGCATGAGAAGAGTAGATAGAAGACTGATTTAGGCCAAGGAAACAACATGTACAAGTGGAAGCACACTTGAAGAACAGAAGGAAGGTGAGTATGGCTGGAGCCCAGTGAGCCTTGTGAATGGTAGGATATGAGGCTGATGAGAGACAGGGATTTGTAAGCCATTCTAAGGGCTCTAGAGTTCATACCTTAATTCAGCAGAAATCAAGTTCATACAAATGATATGAGGTGTGAAAGCAAGGTACTTAGAAGTAAGCCAGTGTCCTGGTCTGACTATGGTACATACTAGCATCTAAGGACTCTGGAAAAAATCTAGAAATGGATGACTAGACAGCAGAACCTGATTTTTTACATCAGGAGATGATCCAGCTGAATCGAGCTTGCTGGGAGAACTATGCCAGATTCAATCACACAGGATGTGTGATTCAGCCATTTCCCTGAAAACTTCTGAGCACACCCTTCTGACTCTGACCCTTAGCAACCCCACCCTGCATCAGGAAATATGATGTCAAAGTCTGAAAGGAAAGGGTAGTGTTCCTTACCAGACAGCCTGCTAGATAGAGGTTGGGTTAAATTCCTTTTGGGGCAGTGTGGGGCCTGTATATGGGTGGGCCTCTTGGCAAGATTATGGTAGGATGGGAGTCTGGAGTAACTTGAGAAAGCAAATACAAGCCTGGCCTTGGCCTTGTGTGAATGATGTCCAGTGCCCCAAACTTCAGGGTTTATTGAGCATTAGTTGGAGCCTGAACTTTTAAAAAATACCCTGATGCAAGAAGACATTAAAGCGCTTCTATGTTAAAAGCCTCACGTCTACAAAAGAATTCCAGGCTTGTGAATTTCCTGCAAAATGAAGGTTAGGTGAGTAATATGCAAATTAGCATGCAAAGGTTTAGTGATAAAATCTTTGAAGATGAAAGAAGGCTTTTCCCTGTAATGTCTGGTTTTTGTTACCTTTGCTCTTGACCTTTGCCAGGAGGGGATGCAGAAGTTCAGATTACTGCAGGCCCCAACTTCCAACCCCTTTGGCCAAGAGCTATCAGCATGATGGTTTAGATTAAAACTCTTAATCACTAGGAGGCATGCAAACAAAATATTTATATAACCAAGGTCTTGTTGACAATGTTATTTAGAGGAATGGGGGTACAATGAATGGGGTAAGGAAGAATCATTTCCAGTAGTAAATAGAAAAAGCAGTGACTGAGGGTTAATGCCCAAGAAGGAATAGCTGCTCAAGAAGCAATTCTTAAAGTAGAAGTCAGAAATGGTAAAATAGCTGCCCCAGCTGGGTGTGGATAGACAAAATTATTTTGTGACATCTTGACCCTGGATTTGAAGTGATGGCAGGTCCTAGCCCCCAATATGTACTGTCACCCCAAAGCTGCATCTATATAGTGATATAACATGAGGACTAATTCTTAATTCATTTATTTCTCAACAATTCTCTTAATTGGTCACATTTAATAATCCACTAATAACATGATTTATCTTCTCCCACACACATAATATATACACAACATAATTCTATATTTGAGAGTTTTTTCAGCCTAGCATTGAAATAAGACACATTTTCTCTCCTTAAGGGAAGCAGGCTTGGGCTCAAATCTTGATTCTACCACATACTGGCTGTATGTCTTCTGGCATAGCTTCTCTGAGCCTTAATTTCTTTGTCTATAAAATAGGGATAATAACTAGCTTATAGTTATTGTAGATTAAACAGCTAATGCATGTAGGAAATCTAATATATTAGTAAGTGCTCAATAAACAATAACTATTATCATGAACTTGAGTTAATTTTAAGGATCCTTACAGTTGTCAGTGTGTACTGAGAAGGTTTGTGAGAGGTAAGAGGGCTTGGAGGTAAGAAGCTAATCATTGTTCTTGTTTCCTCTTACTTATGCAGGCCCCTGGTATATACAGACCCTGGACTTTCCTCTGAGACCAAATCGGATAGCCTACCAACTAGTCAGAGCCATTGTGGTTTACCACCATCAACTCTACCTAGCTGGTTTCCACCTTTCATGCCATGTGGAGCTCTGGGTCCAGAAAAATCCAAGCAATCACACTCCTTCCTCAGAAAGAGGTTCCTCAAAGCCTTCCCTGCTATCCAAAGCTTGGACAGAGATGGATATCACACAACATGTTCAGCAAAGGTTCTGGGATCACAAGGGGCACAGGGTTCTACAACTCCGCTTCATATGTCAGCAGCAAAAAGGTAGTGAGGGTCTTGAGCTTCCTTGGCATGACGTGTCATCCTTGGACACTACTTTCTTGTTACTCTACTTCAATGACACTCATAAAAGTGTTCAGAAGGCCACACTTCCACCCAGAGGCCTAGAAGAGTTTAAGAAAAGGGACTCTTCTCCTCTCTTGCAGAGGGCACGGCGAGCAGCCATTATTGCTTCTAAGGTTCTTGGCCCCACCCAGGAACATGTTGGGTCTGAAAGTAACCAGTGTTCCCTCCACCATTTCCAAGTCAGTTTCCACCAGCTCGGCTGGGATCACTGGATCATTGCTCCTAACCTCTATACCCCAAACTACTGTAAGGGAGCCTGCCCTCGGGTACTACGCTATGGTCTCAATTCTCCCAATCATGCCATCATCCAGAACCTTGTCAATGAGCTGGTAGACCAGAATGTCCCTCAGCCCTCCTGTGTCCCTTATAAGTATGCTCCCATTAGCATCCTTCTGGTTGAGGCTAATGGTAGTATATTGTACAAGGAGTATAAGGATATGATTGCTCAGTCCTGCACATGCATGTGACGCCACAGGTACAGGTAACTCAGGTTTCCCAAGAAATTGGAGTAGGGTTTAAAATAAAGAAGCCAATACCAATATTAAATCTGATCCTCTACCTAATCTGTGAATTCTATTCCTTAAGTGTTGCTACTTGTCTCTTACCCTGTTTATGATCTCCTCATGTTATAAAAACAGCTCTGATATCAAACATCAGTATTTTCTGACTACTAGTTAGAGACCTTAATGCTTGAGTAATATGTTCCTTTGGATATGTCCTCTCTATTTTCTTGTCATTTCATTGTGACTTTGTTAAAAGTCACCAGTCCATGATGGCAGAAGTTTAGGCACTGTCCCACCAAGACCTGGGAAAGATAGGATCTTCTACTATTCCATCTCCTGAGGCTCTCTAGAAGACTTGGGGTGGAGAGAAAGAGGGGAAGAGTTGCATTACTGATTAGAATTATGTATAGAGGAGTAATTTTAACTTTTCTGTGGAATACTAGATTTCACAGGGTATTGTCTTGTTTTGTGTAACACTTATACCCCTGTTAATTCTCCACATAGAAAGTTCCCTAATGTCTCATAGGCTAGGAGTTGGCCTGGATGGGGGTGGGAGGGAGAGAAGGCTGTAGTTAGAAAGCTTAAAGTGCTGTGGAGGGAGGCTGCATCATGTTGAGGGTAACTTCATTCTGGGCTTGCCTGTTGGTGCAAGTTCAATTTGGCTCTGGGCATGAGTCTCTGGGGGAGATGGGCTTGCTGTTTTGGGAAGCATGAAGCTCTACTTTGGACAATATAATGCTTGCAATGTAACTCTTTTCTATTCCTATGCTGTAGTGAAGTGATGGGAATTGGGCTGTGATACAAATAAATCATTTTGTTGTTAAATAGAATCTTGAATGTTTTTGAGGTTTGGGAGAGAATGGGTAGAAGGAATTTATTTCATTTAGCTGTGACCAGCTGCTGAACTCTAATCCCCAAGAGTGGGGCTGGAGGCTCCTCTGAAATATTCTCTTAAGACAGCCCTGCACCTTTGAGGGGCCCCTTTGAAGAAGCCTATAAGACCTTTTCCCTGCCCAACTGTTCTTTGACTAGTCTTATGGCCAGGCTCAGTGGGAATGAGATGGAACTGATTTAGGATGGGTGCATGTATTTGCTAAATATAAATATATAAATCCCTCTTTCTTAGCCTATCCATTGTAAATTAACTCATTTTATGACTCCCTTCTCAAAAATTGGTTACAGCTAGACTAAATTACTCATTTACAAATACACAAATTTTATTCTTTTACCTGAAGAGCTGTTCTATAACATCCTTTTGTCCACCTACCTTCTTTAGTATATCTCTGGCAATCAGCTCAGGAATTTCTCTGCACATCCTCAATGTACGTGCCCCCTACTCTGTGCTCACATAGCACTATTTGCTTTCCTTTAACACATTCCAGTCTAACATTCTTTTGGCCAAAAGATAGAGCTCCTTTTTTAAATAAAGATTTTATTTTCAGAGAGGTGAAGGGAAAGAGAGAGGGAGAGAACCATCAATGTGTGGTTGCCTCTCTTGTGTCCCCTACTGGGGACCTGACTGGCAACACAGGCATGTGCCCTGACTGGGAATTGAACCAGCAACCCTTTGATTCACAGGCCCATGCTTGATCCACTGAGCTACACTAGCCAGGATTAAGATGGAGCTCCTTTTGAAAAATTCAATAGTGTTTTACCCATTTTTATATTTCTGGAGAGTGGCACATAGTACATCCTTGGTGGATACAAACATAGTTGCAAACATAGGACAGTGACAGTTATTTTTTCTGTATTTTTTGGGAGGGATACATTTCTCCTGACATGAAATATTTCAATGTTCACATATTTCATTAATTTGCTATGGAACAAATATAAGATTTTTTAATATAGAGTAGCATTAATTTTGCCCCATTACAAAATCATGATTCAATTTACCATAGGATGTGACAACTGTGTTCCTGAATATGAGGTTCATGGAATCATATATGCTGCAAGTTGACATGGAAGAGTAAATGTGAGTTTCTAGTTAAGCTATTTCCCCAGCTTACCTATGGTGGGCACAAATATATAACAGGCCTGAAGACATACTTTGGTCACAGGACCAGATTCTGAGTTCAGTGTCTCAGTGTTCTTTGAGATTTTCAGAACATCATGGTCTCCAAGCCTTGTGAATCCTGAATACATCTGAAACTTAATACATTTATGTAGGGTTCAGGGTTAATTAGCCCCATTATCTAGTAAGCCCTGAGTTGTCAGAATATCCAAAAAAAAAACCCCACTAGAAGGATGGGGTCAGTTGTGGCTGATGGCATAAATTCACTTTTCTTTTGAAATGTTGCTTTCAGCTCAGCACTTTTTCTCAAGTCTGAAGTAAAACATCTATACTTCAGATGTTCTTCTGGGGAAAAGGAGATATGCTTGCCAGTTAGTGGAGAAGGGTGTATGGATGAGAAATCTGTCTACCCAGGTGAGTGGGGAGAAATCATTATTTGGTCCAGAAAGGAAAAGCAGAGAACAAAGTCCACCTTGTCCCAGCTCTTTCAGTGAATAGGCCAGAACTCTATTCATTGTATGGGCACAAAAGGAGCAAGCATTTAAAGTTGCTACTGACCTTGGAGCTCTGTTGGTTGCATTTACTTTGGTAGTTTATTACATTTAATACTGAGCAAAGCTGGGAAGCAGGTAAAATTTATTTTTTAGTTCCGCCAAATATGTGGGTACCTAATTTTGTAAAAGAAAGTTTCACCTGTCTTTGGTCAATTTTCCCAACAGCATTATGAAGTGGAGTAGTAATGCTGAATCATATGGTAAGTATGTTTAACATTTTGAGAAACAGCTGAATTGTTTTCCCAAGTGGCTGCACCATTTTACAATCCAGCAATGTATGAGTGAGGCATTCAATTTATCCCATCCTCACCAATACTTGTTATTGTCTCTCTTTTTTATCTTAATTCTATTAGTGGAGGAGAAGTGGTATTTCACTGTGATTTTGGTCACATTTCCCTAATGACTAATGATATTGAATATCTTTTCATGTGCTTATTTGCAATTTTTGTATCTTCTTTAGATAAAAATTTATTCAAGTCACTTGCCCCGTTTTTTTTGTACTCCTTACCTGAGGATATTCCTTCATTGATTCAAGAAAGAGAGGCAGAGATAAGGGAGGGAGTGAGGGAGAAAGAAAGGAAGGAAAGAAAGAAAGAGAGAAAGAAAGAGAGAGAAAGAGAAAGAAAGAAAGAGAAAGAAAGAAAGAGAAAGAAAGAAAGAGAAAGAAAGAAAGAAAGAAAGAAAGAAAGAAAGAAAGAAAGAAAGAAAGAAAGAAAGAAAGAAAGAAAAGAAAGAAAAGAAAGAAAGAAAGAGAAAGAAACTTTTATGTGAGAGAGAAACACCATTCGGCTGCCTCCAATAAGCACCCCAAACAGGGATGGAAACAACAACCTAGGTATATGCCTTGACCAGGAATAAAACCCATAGCACTTTGGTGTATGGGAAAATGATCCAACCAAGTAAGTCACCCAGCCAGGGCCATTTGCCCAGTTTTTAATTGGGTTGTCTCTTATTGTTAATTAGTAAAACTTCTTAATAGATTGTAGATATTAGTCCCTTTATCATATATATGATTGGCAAATATATTCTATGAGCTACCTTTTAACTTTTTTGATGGTGTCCTTAAATACAAAAGTTTTTAATTTGAAAGAAATCCAATTTATCTATTTTTATCTTTTATTGCTTGTGCTTCTGGTGTTACCTAAAAAGCAATGAATAATCCAAGGTCATGGGGATTTATACACCTATGTCTTTTTCTAAGAGTTTTTATAGCCTTAACTTTAACATTTAGGTGTTACTCCAGTTTAGTTAATTTATGCAAATGGTATGAGGTTATGGTCTAACTTTATTTATTTTTACATAGATTGGCAGTTGTCACAGTACCATTTGCTGAAAAGACTAATCTTATTTCATATAATTTTCTTGGTACCATATAAAAAATCGACCATAAATATAAGGGTTTATTTCTAGACTGTCAATTTTGTTTCACTTGTCTGTTTTTATGCCAGAACAGCACTCTTGATGACTGTTACTTTGTGTAAGTTATGCAATTGAGAAATGCAATTCTTCCAAATAGTTTCTTCTTTATGAAGATTGTTTAAGCTATTCTGGGCCACTTGTATTTTCCTGTGAATTTTTTAAACATTTTATTTATATTTCATTCATTATGGTGTTACAGTTGTCCCAATTTTTCTTTCTTTGCCCCCCTCCACTCAGCACTGCCTACTCCCTTGGGCAGTCCCCACAGCACTGTTCATGTCCATGGGTTATGCATATAGGTTCTTTGCCTACTTCCCGTCTTATACTTTACTTTACACCCCATGACTATTCTGTAACTCCTATTTATACTTCTTAATCCCCTCACTTCTTCACCCACTCTCCCCCTCCCCCCATCTAACAACCATCAAAACACTCTCCGTATCCATGATTCTGTCTCTGCTCTTCTCGTTTGCTTAGTTTGTTGTTTTTAGATTCAATTGACATATATGTTTTTATTGCCATTTTATCATTCATAGTTTTCATCTTATATTCTTAAATAAATCCCTTTAACATTTCATATCATAAGGGCTAGGTGATGATGAACTCCTTCAACTTTATCTGGGAAGCACTTTACCATTCTAAATGATAGCTTTGCTGGATAAATATTTATGCAAATGGTATGAGGTTGGTCATCTTGGATGTAGGTCCTTGTCTTTCATGACTTGGAATACTTCTTTCCAGCCCCTTCTTGCCTGTAAGGTTTCTTTTGAGAAATCAGCTGATAGTCTCATAGGAACTCCTTTGTAGGTGACTGTCCCCTTATCTCTTGCTGCTTCTAGAATTCTCTCCTTCATTTTAATCTTGGGTAATGCAATTATGATGTGCCTTGGTGTGTTCCTTCTTGGGTCCAACTTCTTTGGTACTCTCTGAGCTTCCTGGACTTCATGGAAGTCTATTTCCTTTGCCACATTGGGGAAGTTTTTCTTCATTATTTTTTTTAAAGTTTTTGATTTCTTAGCCCTGGCTGGTGTAGCTCAGTGGATTGAGCACGAGCCTGCGAACCACATGATCACTGTTCAATTCCCAATCAGGGTACATGCCTGGGTTGCAGGCCAGTTCCCAGCAGGGGACTCACCAGAGGCAACCATACATTGATATTTCTCTCCTTCTCTCCTTCCCTTCCCCTCTAAAGATAAAGAAATAAAATCTTTAAAAAAAGAATTAAAAAATTTTTGATTTCTTGTTCTTCCTCTTCTCCTTCTGGCATTCCTATGATTCTGATGTTGGAACATTTAAAGTTGTCCCCGAGGTTCCCAAGCGTCTCTTCATTTTTTTGAATTCTTGTTTCTTCATTCTGTTGTGGTTAGATGTTTCTTTCTTCCTTCCACTCCAAATTGTTGATTTGAGTGCCAGTTTCCTTCCCATCATTGTTGGTGGTGATTTTCTGTTTGATTTCTTTCCCATCACTGTTTGATTTCACCCTGCATAGTCGTCATTTCTTCCTCTATTTTGTGAGCATACTCAACCATTTCTGTGAGCATCCTGATTATGTGTTTTGAACTCTGCATCTTATAGATTGGCTATTTCTTCATCACTTAGTTCAATTTTTGGAGCTTTCATCTGTTCTCTTGTTTTAGCCATATTTTTTGTCTAGTCATGCCTTTTACATAGTAAGGGGGGAGAGCCTTAGCTATTTGCCAGGGCAGGGCAACCTACATCTTCATGTCATGGTGCTATATGTAGGAGAGGGGTCAGAGAGGAACAATGCTGCTTGCTTGGCTCTCTCCCACTTTCAGTCATTTCCCTCACTACCCACAATCAAGTTTGGCCCTTCTGGTGCTGATTCCTGGGTAAGTTGTTTTGTGTATGTTCTAGGACCCTGTGGGTCTCTCCAATGAACTCTCCTGTGAAGCTAGGAGTTTCTCCCACTACAACAACCCCCACAGGTTTTTTCAGTCAGAGGTTTTGAGGCTTCGTTTCCCTGTACTGGAACCATTGGTTACACAATGTGTCTTGCTCCCCAATTGTTCCTCTTGGTTTATTCACATACAAATGTGGGACCAACCAGTTCTTCTACTGCTGCCTTGCCCACCCCAATCCATCAACTGCTGCCTTGCCATGATTCCTCTCCTCCCCAGCTGCCCATCTCCACCCCTCCTACCAGTCTGGATGAATGTGTCTTCTTTAACTCCTTGGTTGTCAGACTTCCATACAGTTCAATTTTCTGGCAGTTAGTTTTTTGTTTGTTTGTTTTTAAATTCGTTGTTGTCCTTCTTTTGGTTGTACAAGGAGGCAAAGTGTATCTACCTACACCTCCATTTTGGCCCCAAATTCCTTCTCATGTGAATTTTAGAATCAGCTTTTCATTTTATGAAAAAATGTTCACTGAGATTATTTTTTGATTAGAGATTGCACTGAATCTGTAGGTAAGTTTAAGTAGTATTGCCATCTTAATATTATTAAGTCTTCTGATTTTTAAATGTGGGATATCTTTCCATTTATTTAGGATTTAAACTTATTTATTCAACAATGTTTTGTTATTTTTCATTATATGCCTAAGATTTTAAATTTATCCCTAAGTTTTTAAATTTTTTGATGCTATTAGAAAAGTATTTTTCTAAATATCATTAATTGCTAGTGTGTAGAAATACAAGTAATTTTTGTATATTTAACTTGTATCCCACAAGCTGAACTCATTTATTAGCTGTAATAGTTTATTTGGACTTCTTAGGATTTTCTTCTTTCTTCTAACCTGGATGCCTTTTTTTGCCTGAGTATCCTGGTTTGAATCTCCAATACTATGTTGAATAGAAGTAGTAAGAGTAGACATCCTTGTCTTGTTCCCCATCTTAGGGGGAAGCATTTAGTCTTTCACCAGTAAGTGTCATGTTAGCTCTGGTGTTTCATAGATGCCTGACTTCTATATTCACTTTCAAGCTACAGCAATCAACATAGTGGGGTATTGGTAAAAGAATAAACAAACAAATTAATGGGATAGAATAATAGAATAAAGAGCCACAAAATAGATCCACACAAATGTAGTCAACTGATTTTTCACAAAGATGAAAATGCAATTCAGTGAATACAGGATATTTTTTTCAACAAATGGTACTGAATATCTAGACAAGCACATGCAGTTGTCACAGATATTAGTTGAAAATGGGTCATAGACATAAATATCAAACACAAACTATAAAGCTTCTAGAAGGCAACATAGAAAATCTAGGTAATCTTTGGTTTGGAGGTTATTTTTCCTATATTTTATTGTTTAGGGCTTTCAATACATCATTTTATTTCATTTTGGCCTAAATAAGTATCATTTCATTTTACTTTTGCGGAAACAAAAGGTTCTGGAGGCTTACCCGAGGTCACAATGCGTATTAAGTGAGTTAGGTAGTCAAATCCTAACCCAAATATGTCTGTTTTGATTATTTTGTCTCTTTTGTTATTTTTATAAATCTTTAAAAAGGAACATTTAACTTTAACATTTACTGAGGGTACACTGTACAGCCTGTGAAGACATACATAAATATTCACTAAACACTGGCATCCAGAGGAGGGTCAAGGGGTATGGCAGACTGTATTTTGTGTTACAGGGGAGTAGAGGAGAACTATATTTACATACTTAACTTTAAATGCATAAAGTATCTGGTAACTTAAGGAACTGAGTGGTTGCAGTATAAGAGGTGAAAGAGACCTTATATTGTAATACATTTTGAGTTTTGAGCCATGTGAATGTCCAAAAATAAAATTTAACACATGCCTGAACCCTTGTCTTAGAAACTTAGCTGTGTGTTGATAGGACAATGCTGACAAAACTGAGCCTAAAACTCACAAGGCTGACTATCTTTGTTTTTGCATTTCTTACAACCTTTTTTTAACATCCTGAAAGTCTTAATTTTATCTTAGTAGGCTCATGAAAGCAGACATCCAGTACAGAATATTATTTTAGTTTTTCTTAGCAACTGTTTAATTTAAAACTTCAATGCCTTAAGAGTAAAAAAAATTGAGTCCTCACAAAACATCTACTGACTTTCCTTCATAGTTTCTCATCTTCCTTTGTGAGATAACATCAAATAGCTGCACTAAAGAAAGCTTTCCTTATGCATCCTTCATCAACACATACTGGCAGACCTCCTAGGGCAACATAGAAATCTAGACAAGAGGAGGAAGCACACTAAAATAATGGAGGACAGGCACATACTTTTTTCCTGCAAACTTTGTAAATATCATTTTTTGAAGATACCTTCTTGCATGTCTGTTGACACTCCAAGGCAAAGTAACCAGTTCAAAGTATAAAGGACACATGGACAATAACTAAGGGTGGGGGGCGGAAATGGGAGGGAGGCGGGGAGCATGGGGCGGGGGGCGGGCAGGGTTGGGAATATAAGACAGAAAGCTGTACTTGAACAAGAATTAAATTAAAAAATTATTTAAAAAAAGAAAGTAATCAATTCACAGCAGCCTAAGCAAACCTAGCAGTCATTTCTTAAACGCACCTGGCAAAGATGAATTCATACAATTTCAAATTGAACCATTGTTTTAGGGCAATAACCTGGTACTCATTAATATGTTTTAGGCATGACTCACTTTTGAGGAAAATATCTGTTCACATACATCATGGCACATTTTGTTATCCCTTGAATGATCACAACACAATGCACCCCATACTGCCAGGACCAGGCCCTCTACCGACTCCATGATGGTTATCAGGACCAGGAGAAGTTACAGTTCACTGGAAGGCCCATACAGTTGCCATGTCTGGACTGGGAGGTCCAGAGCCAGAGGATGCTCAGACCCAGCATGGCCCTCACCGCTGCTCTGATGATGACATTTAAGATATGACACCAAAAGTATGTCTAAGAATAAACAAATGGAACTTGGACTTTATTAAAATTAAAAATTCTGCTCTGCAAAAGATACTGTTAAGAGAATATAAACATAAACCACAGACTTGAAAGAAATATTTGTAAAACACATATTAGATAAAGGACTTGTATCCAAAACATACAGCACTAATTGCTGGTAGAAATGCAAAAGTGGTACAGTATGCTTTGGAAGACAATTTGATACTTTATTACAAAGCTAAACATAGTCTCACCATATAATCCAGCAATCACACTTCTTGTTTTTTTACTTTTGTATTGTTTATTCTATTACATTTGTCTCATTTTTTCTCTTTTCCCCCCTCCACCCAGCCCATTCCTCTAGCCAAAATCAATCCATTCTCTGTTGTCCACGTCCATGTGCCATTCATATATGTTCTCTGACTAGTCCTTTCCCCTTCCTTCCACTATTCTCCCCATCCTCCTCCCCTGCTACAGCTATCAGTCTATTCCATGATTTTATGTATCTGGTTCTATTTTTCTTGTTAGTTTATTTTGTTCACAAGATTTCAGTTATAAGTGAGATCATATGGTATTTGTCTTTTGCTGACTGGCTTATTTCACTTAGCATAATAGTCTCCAGTTCCATCCATGCTGTTGCAAAAGGTAGGACTTCCATCTTTCTTTCTGTGTCAATGTACTACCATTTATTAATCCACTGACTTACTAATGGGCACTTGGGCTGTTTCTAGTACTTGGTTATTGTAAATAGTGATGCTGTGAAAATAGGGGTTCATAAATTCTTTTTAATTGGTGTTTCAGGATTTTTAGGGTATATTCCCAGCAGTAAAATTGCTGAGTCATAAAGAAGTTCCATTTTTAATTTTCTGAAGAAATTCCATATTGTTTTCCACAGTGGCTGCACCAGTCTGCATTCCCAATGATGCACTAGGGTAACCTTTTCTCTGCATCCTTGACAGAACTTGTTATTTGTTGATTTATGATGGCCGGTCTGACCAGTGTGAAGTAGTATCTCATTGTGGTTTTAATTTGCATCTATCCGATGGGTAGTGATGTTGAGCATCTTTTCATGTGTCTATGTGCCCTCTGTATGTGCTCCTTGAGGAAGTGTCTATTCAGGTCCGTTGCCTATTTTTTTAAATTGGGTAGTTTGTTTTCCTAGTGTTGAGTCATTGAGTTCTTTATACATTTTGGAAATTAAACCCTCGTCCACTATGTCATTGGCAAATATGTTCTCCCGTATGGTTGGTTCCCCTTTCATTTTGATGATAGCTTGTATAGCCATGAAAAAGCTTTTTAATTTGATGTTGTCCCATTTATTTACTTAAATAAGTAGAAAAGTTATGTTCACGTAAAACCCCACATATGAGAAAACTACACAACACTGAAGAAAGAAATCAAGGAAGACACAAAAAAATGAAGACGTATACCGTGTTCATGCATTGGAAGAATTAACATCATCAAAATGTCCATACTACCCAAAGCAATTTACAGATTCAATGCAATACCTATTAAATTGCCAATGGCATATTTCACAGACATAGAACAAACACTTCAAAAATGCATATGGAACCATAAACGACCCGAATAGCAGCTGCAATTTTGAGACAGAAGAAAAAAGTAGGAGGGATCACAATACCTGATATCAAACTGTATTACAAGGCCACTGTAATCAAAACAGCCTGGTACTGGCATAAAAACAGGCACATAGATCAATGGAACAAAATAGAGAACCCAGAAATAAACCCAACTCTCTACAGTCAATTAATATTCAACAAAGGGGGCAGTAACATAAAATGGAGTAAAGATAGCCTCTTCAACAAATGGTGTTGGGAGAACTGGACAGTTACATGTAAAAAAATGAAACTCAAGCACCAACTTACATCATACACCAAAATAAATTCAAAGTGGATAAAAGGCTTCAATATAAGCCGTGACAGCATTAAAGTCCTAGAGGAGAACATTGGCAGGAAAATATCAGATATTTCATGCAGCAACATTTTTACTGATATGTCCCCTAGAGCAAGGACTATAAAGGAAAGAATAAACAAATGGGATCTCATCAAAATAAAAAGCTTCTGCGCAGCTAAAGAAAACAGCATTAAAATAAAAAGACAACCACCTGTATGGGAAAACATATTTGCCAATGATACCTCAGACAAAGGTTTAATCTCCAAAATATACAAAGAACTCACACGACTTCACTCTAAGAAGACAACTAACCCAATTAAAAAATGGGGAAAGGACTTGAACAGACACTTCTGCAAGGAGGACATACAGAGGATCCAGAGACACATGAAAAGATGCTCAATATCACTAGCTATCAGAGAGATGCAAATTAAAACCACAATGAGATACCACTTTACACCGGTGAGAATGGCTATCATAAACAAAGCAATAAACAACAAATGTTGGAGAGGGTGTGGGGAAAAGGGGACTCTGGTCCACTGTTGGTGGGATTGCAGACTGGTACAACCATTATGGAAAACAGTATGGAATTTTCTCAGAAAACTAAAATTGGACTTGCCTTTTGACCCAGCAATTCCACTGCTGGGATTGTATCCTAAGAACCCTAAAACACCAATCCCAAAGAACCTATGCACCCCAATGTTCATAGCAGCACAATTTACAATAGCCAAGAGTTGGAAGCAACCTAGGTGCCCGTCAGTAAATGAATGGATCAAAAAACTATGGTACATATACACAATGGAATTTTATGCTGCAGAAAGAAAGAAGGAGCTCGTACCTTTTGCAACATCATGGATGGAACTGGAAAGCATTATGCTGAGTGAAATGAGCCAGGTGTTGAAGGACAAATACCATATGATCTCACTTTTAACAGGAAACTAAACAACAAAACAAAGAAGCATACAAAATATAACCAAAGACACTGAAATAGAGAACAGGCTGACAGTGACCAGAGGGGAGAGGGGAGGGAATTTCAGGGGAAATAAGGGAGGGATTTAGAGGAACCTACATAAAGGATACATGGACAACAACTGAGAAGGGTGGAAATGGGAGGGAGGGGGGAGGATGGGGGGTGGGATGGGATGGGAGTAATAGACAGAAAACTGTGTTTGAAAAATAATTAAATAAAAAATTGGAGAAAAAAATAAAAATATGTAAATAAAAAATAAATAAAACCCTGCATATGAATGTTTTATATTTTTATTTTTTTATAAATTTATTTTATTCTGCCAAACTTTTATTTTTTTATTTAATTCTTATTCAAGTACACTTTTCTGTTTTATATTCCCTGACTGCACCCCTGTGCTCCCCACCTCCCTCCCATTTCCACCCCCAGCCTTAATTATTGTCCATGTGTCCTTTATACTTGTTCATGTGAGTCCCTTCCCTTTTCCCCTAAAATTCTCTCCCCTCTCCTCTCTGGTCACTGTCAGCCTGTTCCGTATTTGAGTGTCATTGGTCATATTTTGCTTGCTTGTTTGTTTTGTTGTTTAGATTACTGTGAAAGGTGAGATGATATGGTATTTGTCTTTCACCGCCTGGCTTATTTTGCTCAACATAATGCTCTCCAGTTCCATCCATGATGTTGCAAAGGACAGGAGTTCCTTCTTCCTTTCTGCAGCATAGAATTTCATTGTGTAAATGTACCATAGCTTTTTGATCCAGTCATTTACCGATGGGCATCTAGGTTGCTTCCAACTCTTGGCTATCCTAAATTGTGCTGCTATGAACATCGGGGTGCATAGGTTCTTTGGAATTGGTGTTTCAGGGTTCTTAGTATATACTCCTAATAGTAGAATTGTTGGGTCAAAAGGCACATTCAGTTTTAGTTTTCTTAGAAAATTCCAAACGGTTATCCATAGTGGTTGTACCAGTTTGCAATCCCACCAACAGTGAACTAGGGTCCGATTTTCCCCACAAACGCTCTAGCACGTTTTGTTTGTTTCTTTGTTTATGATAGCCATTCTGACTGGTGTTAAGTGGTATCTCATTGTGATTTTAATTTGCATCTCCCTGATAGCTAGTGATATTGAGCATCTTTCCATGTGTCTCTGGATCCTCTGTATGTCCTCCTTGGTTAAGTGTCTGTTCAAGTCCTTTGCCCATTTTTTAATTGGGTTGCTCGTCTTCTTTGAGTGGAGACATGTGAGTTCTTTGTATATTTTGGAGATTAAACCTTTGTCTGAGGTATCATTGGCAAATATGTTTTCCCAAACTGTTGCTTCTCTTTTTATGTTGATACTGCTTTCCTTAGCCATGCAGAAGCTTTTAAGTTTGATGAGATCCCATTTGTTTATTTTCTCCTTTATGTCCCTTGCTCTAGGGGACATATCAGTAAAATATTGCTGCATGAAATATCTGAGATTTTCCTGCCAGTGTTCTCTTCTAGGGCTTTAATGGTGTCCCAGCTTATATTGAAGTCTTTTATCCACCTTGAATTTATTTTGGTGTATGGTGTAAGTTGGTGTTCGAGTGTCATTTTTTTGCATGTTGCTGTCCAGTTCTCCCAGCACCATTTGTTAAAGAGGCTATCTTTACTCCATTTTATGTTACTGCCCCCTTTGTTGAATATTAATTGACTGTAGAGAGTTGGGTTTATTCCTGGGCTCTCTGTTCTATTCCATTGGTCTATATGCCTGTTATTGTGGTAGTAC
Source organism: Sturnira hondurensis (assembly GCF_014824575.4). Taxonomy (NCBI): domain Eukaryota; kingdom Metazoa; phylum Chordata; class Mammalia; order Chiroptera; family Phyllostomidae; genus Sturnira; species Sturnira hondurensis. The sequence goes on from NW_028096051.1 coordinate 676,342, forward strand.
CAGGCTGTTTTGATTACAGTGTCCTTGTAATACAGTTTGATATCAGGTTTTGTAATCCCTCCTACTTTGTTCTTCTTTCTCAAAATTGCAGCTGCTGTTCGGGGTCTATTATGGTTCCATATGCATTTTTGAAGTATTTGTTCTATGTCTGTGAAATATGCCATTGGCAATTTAATAGGTATTGCATTGAATCTGTAAATTGCTTTGGGTAGTATGGACATTTTGATGATGTTAATTCTTCCAATCCATGAACACAGTATAAGTTTCCATTTATTTGTGTCTTCCTTGATTTCTTTCTTCAGTGTTGTGTAGTTTTCCGCATACAGGTCTTTTACCTCCTTGGTTAGATTTATTCCCAGATATTTTATTTTTGTTTTTGCTATATGTAATGGGATTTTTTCTTCATTTCTGCTTCTTGTTTCATTGTTGGTATACAAAAATGCCTTTGATTTCTTGATATTGACTTTGTATCCCGCTGTTTTGCCAAATTCATTTATTAGTTAGAGCAGTTTTTTGGTAGAGTCTATAGGATTTTCCATGTACACTATCATGTCATCTGCAAACAATGACAGTTTTGTTTCCTCGTTTTTGATTTGGAAGCCTTTTACTTCCTTTTCTTGTCTGATCGCTGTGGCTAGAACTTCCAATACTATATTGAATAGAAGTGATGAAAGTGGACAACCTTTTCTTGTTCCTGATCTTAGTGGAAAAGCTTTTAGTTTTTGCCCATTGAATATGATGTTTGCTGTAGGTCTTTCACATATGGCCTTTATTATATGGAGAAATGCTCCCTCTATTCCCATTTTCCTGAGTACTTTTATCATAAATGGGTGTTGTACCTTATCAAAAGCTTTTTCCAAATCTATTGATATGACCATGTGATTTTTGACTTTGCTTTTGTTTATGTGGTGTATTACATTTACTGATTTACGAATATTGAACCATCCTTGCATTCCTGGGATGAATCCCACTTGGTCGTGGTGTAGGATCTTTTTGATGTATTGTTGGATGCGATTTGCCAATATTTTGTTGAGGATTTTAGTGTCTTTGTTCATCAGCGATATTGGCCTGAAGTTTTCTTTCTTTGTTGTGTCTCTATCTGGCTTTGGAATTAGGATGATGCTGGCTTCATACAAAGAGTTGGGGAGTTTTCCCTCCTTTTTGATCTTTTGGAATAGTCTGTGAAGAATAGGGGTTAGCTCTTCTTTAAATGCTTTGTAGAATTTTCCTGTGAAACCATCTGGTCCAGGGCTTTTGTGTGATGGGAGTTTTTTGATTTCTTCTTCAATTTCATCTGCTGTTATTGGCCTGTTCAGGTTTTCTGCTTCTTTGTCATTGAGTTTTGGATATCATATTTTTCTAGAAATGTGTCCATTTCACCTAGGTTTTCAAATTTCTTGGCATACAGCTCTGCATAGTAATACTTTACAATCCCTTCTATTTCTGTTTTATCAGTTGTAATCTGTCCTCTTTCATTTCTTATTGTGTTTATTTGTGTCCTCTCCTTTTTTGATGAGCCTTCTTAGAGGTTTGTATATTTTGTTTATCTTTTCAAAAAACCAACTCCTGGATTCATTGATCCTTAGAATTGTGCTTTTAGTCTCTATGTCATTTAATTCTGCTCTGATCTTGCTTATTTCCTTCCTTCTACTTGCTCTGGGCTGTCTTTGTTGTTGTTCCTTGAGTTCTTGCACGCATAGGGTTAGGCTGTTTGTTTGAAATGTTTCTGTCTTCTTTAGGTAACCCTGTATTGCTGTGAACTTCCCTCTCAGGACTGCCTGCACTATGTCCCATAAGTTTTGGGTTCTTGTGAGTTAATTTTTATTTGTTTCTGGGCACTTTTTGATTTCTTCCTTAATTTCTGTCTTTACCCATTCATTGTTTAATAGCATACCATTCAGTCTCCATGATTTTGGATGTTTTGGGGTTTTTCCTGTGGGGTTAGTTTCCAATTTCAGTCCCTTGTTATCAGAGAAAATGCTTGGTATGATTTCTATTTTCCTGAATTTGTTTAGACTCGTTTCGTGTTTTATCATGTGGTCTATCTTTGAAAATGTTCCATGTGCATTTGAAAAGAATGTGTATTTAGCTTCTTTGGGATGATGGGCTCTATATATATCAATTAGGTCCATTTCATCTAGAGTGTCATTTAATGCTGGAATATCTTTGTTGATATTTTGTTTGGAGGAACTGTCCATTTTTGACAGTGGGGTGTTAAATCCCCTACTGTAATTGTGTTGCTGTCAATATCTTTCTTGAGGTCCTCTTGGATTTTCTTTATATATTTGGGTGCTCGTGTGTTGGGGTCATATATATTTATGATGTTAATGTCTTCTTGGTGGATTTTTCCCTTGAGTAATATGAAGTGACCTTCTGGGTCTCTCTTTATGGCCCTTTTTTGAAGTCTATTTTGTCTGATATGAGAATTGCTACCCTGCCTTTTTTTCTTCTCCATTTGCTTGGAAAATTTGTTTCCATCCTTTCACTTTTAGTCTGTGATGGTCTTTTGTCCTGAGGTGTGCCTCCTGTAGGCAGCATATGTGTGGGTCATGCTTTCTTATCCATTCAGCTATTCTATGTCTTTTAATTGGTGCATTTAATCCATTTAGGTTTAAGGTTATTATTGAAAGGTACTTATTCATTGCCATTTGTGTACCTGCATTCCTCTCCGTCTCTCTCTTTTCTTTCCTTTCCTTAAAGCAGCCCTTTTAGTATTTCTCATAGAGCTGGTTTGGTGGAGGCATAGCCTTTTAGACTTCTTTTTTCTTGGAAGCTCTTTATTTGGCCTTCTATCTTGATTGAGAGCCTAGCTGGATAAAGTAGCCTTGGTTGTAGGCCTCTGTTTCTCATTACTTTGAATATTTCCTACCATTCTCTTCTTGCTTGGAATGTTTCCATTGAGAAGTCAGTAGCCAACCTTATTGTGACCCCCTTGTATGTTACTTCCTTTTTCTTCCTTGCTGCCTTTTGGATTCTCTCTTTGTCTTGGAATTTTGCCATTTTAATATGATGTGTCTTGCAGTAGGCCTCTTTTGTTTCCACCTTCCTGGGACTCTCTGCAATTCCTGGATTCGTGTGAGTTTCTCTCTCCTGAATTAGGAAAATTTTCCATTATTACTCTTTCAAGTTGGTTTTCTATCCCTTGTTCTTCTTCTTCCCCTTCTGGTATTTTTATTATTCGGATATTATTACATTTCATACTGTCTTGCATTTCTCTTAAACTCTCCTCATTTTTTCTGATTCTCTTTTCCATTACTCGGTCTGTCTGGGAGATTCTTTCTACCCTGTCTTTTTTAAAAATATTTTATTATTTTTTAAAGATTTTATTTATTTATCTTTAGAGGGGAAGGGAAGGAGAGAGGGAGAGAAACATCAATGTATGGTTGCCTCTTGTTCGTCCCCTTCCGGGAACCAGGAACTGGCCTGCAATCCAGGCATGTGCCCTTGACTGGGAATCGAACCGCGATCGTGTGGTTCCCAGGCCCGCGCTCAGTCCACTGAGCTATACCAGCCAGGGCTCTACCCTGTCTTTGAGCTTGCTTATGCAGTCTTCCATCTCATCAGTCCTACTCTTCATAACTTCTACTCTGTTCTTCATTTCAGAAATTGTATTCTTCATTTCCTCTTGGCCTTTGCTGATGGTTTCTATTTCCTTTTTCATGTTGGTATAGTTTGCAGAGGGTTAATTGCAGCTCCCCTGTAGTTTCTGTTAGCTCGTTGTAAGCTCTTTGAATTTCCTAATAACCAGTGCTTTGAATTCAATATCTGATAGTTGACTTGCCTTTATTTCATCTAACATTCTTTCTGAGACTTCCTCCTTTTCTTTCATTTGGGGATTGTTTCTTTGTCTTCCCATTGTTTGTGATACTCTTCTTGTTGTCCTCAGCTTCTTAAATTGATCTGTTCTGGTTCCCTGGGTTTATGGTGTGAACTTCTGTGGTAGGATACCTGTGAAATTCAGTGGTGCAGTCTCCTGTAGGTATCTTGATGTTCTCAGATTCCACCTACTCCTCTTGTTGCTTTCCAGCTGGTCAAACCTTTTCTTCTGGTCTCACTAGCTGAAGCAGCCTGAGGGCCTATTAGTGTGGCCTTTCTCCTGCCTTGGTGAGATGGACTGGTCTTGCCAGTTCCCTCCCAAGATCCAGACTGGCTACACTCTCCCAAGCCCCACTGAGAGCGGATTTTCCCCCAGGCTTTCCAGTCCTGGTCTGGCATGAGTGCGAGTGCTCCCAGCCAGTCTTTCCTGGTCTTGCAGGCTTGGGCTCAGACCTTTCCCTGTGCTGTGGCTGAACACACAGGGCAACTCACAATTCTCCCAAGCTGACAGCCACATCCTGACTCCTGGTGCTTCCCAGTCTGTGCTGGCTGAGTAGGGATGGAGCTAGCAACTGGCTCTCTTCCAGGGGCCCTGCCAGCAGCCCGAGACTCCCTGAGACTGTTGGAGAGCCAGCACAGGTCCCAAGCCACAGGGAATGCACGGGCGACTCTCAATTCCCCAAGCCAAGAGCTGGCGCAGGCCCCGAGCCACCAGGAAGGCTCAGGCGACTTGCAGTTCCCCAAGCCGACAGCCATGGTTTGACTCCCGATGCTTCCCAGTCTGCACCGGCTGAGTAGGGATGGAGCTGGTCTGCGCCAGCTGAGTAAGGATGGAGCTGGCAACTGACTCACTTCCAGGGGGCCTGCCAGGAGCCCGAGACTCCCCAAGACTGTTCGAGAGTCTGCACAGGCCCCGATACACAGGGAATGCTCAGGCAACTCTCAGTTCTCCAAGGCCAGCAACCACATCCTGACTCCAGGGGTTATCAGAGCTCTCTGGTTTGCTTCCGAATGCCCAATCCTCTCTCTGCCACTACTGGCAAACCGATCTCTCTTGGTGTTTTCCAATCTGTGCCCTGCCAGATGGGGGGTGCTGGTGACTAGTTCCCTCCCAGGGTTGTTGTTGCCCACCCTTGGCTCTCAGAGACTGGGGCGGCCGGGCAGAGGGCCTGCTGCCGCCTCTGAACTGCTCCCTCGTACCTTGTTGATCTGTGGTCGTCTTCTCTCCTCAACCTCTGGTCATTCAGTGTCTGCTACACTCTCTGGAGTTCTGCCTTCTTATATGCTGGGTCCCTGTTGGGCATCTGCTGCACTCCTCTGCAGATCAGCCCAGTCTTTCTCTGGCATGTGGATGGAAGCAAAATCCTTTGTCCTACTCCACCGCCATCTTCTCGTGCCCCTTGAATGTTTTTTAAAAGATGTTATTTATTTTTAAAGAGAGCGAAAGGGAAGGAGAAAGAGAGGGAGAGAAACATCAGTGTGTGGTTAGCTCACACGCACCCACTACCAGGGACCCGGCCTGCAACCGAGGCCTATGCCCTGACTGGGATTCGAGTTGGTGACGCCTTGCTTTGCAGGCCAGCTATCAATCCACTGAGCCACAGCATCCAGGGCAATGTTTATAGCAACTTTATTCATAACTGCCCAAACTTGGAAGCAATGACAATGTCCTTAAATGGGTAAATGGATAAACACAGTCTGGTACATATATATATATATATATATATATATATATATATATATAATAGAATATTATTCAGCAATAAAAAGAAATGAATTATCAAGTTACAAAAAGTTATGGAAGAATCTTAAATGCATAATCGTAAGTGAAGAAAGCCAGTCTGAGAATATTACATACTCTATTAGTCTATTCATACGATATTCAGGAAAAGGCAAAACTACAGAGACAGTAAAAAGATCAGTGATTCCCACTGGCTCAGAAGGAGAAAATGAGGGTTGAATACATGGAACACAGGAGATTTTTAGGACAGTAAAAACTATATGATTCTGCAGTGGTAGATAAACACATTTTACATTCCTCAAAACCCACATAGAATGTACAATTGAAAAGAATGAAGCTCTCCCACAGTCCTGTGCTGCCTGGGGCCCCAGGCTGGCATCTGTGGTCTTGGCCTCCACTGCCAGGTGCTTACATGGAGAACAAGGTCAGCCTTACATTGGGAAAGCAGAGAGTCCTGGGGCTAGAGTTGCAAGCTGGGGAGCAGAGTAAGTGGCACTGGGCAGCTCAGGTGTCAGCTGGATGTGTGGTGCCCCCAGAGGGGACCATGTCTAACAAACTTCATGTGCTGCCAAGTGCAGCCAATGGACATGTGAAGTTAATGATGTCCAGCATGCCTCTGGTAGACGACCTGACTCCTAGAATTCCAGATATAGCAACCGGTTACTACCTGAACCACACTGTCTTGGAGGCCTCAGACCCTCACATAATTTGGCTCATCTCCCTAGCTGCTCAGAAATGCATCTCACACATTGCTAATGATGTACTAAAGCACGCAAAATGAAGGACACAGCCTCTGGCAGTTTCCAAAGCAAGAGCAAAGACTCAAGTACACTGTAACCATGGAGGACTTGACCCCTGCCCTCAGGGAGTTTAGATTCAATGTGAAGAACTTGCACTATTTCCTCTGAGCCACCCAATCTCTATGTACTTTGTCCCCTTCCCTCCACACCAGCCTGTTTTCATAATAAACTTTGTTGTGACAAAAAAAACACAAAAAACAAAAAGAGAGAATGAACCCTAATGTAAAAAATGTACTTAAATTAATAACAATGTATCACTACTTGTTCTTTATGTAACAAATGTACCATACCTGTGCAACACATTAATAATACAGGAAAACTGTGGAGGGGGAACAGAAAGTAGCAGTGGTAATATGGGAACTCTGTACTTTAAGTTTCCATTAATGTCAAAGCTGCTCTAAAAAAAGTAAGGACTGTCAAGGCAAAAAAAAAGTGCTTTTTCTGGGGTCAGCTCTGAGGCAGGTCAAATAAAGATAAGTTTGTGAGGGCTTTTTTCTCAAGAACTGTCAGGTCAAATTGTGACTATTCTCTAAAAATGGGGCTTGTGGAGAAACTGAAACCCAGTCTTCCCCCTCCAGTGACTGCTAAGCTGCTGATTTTCACAACAGGTGTAGTTGTTAGACTGTTGTTTTTCAAGGCTATTGTTGAGCCAAGGAGAGGGGAATTGGAATAGGAAAGTTAAAACACCACAAAGCTCACTACTATCACAGGGGTTCAGCTGTTTTACTTGGATAAATATTCCTGGGTTATTACAAGGCTTTGAATTATTCTAGAGCTCTGAAAAAGGTGATATTGATAACTGTTTTTGGCCAGTGCTCTTATTGGGTTTATTGAGGAGTGGATTTTTGGAGGTTCTTGCTCCATGATTCCTGAAGTGCTCTTCTATTAGCCCCATTTCAGTGTGAACTGCCCCAGAGATCCATAGATCTATGTCTTCTCATTTATTTGTTTAATAGATACAAGTGAAGTTCCCTAGATAATAGACTATTTCTTATCATCCCATAAATTTCAAACACAATTAGAAACCAAGGTGTTTATATACTTACATACATATGTGCATACAAATACCCCCACCCTCTGTGTTATCTAGCTATTGAGCTATCTACCCATCTATCCATCTAACCATCCATTTATTCCATATGCAATTTTATTTACAAGTGGAGTTCATTGCTAGAGTTCAGTTGCAAGTGAGTTCATGTGGAGGGAGAAATTGGTGTCCCCACACAGTGTGCTATTGTCTAATCAAATGCTTTTATCACTTTCTCATCTTCATGTATTTGAGTGCTTTTATGTTCATTCAACAAGCAGAAAGCTAACCTTGAACTTAGTATATGACCTGGCCAACAGAAAAATATCAGAGAAAGCAAGATGGGAGGGGGTTTGGCTCAGAGAGGGAGAGGTAAAGGAATTTCTACACATAAAAAAAGTATAAAACACTTGAACAATGTCTGTTAGATAGTAAGAACAATCTCAAGAGTGGGTGGGAAGGGTTAGACTCCAGAATGTAAGGAGGCTTAGTAACTGCACTATTTTCCACCAAATGATATCTGACAGGATTCATTTATGGCACTATCTACATATAACCTTACTAGAGTCTTGCTGTGTTTTTCTGCTGCTACCACTGCTGGCACCTCACCTGGTAAGTCTGATAGAACTTCACAGTGCTAATGCTGGGGAGGGAGGTGAGCATTACATTGAGTGCACTTTCTGCTTTTTCCTCTTTTGAGGACCCTTACATACCCAACTAAAGAATCTGTTGGAGCTGTGAGGCAGTGGCAAAACCATTAAATGGCATGGGTGTGCCAGTCATCTCCAGGTGGCTAAGATGACTTTATTCTAGAGAATCCTTCATGGCAAACTTGTTGGGATTGCCAGCACTTGGACCAAATACTGCATGTGAGAGTTTTGTCTCACCCTCTGCCTCTTCACAGATAAATTGCTTAACACCAGGAATCCCAGGGTTCAGATGACCCCTGCTTTGTCTTTTTAGGAATGGTTGCTGTGTAGTCAAAAACTTTGGGGCTGACACCATGGAGAAGACATAAAAGCATGAAGGGAGAAAAAGCCACCTATGCTAAGCAATTCACTTTCTCTGCTTTGTTTCTGCATTAATGGACCTTAATTATTCCTGGAATTGTTGATTATTTTGGCTAGTTCATATATTATGCTACCATATATATGCTTTATATCAGGATGGAAATGATATTGGAACAGGAGAAAAGATCAAACCACTAGTCCCTATTAGTCTGTGTCCATTGTGCCCTAGAACCATCCTGCTTATTTCTTAGCAGCAGTAGGATCCTGTCAGGACAGCATTGAGATGAACAGAAAATGGCTCTGACCTTGGACAGTTCAGTGTAATAGGGGGGAAGAACCTTTTTTTCTCTCCATACCACTCCTCCACCCAAAACATACATGTATGCATTGTATCTTTCAATAGCTAGACAGCACAGAGAGGAAGAAGGGCTGTGTTCCTATGGAAATTCCCTAGACCTATACACTTAACATTAGCCCATAAATTTCCCCATTCCAAGAAAATGCAGGACCCCTCTATCATAGTCCATATCTCTGTGTTTTCAACTCACTCCCAATGAGATGACTGTTCCCCCCCCACCTTAGAGTACACACACACACACAGCTGTCTTCTCACTTTCCACAGTCCCTTGTAAGCTATGACTTAGTAAATTATTAAGAAGGAGCCCTATGTGACTTCCCTGGCCCTAACTGTGCTCTTCCAGTCAAGTAGTCCAAGCCTCTCTGTGGAATCCAGCTAATGGTGTTTGTCAGGTCAAGAAAGAGCCTCACGAGCCTTTTGCCACTCCCCACCCCTGCCCCAAAGCCCCCAGAAAGAACCAAAACTGCTGATACCTAGTTTTCAGGCTACAGAACTATGAGAGAATAAATTTCTATTGTTTTAAGCTACACAGTTTGTGGTAATTTGTTATGGCAGTCCTGAGAATCTAATATAGTAGGTAAATGTAAAAGTTAGTATTATTGTTTTCTTGGTTTGTAACTTCTATTTTTCTATACCCATTGTGACAGCATGGATGGAACTGGAGAGCATTATGCTAAGTGAAATAAGCTAGGTGGTGAGGGACAAATACCATATAATATCACCTTTAATAGGAACCTAATCTACAAAAGAGAAAAGCAAGCAAAATATAACCAGAGATATGGAAATTGACAACAATCTGACAGTACCCAGAGGGGAGGTGGGATGGGATAATGGGAGGAAGGGTTTTCAGGAACAACTATAAAGGACACATGGACAAAACCAAGGGTGGGGATGGAAGCAAGGGAGGGTGGTGGGTTTGGCTGGGGTACGGGAGTAGTGGCAGGTAAATGTAGACAACTGTAATTGAACAATGATAAAATAATTTAAAAATAGAGATAATAGTGTAAAAGTTGGGGAGAGAAGAAATGAAGATTGGAGAATGTATCAGAATGTTATTATTCCCATCTTTTATAGGAGAGATCAATCAAGGTATTAATTAAAACACCCAGTTCAAAAAATGCAAAAAATATATATATAAATAATTATAAATCTATGTTGATTGGAGCACAGTGCATAAAGATGTAATTTGTGGCAATAACAGCATAAAAGGATGAAGCTGTGTAGGAACGAACACAGATCTTGTGCAATATTGAAGCTAAGTTGGTACTAATTCAAACTGGATTCTTATAAATTTAACATATTAATTGTAATCCCTAGGCTAACTCAGGAAATAACTTTAAAATGACCACAAAAAGAAGTGAGAAGCAGATAAAACAGTTCTCTATAAAGATTGATTAAATACAAAAGAAGGTAGTAATAGAGGAAATGAGGAACAAAAAGTATAAGATATATACAAAACTGCAAAATGGTAGAAATAAGCACTTCCTTATTAGTAAGTGCTTTCAATGTAAATGTATTGCATTCTCCAATTAAAGGCAGAGAGTGGAATAATGAATAAAAGAAATATAATCCAGATATCAAATAACCATGACCTGAGAAAACGGTGGCGGAGTAGGATGGACCAACTCCAGTTCTCGTACCCCTGGGAGAGGATCCTGGCAGATCTCCTGAGGAACAGCACAATCAATTCCCCAACCAATTCCCCAGCATTTATGAAAATAAGAGACCAGAGATAGTGCCAGACCAGACAGCTACAGGTCGGTGGGGTCTCAGGGACATGAGTAAGGACAGAGGTGGCCGGGACGGCAGGCCTTGGCCAGCTAATAAGGGCCCTGGAGCCACTGCTGCCACAGCAGTAGGGGCCCAGAGGCTTCCATCTGTGCCCAGCGACAGGGGACTCATTGGGAGCCAGGCACCACAGAGTAGAGTCAAAAACAGCAGCAGCAGGAACAGCAGCAGCAGGACCAGCAGCCCTTGGCCATCAAGTAACAGCCCTGGAGCCACTGCTGCCACAGCAGTAAGGGCATACAGGCTTCTGTCTGCGGCCAGCGTCGGGGCGTCTGGCATGGGGGAATCATCGGGAGCCTAGCACCCAGTGGAGCTTTGGGCCGGCTGCGGGGTCCTTGGAAGAGAGCTGGCTACCTCCTTCCCCATCTAGGCAGGGCTGGGTGGCAGAGACCTATCTGCCTAGGTTTGCAGGAAGGGTGGCAAGGACAGGGGGCCATGTTCAGTTGCAATGTCTGTGGTCGCCAACCCACCAGCCTGCCAGCCCGAGAAATATGAGAGGAGCATTGTCCTAACTGGTCGGATTGGGGATGGGGCTGGGCTGAGAGGGAGGCTTTCTGGAGAAGTTTTTATTGGAAAGTGGACTGAGGTGTTCTCCTGCAAAGGCAGCTTGCCTTGCTTCTCACACAGCCACAGGACTGGGAAGGACCAGTACCAGATCTCGTGGGACCCAGTCAGCCTGTCTGGTGGGCGGCCGCACACACATCAGTCTGGTAGCCTGGCTGGCACGCTGGTGTGCGCCTGAGCCTACAACCCAGCCAACAGAGGGGTCCTGCCAAAACCAGAAAAAACGGATTAGACAGTTTGAAACCAACAAGGGAGGGTTTGTTTTTTTTAACTTTTTTTTAAAGTTTTTTTCAGTAATCATATATTTTTTTAATTTTATTGTTGCTGTATCTCTCAGTACTTTGTTCCTCTCCATTTTTTTCTCCTGTTTTAGTCCTTCCTTTCATGCCAAACTTACTGCTTTTTCCTCACTTCTACCTTTTTTTGTGTGTTTCTTTGATTGTTCGTTTATGCTTTCTATACCATTGTAAATATTTCATAACACATCTCTCAGGTCTTAGCCCACTTTACAGGTTCCTGAATTGTATTACTGTAGTGATTAACTCTACTTACTCACATGCTACGCCTATTTACTATTCTTTACTCTCACCTTACCTCAAAATCTGACCACACGCAACCTCACTGCTTTCTAGATACAACTCACAAGCCTTCCCTCCCCAACAAGAGACTTATCTTTGGTCTATCCTTTATTAAAAGTGGAAAATTGGGTTGAAGATTACAGTTAACTCTATATATAGCCTAAAGATCTTCTTTCTCTTCTCTACTGGCTGTGACTATAAATATCATAAAGTACTCTCCTGCTGTCATAGACCATTTTGCCTCCCCCTCCAACTAATCACACACACACAAAGAAAGGAGTAGATGGAAGCAGAGAACATCAAGATACCTGCAGGAGACTACACCACTGAATCTCACAGGTATTCTACCACAGAAGTTCACAGCATAAACTGAGGGAGTCAAAACATATCAATTTAAGAAGCTGAGGCTAACAAGAGGAGTCTCACAAACAATGGGAAGACACAAAAAACAATACCTGAAAGAAAGAAAAGGTGGAAGTCTCAGAAAGAATGTTAGAGGAAAGAGAGGCAAGTCAACTATCAGATATTGAATTCAAAGCACTGGTTATCAGGAAATTCAAAGAGCTCACAATGAGCTACCAGAAACTACAGGGGAGCTACAATAAACTATCCAAAAACTATATCAACATGAAAAAGGAAATAGAAACCATCGGCAAAGGCTAAGAGGAAATGAAGAATGCAATTTCGGAACTGAAGAACACAGTAGAAGGAATGAAAAGCAGGATCGATGAGGCAGAAGATCGGATCAGCGAGTTGGAGGACACAGTAGAAAGAATCTCCCAGAAAGATCAAGAAAGGGAAAAGAGGCTCAGAAAGAATGAAGAGGGATTAAGAGAAATGCAAGACAATATGAAATGAAATAATATCCAACTAAGAGGATTACCAGAAGGAGAAGAAGAAGAACAAGGGATAGAAAACCTATTTGAAAGAGTAATGATGGAAAGTTTTCCTAATTTGGCGAGAGAAAAAGTCACACGAATCCAGGAATCACAGAGAGTCCCATTCAAGAGGAACCCAAATAGGCCCACTTCAAGACACATCATCATAAAAATGGCAAAATTCCAAGACAAAGAGAGAATCTTAAAGGCAGCAAGGGAGAAACACGAAGTAACATACAAGGGAACCACAAAGGTTAGCTACTGACTTCTCAATGGAAACACTCCAAGGAAGAAGAGAATGGCAAGGAATATTTCAAGTAATGCGAAACAGAGACTTACAACCAAGGCTACTATACCCAGCAAAGCTCTCAATCAAGACAGAAGGCCAAATAAAGAGCTTCCAAGACAAAAAAAATTCTAAAAGAATATGCCTTCACCAAACCAGCTCTACAAGAAATACTAAAAGGACTGCTTTAAGGAAAAGAAGGAAAAGAGAAAGACAGAGAGGAACTCTGGGACAAAAATGGCAATGAATAGGTACCTATCAACAATAACCTTAAATGTAAGTGCATTAAATGCTGTAATCAAAAGACATAGAATAGCTGAATGGATAAGAAAGCATGACCCACACATATGCTGCCTACAGGAGGCACACCTCAGGACAAGAGACCATCACAGACTAAAAGTGAAAGGATGGAAACAAATTTTCCAAGCAAATGGACAAGAAAAAAAAAAGCTGGGGTAGCAATTCTGATATCAGACAAAATAGACTTCAAAAAAAGGGCCATAAAGAGAGACCCAGAAGGCCCTGGCTGGCGTAGCTCAGTGGATTGAGCGCGGGCCTGCGAACCAGATGATCACAGTTTGATTCCCAGTCAGGGTACATGCATGGGTTGCAGGCCGGTTCCTTGCAGGCTAACTACCAGCAGGGGACGCACAAAGGCAACCATACATTGATGTTTATATCCCTCTCTCCTTCCCCTCTAAAGATAAATAAATAAATAAATAAATAAATAAATAATCTATTTTAAAAAAAGAGAGAGACCCAGAATGTCACTTCATAATACACAAGGGAAGAATCCACCAAGAAGATACTAACATCATAAATATATATGCACCCAACATAGGAGCACCCAAATATATAAGAAAAATCCTAGAAGACTTCAAGAAATATATTGACAGCAACACAATTATAGTAGGGGATATTAACACCCCACTGTCGAAAATGGACAAATCTTCCAAACAAAATATCAACAAATATATAGCTGCACTAATCAAAACCCTAGATGAAATGGACTCGATTGATATATATATAGAGAGAGAGCTCTTCATCCCAAAGAACATAAATACACATTCTATTCAAATGCACATGGAACATTTTCAAAGATAGACCACATAATAGGACACTAAACAAGCCTCAACAGATTCAAGAAAATTGAAATCATGCCAAGCATTTTCTCTGACCACAAGGGAGTGAAATTGGAAACCGACCCCAAAGAAAAAAACCCCAAACACCCAAAATCATGGAGACTTAATGGTATGCTATTAAACAATGAATGGGTCAAGATTGAAATTAGGGAAGAAATTAAAAAGTTTCTGAAAAAAGAAAGAAATCAAAAGAAATGAAAATGAACTCAGAACAACCCAAAACTTATGGGACATGTTGAAGGGAGTCCTGAGAGGGAAGTTCATAGCAATACAGGCTTACCTAAAGAAGACAGAAACATTTCAAACAAACAACCTAACCCAACGCCTCCAAGAACTCGAAGAACAAGAACAAAGACAGCCCAGAGCAAGTAGAAGGAAGGAAATAACCAAGATCAGAGCAGAATTAAATGGCATAGAGACTAAAAGCACAATTCTAAGGATCAATGAATCCAATAGTTGGTTTTTTGAAAAGATAAAGAAAATAGACAAGCCTTTAAGTACGCTCATTAAGAAAAGAAGAGAGAGGACCCAAATAAACACAATCAGAAATGAAAGAGGAGAGATTACAACTGATACCACAGAAATAGAAGAGATTGTAAGGAATTACTATGAAGAACTGTATGCCAAGAAATTTGAAAACCTAGGTGAAATGGACACATTTCTAGAAAAATATAATCTTCCAAAATTCAATGAAGAAGTAGAAAGCCTGAACAGACCAATAACAGCAAATGAAATTGAAGCAGTAATCAAAAAAACTCCCATCACACAAAAACCCCGGACCAGATGGTTCCACAGGAGAATCCTACAAAGCATTTAAGGAAGAGCTAAGCCCTATTATTCACAGACTATTCCAAAAAATCCAAAATGATGGGAACCTCCCAAACTCTTTTTATGAATCCAGCATCGTCCTATTTCCAAAGCCAGATAGAGACACAACAAAGAAAGAAAACTTCAGGCCAATATCGCTGATGAACATAGACACTAAAATCCTCAACAAAATATTGGCAAATCGCATCCAACAATACATCAAAAAGATCCTACACCACGACCAAGTGGGATTCATCCCAGGGGTGCAAGGATGGTTCAATATTCATAAATCAGTAAATGTAATACACCACATAAACAAAAGCAATGACAAAAACGACATGGTCATATCAATAGATGCGGAAAAAGCTTTTGATAAGGTACAACACCCATTTATGATAAAGGTACTCAGCAAAGTGGGAATAGAGGAAGCATTCCTCAATATAATAAAGGCCATATATGAAAGATCTACAGCAAACATCATAAACGTACTAGACCTAACAGTGTTCTGTATGTGTATATTACACATGGAATATTCTCCAGTATAGGTGATATTATAGTCAACATAACAAGTGTCAATAAATTTTAAAAGATTGAAATTAGACAAAGTATCTTCTCCAACCACAATAGAATGAAAATAGAAATCATTAACTGAAGGAAAATGGAAAATTGATGTACCCTTAAACAATTAATAGGCAAAAGAAGACATAGCAACAAGAATTGGATAATACTTAAAAATAGATAAAAAGGAAAAGACAGCATATGAAAACCTATTGGGATACTACACAGGCAGTTATCAGTAGAAAATTTATATCTGTAAATGACCACATAAAAAGGAAAATAATCTAAATAAATGACCTAACTTTATACCTTCAGGAACTAGAAAAAGAAGAGCACACTGAAGCCATAGCTAGTAGTAGGAAGGAAATAACAAAGACTACAGCAGAGAGAGGTGAAATGAAGAATAGAAAAACATTCAATAGACGGTATCAATGAAATCAAAAGTTCATTCTTTGAAATGATTTTTAAAAAGACAAATCTTTAGTTAGATCACTTTTTAAAAATGGGATGATGCAAATAATTAAAGTCAGAAAAGCAGGACATTACTACTGACTTATAGTAATAAAAAGGATTGTAAGAGAATATTCTGAAGAAGTGCACATCAGCCAGACAACCTAGGCAAAACAAGCTTTCCTAGAAGTGAACTATGAAAACTGATCTGAGAAATAGAAACTCTGAATAGACCTAGAGCAACTAAGAGACTAAATCACTAATCAAAACTTCCCAAGAAGGACAAAGCCCAAGAAAAAATGATTTCCCTGGTGAATTCTACCAAACATTTAAAGAATTAACACCAATATTTCTCAAACACTTCTAAAAAATGAAAGAGAGAATACTTCCTAACTCATTCTGTAAGGTCAGTTTTACCCCAAAACTAAAACAGACAAAAACACTATAAGAAAATAAAACTACAGGCCAATATCCCAAATGAATATAGGTGCAAGACTCCTAAAAAAATACTAGCAAACTGAATTCAGCAGCATATTTAAAATATTATATATCACCACTGGGAAGGGTGTATCCTAGGAATGCAGGACTTGTTTCACATATGAAAATTAATATAACCACATTAGTAGAACAAAGTAGGAAAACACATGATTGTCTCAAGTGATGTAGAAAATGCATTTGATGAAATCCAGCAGTTCTTCATGATGAAAAAGAAAGCACTGAAAAAATGAGAACAGAAGGGAACTTCCTCAACATGATATGGGGCATTTAGGAAAAACCCATATCTACATTCAGATCCAATAAACTCAATGGTGAAAGTATGAAAGGTTTCCATAATATCAAAATGTCAAAGATAATAAAGACATGTCTCTATTGTCAATTAATATTTGGCAAACGGGGCAGAAGCATGAAATGGAGTAAAAATAAGCTCTTCAACAAATGGTGTAGGGAGATCTGGAATGGTACATGGAAAAAAATGAAACTAGACCCCCAACTTCTACTATACACCACAGTAAACTCAAAATGGATAAAAAAAACTTAAACATAAACTGCAATACCCATAAAAGTCCTAGAGGAAAACATAGGCAGGAAAATTTCAGGTATCCTGCGCCGCAATATTTTCACCAATACATCCTTTAGGGCAAGGGAAATAAAGGAAAGAATAGGCAAATGGGACTAAATCAAATTAAAAAGCTTGTGCATGGCTAAAGAAAACATCACCAAATTAAAAGGGAACCAACCATATCAGAGAACGTATTTGCCAATTACTTTGGACAAGGGTCTGATCTCCAAAACATGTGAAGGACTCATATGACTCAACACCAGGAAGACAACCCAATTTAAAAATGGGCAAAGGACCTGAACAGACACTTCTCCAAGGAGGTCATACAGAGGGCCCATGCACATACAAAAGGATACTCAACATCACTAGCTATCGGAAAGAAGAAAATTAAAACCACAATGAGATACCACCTCACACTAGTCAGAATGGCCATCACTAACAAATCAACAACAAGTGCTGGCAAGGATGTGGAGAAAAGGGAACCCTAGTGCACTGGTGGTGGGAATGCAGACTGGTGCAGCCACTGTGGAAAACAGTATGGAATTTCCTCAGAAAACTAAAAATGGAACTGCCTTTTGACCCAGCAATTTCACTGTTGGGATTATACACTAAGAACCCTGAAACACCAATCCAAAAAAACCTATGCACCCCAATGTTCATAGCAGCACAATTTATGATAGTCAAGTGGTGGAAACAGCCTAAGTGCCCATCAGTAAATGAATAGATGAAAAAACTGTGGTACATTTACACAATGGAATTTTACACAGCAGAAAGAAAGAAGGAACTTCCACTCTTTGCAACAGCATGGATGGAGCTGGAGAGCATTATATGATCTCACCTATAACAGGAATGTAATGAACAAAACAAACAAAGGAGCAAAATACAACCAGAAACATGGAAACCAGGAACAAACTTATAGGGACCAGAGAGGTGGGGAGTGGGAGACAAGGGAGGTAAAAAGGGGAAGGTCCTATTTAGTGAACAAGTATAAATGACCCATGGACATGGACAATGGGGTGGAGATTGACTATGTAAATAGGGGTGGGGGCAGGCAGGGGAGAGCAATGGGGAAAAATTGGGACAGTTGTAATAGAACAACAATAAAAAATATCAAGGATAAGACAGGTTGCCTGCATTTGCCATTTATATTCAACATTGTGCTGAAATTTATAGCCAGGGGAATCAGACAAGGGAAAAAAAGGCATCCAAATTGGAGAGGAAAATTTTTAAACTATCTCTATTCATAAACAATGTGATCTAATATATAGAAAATTCTGATGAATCCACACACAATAAAACTATTAGAGCTAGTAAAATTATGTAGCAAAATTGACTTTCAGCCAAGATGGAGACATAGGTAAACACACTGTGCCTCCTTGCACAACCAAAAGAAAAACCACAAGAATTTAAAAACAAAAAACAACCAGTACCAACAGAAAATTGAACTGTATGGAAGTCTGACAACCAAGGAATTAAAGAAAACACATATTTCCAGACTGGTAGGAGGGGCAGAGTTGGGCAGCTGGGATGGATAGGACTCACAGCGGCAAAGCTTCTGTGAGCAGACCCTGCAAGGCAGCTGCTGGCAGAGGGGCGAGCCTACATTCGTACACATATAAACTGGGAGAAACAACTAAGGAGCTGGAAGGGCTGAACAACCCAGGGCCCCAACGCAGGTAAATAAAGCCTCAAACCACTGATTGAAAACACCTGTGGAGGTTGAGCCAGAAATGGGAGAAAACCCAGCCTCACATGAAAGTTCGTTGAAGAGACACACAGGGTCCTAGAACATACACAAGCCCACACACCTGGGAATCAGTGCAAGAAGGGCCCAATTTGCTTGTGGGAAGTGGGGGAAGTGACTGAAATCTGGCAGAGAGCAGAGCAAAGGCCATTGTTTCCTCTTGGACCCCTTCCCAACATACAGCATCACAACACTGTGACGAGGTGAACACCAGGTGAACACCTAAGACTCCACCCCTCAAGGTGCATCAAGACAAAACAAAAATGGCCCAAATGAAAGAACAGATCAAAGCTCCAGAAAAAATACAGCTAAGCTATGAAGAGATAGCCAACCTATCAGATGCACAGTTCAAAATACTGGTAATCAGGATGCTCACGGAATTGTTTGAATTTGGTCACAAATTAGATTTAGAAAAATGAAGGCTATGCTAAGTGAAATAAAGGAAAATGTATAGGGAACCAATAGTGATGGAAAGGAAACTGGGACTCAAATTAACGGTGTGGACCAGAAGAAAGAAACATCCAACCAGACAAGAATAAAGAAACAAAAATTCAAAACAACGAGGAGAGGCTTAGGAACCTCCAGGACATCTCTAAATGTTCCACCATCTGAATTATAGGGGTACCAGGAGAAAAGGAAGAGCAATGAGTGCAAAACTTATTTGAACAAATAATAAAGGAGAACTTCCTCAATCTGGCAAAGGAAACAGACTTCCAGGAAATCCAGGAAGCTCAGAGAGTCCCAAAGAAGTTGGACCCAGGGAGGAACACAACAAGACATATCATAACCAAGATTAAAATTAAAGAGAGAATTCTAGAATCAGCAAGAGAAAAGGAGGCAGTTACCTACAAAGGAGGTCCCATAAGACTGTTAGCTGATTTCTCAAAAGAGATCTTCCAGGCAAGAAGGGCCTGAAAAGAAGTATTCCAAGTCATGAAAGACAAGGACCTACATCCAAGATTGCTCTATCCAGCAAAGCTTTCATTTAGAATGGAATGGCCGATAAAGCGCTTCTCAGATAAGGTCAAGTTCAAGGAGTTCATCATCACCAAGCCCTTATTATATGAAATGTTAAAGGGATTTATATAAGAAAATAAAATAAAAATATGAACAGTAAAATGACAGCAACTCACAATTATTAACAACCACACCTAAAACAAAAACAAAAGCAAACTAAGCCAACAACTAGAACAGGGACAGAACCACAGAAATGGAGATCACATGGAGGGCTATCAACAGGGGAGTTGGATGGGGAGAGAAGGGGAAAAGGCACAGAGAATAAGTAGCATAGATGGTAGGTAGAAAATAGACTGGGGGAGGGTAAGAATAGTATAGGAAATGTAGAAGCCAAAGAACTTGTAAGTATGACACATGGACATGAACTGAATGGGGAGAATGTGGATGGAAGGGGATGTTCAGGGTGGAGGGGAATAAGGGGGGGAAATGGGGCAACTGTAATAGCATAATCAATAAAATATATTATAAAAGTATGTAGCAAAATTGTACCATACAAGATCAACACAATTATCAGTTTTAGTTTTATTTTCTAGCAATGAACAACCAACTAAATGGGAAACAAAGAAAATAATTTCATTTACAGAATGATAAAGAATAGAATACATAGGGATAAATTAAGAAAATATTTGTAATACTTACAACAAAAATTACAAATACTGGTAAAATAAAAAAGAGAAGACAATAAAATGGAAATTAATAATGTGTTAATGAATTGGATAGCTTAATACTGTTAAGATGTCAACATTTGTGAAAGTGATTAATAGATACAAGAAAATCACTATCGAAATCTCTATGGCTGCTTTTGCAGGAATGGAAAATCTCAGCCTACAATTTATATATAATTACAAGGGACGCCAAATTATCAAAACAATATAAAAAAACAAGTAGGAAGGCCCGCAATTACCAATTTAAAAACTTACTATAAAACTTCAGTAATCAAACAGTTTGATCCTGGAATAAGGATAGATATATAGATTAATGGAATAAAATTGAGCCTTCAGAAATAAATTCATACATCTATGGTCAATTGATTTCTGACAATGGTGCCAAAATCATTTAATTGGGAAAGAATAGTCTTTTTAATAAATGGTATTGGGAAAATCGATATCCATATTTAAAAGAATGTAGGTGGAGCCTTCCTCACTCTGTATACAAAAATTAATTCAGAATACATCAAATACCTAAATATAAGACCCCAAACTATAAAGCTGTTAGAAAATTACATACAGTTAAATTTTCATGACTTTGGATTTGGCAATGATTTCTTAGATATTTCACCAAAAGTACAAGAGACAGAAAAAATCCATTGGACTTTATATCAAAATTAAAGACTTTGGGTCTTTAAGGGACACTATCAAGAGAATAAAGACAACTAGAATGGGAGAAAATATTTACAAATCACTTATCTGCTTAGAGTCTAGTATCCAGAATATATAAAGAATTCTTACAACTAAACAACAAAAGACAAACAATCCAATTAAACAGCAGACAAAGAACTCAATAGACATTTCTCCAAAGTAGACATATAAATGGACAAGAATCCCATGAAAAGAAGTTCAACATCACTTCTGTAAACTAAATGTTTGTGTTCACCCAAATTTCATTACTTGAAACCTCACCCTGAATGTAATGGTGTTTCAAGATAAAACCTTCAGAATGTGATTGGATCATACAGATGGACCCTCATGAGTGGGATTAGTGCCTTTAAAATAGAGGCCCCAGAGATCTCTCTCACTGCTTCTACCCTGTAATTTTGCAGTGAGAAATCAACCATTTATGAAGGAGGAAGTAGGCCCTCACCAGACACTAAATCACCCAGTGCCTTGGTCTTGGATTTTCCAGCCTCCAGAACTCTAAGAAATAGATTCATTGTTTTTTTTTTTTAATTCACCTGATCTATCCTATTCTGTTATAGCAGCCCAAATGGACTAATACAATCCCTAATCATTAGGGAAATTCATATCAAAACCATGAAATACCACTTCATACCTACTAGGATGGCTATAATAAAACATTGAAAAATATCAAGCTTTGAAAACAATGTGGAGAAATCGGAACTTTTATACATTACTGGCGGGAATATAAAATGCTTCAGCTGTGACGGAAAACAGTTTGGAATTTCTTCAATAAGTACAACATAGGATTACCATGTAACCCAGCACTCCACTCCTGGTTTTATACCCACAATAATTGAAAATAAGTGTTCAAGAGAAAACATGTATACAAATGGTCATACCAGCCTTATGTATAACAGGCAATCAACTGATCCACACAATGGAATATTATTCAACAATAAAAATGAAGTACAAATACATTTAAAACATGGATGAACCTTAAAAACATCATGCTAAATGTAAGAAGCCAGGCACCAAAAGGCCACATAGTGCATGATTCCATTTGTAAGAAATATCCAGAATAGGCATATCTATAGGAACAGAAAGCAGATTAATGGTTGCCAGGGAATTGACTGGGGGAAAGAAAAATGTGCAATGGATGTTGATTGGGTATGTGGTTTCCTTTTGGGGTGATGAAATATTCTGGAACAAGATAGAGGTAATGGCTGTACAACATTGTGAATGTATTAAATACCACTGAATTGGACACTCTAAAATGGTTAAAATGGTAAATTTTATGTTATTTGTGACTGTATTTTCAACCTTGATAACCCTGCTATAGGGATTTAAAAACATTTACTTAACTTTCTTAGTCTACCCAGAAGCAATATTTTACCACTGTATTTGGAATGTTAAAACTATTCCTTTATAGGTACCTTTACCTTGCCCTCTTTATGATATAATTAGTCTTGTATATGGTACCTACATATATTGAAAATCCATCAAGCATTTTTACAATTTTTGCTATCAAATATAATTTTTAAAAACTCAATAGGAGAAAAGTAGTCAGTCATATTTACTCAGATATTTACTGTTTCTTCTACACTTTCTTCATTTCTGCTGTTCTACATTTCCTTCTAGTAACATTTTTCTTGTGTAAAAAGCCTCTTTTTATTGTTTTTAAAGCCTATCTGCTGGCTATAAATACTCTTAGGTTTACTTTATCTGGCAATATCTTTATTTCACCCTTTCCCCTTGAACAATATTTTCACTTGATTTAGAATTTGGAATTGAAAGATTTGTTTTTGGACTTAAAAAGTGTGCCAGTTCTCTCTGGCCCCTGGGGGTTCATGATGAGATATCTAAAGTTATTTGAATCATTTTTTCCCACATCCCATGGGTCAATTTTCTCTATTTTCAAGATTTTTTTTGTATTTTGTATTTTGTCTTTCATTTTTGGCAATTTGATTAGGATGTTTCTGGGCATAAATTTATGTTGGTTTATCTTATTTGAGATCCATTCACCTTCTTGAATTGGTAGATTTATGTCTTTGCCAAACTTGAAAAATTCCCTGCCACTATTTCCTCAAACATCTTTTTCAGCCAAACACTCATTTTTCTTTCTTTCTTCAGTTCTGATAATGCAAATATTTGGCCTTTTGTTATTTACCTATAAGTCCCTAAAACTATGTTCGTTATTTTAAATTTTTTCTTTGTTGTTCAGAATGGGTTTTTATTAATATATCTTAAGGTTTGTTAACTCTCCTTTCTGTCATCTTCATTTATATTTCAGTTATAAAATTTCAATATGAGTGTTTTTACAGTTTCTACATCTTGACTGAGTGTATTAGTTATCGCTGTGTAACAAATCACCACAAACTTAACAACTTAAAAGAACACAAATTACTATTGTACATATTCCTTCATTTAGAAGGTGGCACAGCTTAGCTAGAACTTCATCTGGGTTTCAATGAAGGTGTTGGCAAGAGCTCTGCTCTCATTTAGAGCTTGACTGGTGATGGGTTTGCTTCTAAGTTCACTCAAGTTTTTAAAATTTGCTTCATTCTTTCTGTAAGTCGTAGGACCCCTGATTCTTACTGGTTGTCAGTTGGAGGGCATATTCAGTTCCTGGGGGCTGCCTGAAGTTCCTTAATACATGGTTCTATATATAGAAGCTTACTTCTTCAAAGCCAGCAATGGAGAAAGAGAGCAAATTGGCTAACAAGATGGAGTCTTGTATAAATAGCATAATCACAGGAGTGAACACTTTAATGTCTGTCTGCCACATTGAGAACTTGCATTTTAATATTTAGTAAGAATGTTAAAGATTGTTTATTTGGATATTTTTATAGTAGCTGAATTTGTCTGATAATTCCAACATTTGTGTCATCTCTGTTTTCATATCCATTTCTCATGCAATGTAGAATTTTAATGGTTTTTTATATACCTAATAATTTTGGATGTATCGTGTCATTTTGAACATTATGCTATGAGATGCTGGGTCTCTTCTAAATTCTATGCAGAATGTTGATATTTTGTTTTAGCAGGCAATTGACTTGATTAAGTTCTGGCAGCAAGTTCCAACTTGCCTTCCGTTGGTCAGTGAATAAACTTTCATACACTTTGTAGTGTTGTATGAATCTGTCCTATAAATGTACCACTCAGTGGCTAGCCTGAGTCCTAGGCAGCGGTCTATAAGTTACTTCAATTCCCAAAATCATTCTTTTGCTTAAAAACCCTGAATGGGATTCCCATTTTACTTAAAATAAAACCAACTCCTTATTGATAGCCTATAAAATTCTACATGATCTGACCCTGCCTCTCTCTCCAAACCAATATCACATGCCTCCCTCACACCATCCAAGTCCCATGCATTTTCTTTCAGTTTTTAGTGCATGATGAATTCAATTCTTCTTTAGAGGTATGCATTTGTTGTTCTGTCATTCTGGCATGCTCTTCAATATCTTTGCATGGCTGGTCACTTTCATCTTATTTTAGTCTCAGCTCAAAGGCCAGCACCTCATATAGTCCTTTTAGACCACGGAATCTAAATTAGCCTAACCCTTTGCACCACTTCAGAGCACTATAGCTTCTTAAAAGTATCTAATTCATGTATGCTGTATTTTTGTATTTTTATTTTCCTTTTCCCACTGAAATTTCATTTCTCAGAGGACAGAAAATTGTTTGAGTCTCAGTCACTGCTATATCCTCAGTATGCCTAAAATAGCACTTTCCTCATACAGATTCAAAAACATATTTGTTCAGCCCTGACTGGTGTGGCTCAGTGGGTTAGGCATCCTCCCATAAACTGAAAGATTGCTGGTTACATTCCTTCAGAGCACATGCCTGGGTTATGGGCCAGGACCTCACTAGGGGGCGCATGAGAGACAACAGATCTATGTTTCTCTCATATCAATGTTACTCTCCCTTTCTTTCTCCTTCCCTTGCCTTGTCCATAAAAATAAATAAAATATTTAATATATATATATATATTTATTCAGTAAATGAATATTCTTTCAATATTATTTTTATGCACACATTTTAGAACCATAAAACATTTGTTGTAAAAGCTGTTTAGTAGGGCTTAATATCCTATTTCATTAAATGTATTTCAACAGCATCACCTCAAGAGCTGCTCCATCACACTGGGTAGTTCTCTGTGAATAGTGTAACAGTTTGCATGTAGCCATTCCTCTGGTATCTGATTTGTTTTGTGCTGGAATTATAATTTTGTCTTTGATCATTTTGTCATTTTATCATCCTTGTTTCTTTTAAGATTTTAGATGTTTTTTCACAAAGCATTTCTTCATTGTCATCATCTCGTTTATTACATTACTTTATTCTTTTCACCCCTACCCCTCAATAATATAAGCTTCAGAACTACTATTTTTTTCCAGAACAATCATTCTATAAATGTTTGTTAAATTAATACATCATATTTAGCCATGTGTAATGCACAGTTTTTGCCCAAATTTTGAGGAAAAAATAAGGATATGCATTACACATGGGCAGTACTAATTCTGTATCTATATATCATAAAACAAAAGATTTTTCCTCTAAAATTTTGGACCAAAAACATGGGTGTGCATTATACATGGCAAAATACAGTAATTGAATAAATTACTTCATTTATAAAACAGGGATGCTAACACCTATGTCATTGAATCTTGGGAAGAACACTAGAGTTGTACTATACTGTGAATGCTAGAGGGCATATGAGATGCTGTGACTAGCTAAGAGTGTAGGTGCTACACACCAGTTTCCATAGAAATGCTAATTCAAATCTGTGTTTCAGCAAAATTACAAACTCTGACCTGAAATTGAACATTGGTACTACATTTATATAGCTAAAGCTGTGAATGTTAAATACAAAGTGTCCAGTTTCAACTCCATAGGAAGACAATGAATCCCCTAACACACAGGTGGCAAACACAAGGCCCATGGACCAAATCTGGCCCTTCATCTTATTTTATCCAGCCCAGAACCTTGTTTCTACGTGGCAGCACTGAGCTCCTTGCCATAGTTAAGGAATAGTTACATTTATACAGTCCTGAAATTACATTCAGCCCTTTGAAGGTGACCACAAGACTGATGTGGTCCCCGGTGAAAATGAATTTGACACCTCTACCATAACAGAATTTTATTTGATGAGAAATAGGAGAAAAAATATTACAGATTATGAAACACTTAATTTCTGAAGTTAAGGAATTGTAGAATCCAGACTTGATGTAGTGGACAAGGAAAGAATTTTAAATATCTGAGCAGGGGCGGAGTGTTATAAAAATGGTGTTTGCAGGCAAGTGTATTCTTCACTACAAAGGGAGACCCTCAATTGTTCCATGCTGCCATTTTTCGGTTGTGCTTTTGGTCTGGTAAGTGGGGATAGTAGGTTAGATTCTTTGTGGGGCCTTCAGTATTGGCAAAAGCTCCTCAAGCAGTGTTTGAGGGAGATGGAAAACAGGGGCTATGAACGACTTTTTTTATAGCTGTGTTTGTTTGCAAAGTTAGAATATTTTGCCATGTTTCTTGATCTATAAAATGACAACAATTTAAAAATAGTATATGTTCTAAGTCCCCTCCTCTTCACACGTATTTCTTGAGGCTACCTCTGCTTGGATAGCTCTCTGATTTCCACTCAATAATTACCTTTCTTAGTATGCCTCAAAGAGCTTGAAAAGTACTGATGTCTCATTCATTGATTCATCCTATTTATTGCCTAATTTAGAAGAACAGCGAAAGCACTCATAATTCCTTTGTGATTTTCCACATTGACAGCTTAGCTAAGATATGGCAAGTCCCAAAGTAATTCAAAGTACTTTCAAGTTCTCTGCAGCCTGGCAGAGTGCACGCCTAGAAAGATAGAACATTACAGGAACCTGATCTTAACACTAGACTCTCCAGCAGTCTCTGCTGTTATTCGTCTCCCAACCTAATGGCTATAAGAGTTCCTTTATCTCCTGCCTCCACCTGACTTGGTTTGTCCTTAAAATGATCAAATCTAGACTTACATAATGTTACGCTTTAGGAGCATTCCTGAAAGATCTCCTGCCTCCAGATCTCTCCCCCACTGTCTTGCAACACTGCTTAAGCATTCCAATTCTGTAAAGTAATGCCTGTATGACATCACCAAGAACACAAGCTAAAATTACTTACAATAAGTATAAAGGTCACAGGTTAATTATGGAAGTCATCCTTCTTCACTTTTTTAAGGTGAAGAATTTTTTACTTGAAGAAGGGAAAAAACCTCATGCTTGAACAGTTGTAATAACCCTTTACTTAATTACCATATGTTAACTCAAAGATGAGTCAATGTAATTATGTAGATTAGCAAACATTTTATTACATAAGTACCCTATCAGTATATATCCACATTTTGTAAAAAAAAAATCTGCTTTAATATACTAAAGAGATAAATTTTCTATCAAAGACATAACACTTCAGTTTACTATTTTATTGAATGCATTGGGGTTATATTGGTTAATAAAATCATATAGGTTTCAACTGTAAAATTTTATAACACATTACCTGTATATTGTACTGTGTATTCACCACGCAAAGTCAAATCTTTTTCCATCACCATTTATCCCCTATACCGCATACTACCTCCCAAAAACAATATTCCCTCTGTTTTTTTTTCTTTGTGGCTTCTTTTTTTATTGCTTGGAGACAAGTACACTTGTCTCCATTTCCCTGCCACCACTCTCTCTCTCAACCTACCCATCCACACCACCCACCCTCAGTCCTTCCCCCCTTTGGCTTTGTCCACGTGTTCTTTATACGTGTTCCTTGGTAATCCTTCCCCTATTTTCTCACATTATCACTATTATCTCACCCCACTAATAAATGTTAGCTGGTGTAGCTCAGTGGATTGACCACAGGCCTGGGAACCAAAGGATCGCAGTTCGATTCCCAGTCAGGGCACATGCCTAGGTTGCAGGCCAGTTCCCAGGAGGGATGCGTGAGAGGCAACCATACATTGATATTTCTCTCCCTCTCTTCTTCCCTTCCCCTCTAAAGATAAATAAATAAAATCTTTAACCAAAAATAATGTTAGTTTGTTCTTTATTGCAATGTTTCTGGTTATATTTTGCCTGCTTGTTTGTTTTGTTGATTAGGTTCCACTTATAGGTGAGATGATATGGTATTTGTCTTTCACTGCATGGCTTATTTCACTTAACATAATACTCTCCAGCTCCATCCATGCTGTCACAAAAGGTGGGAGTTCCTTCTTTCTTTCTGCTGTGTAGCATTCCATTGTATAAATATAATTTTTTTGATCCACTCATTTATTAAAGGGCACTTAAGTTGCTTCTAACACTTGGCTATTGTAAATTGTGCTGCTATGAACATTGGGGTGCGTAGATTTTTTTAAAATGGTGTTTCAGGATTCTTAGAGTATAATCCCAGCAGTGGAATTGCTGGTTCAAAAGACAGTTCTATTTGTAGGTTTGGGGGCTTTCTTGAGGAAATTTCATACTGTTTTCCACAATGGCTACACCAGTCTTTATTTCCACCAACAGTGCACTAGGGTTCCCTTTTCTCCACAATCTCGCCAGCACTTGTTGTTTGTTGATTTGTTAACGATGGTCATTCTGACTAGTGTGAGGTGGTATCTCATTGTGATTTTCATCTCTTTGATGGCTTGTGATGTTGACTACCCTATCGTATGTGTATGGGTCCTCTGTATGACTTCCTTGGAGAAGTATCTGTTCAGGTCCTTTGCCTATTTTTTAATTGGGTTGTTTATCTTCCTGATGTGGGGTCTCATGAGTGCTTTATGTATTTTGCAGATCACACCCTTGTCTGAGATATCATTTGGCAGTATATTTTTCCATACAATTGGCTCCCTTTTTATTCTGCCGATATTTTCTTTAGCCATACAGAAGCTTTTTATTTTTGATGACATCCCATTTGTTTATTCTTTCCTTTATCTCCCTTGCTCTAGGGGTCATATCAGTGAAAATATTGCTGCCTGAAATATTTGAGATTTTTCTGCCTGTGTTCTCCTCTAGGATGTTTATGTTGTTATGACTTATATTTAAATCATTTATTCAACTTGAATTTATATTTGCATATGATGTAAATTGGTGATCAAGTATCATTTTTTTTTTGCATGTAGCTGTCCAGATCTCCCAACACTGTTTTTTGAATAGGCTATTTTTTGCTCCATTTTATGTTGCTGCCCCCTTTGTCAAATATTAATTGATCATAAAGACTTGGGTTTATTTCTCGGCTCTCTATTCTGTTTGATTGGTCCATGTGCCTGTTTTTATGCCAGTACCAGGCAGTTCTGATTACAGAGACCCTGTAATACATTTTGATATCAGGTATTGTGATCCCTCCAACTTTGTTCTTTTTTTCCTCAAAATTGTTGCAGCTATTCGGGGACCTTTATGGTTCCATATAAATTTTTGAAGTGTTTGTTCTATGTCTGTGAAATATACCATTGGTACTTGAATAGGTATTGCATTGAATCTATAAATTGTTTTGTGTAGTATGGACCTCTTGATGATATTAATTATTCCAATCCATGAACATGGTATATGTTTCCATTTGTTTGTGTCTTCCTTAATTTCCTTCTTCAGTGTTGTGTAGTTTTCTGAGTACCAGTCTTTTACCTCCTTGATTAGGTTTATTCCTAGATACTTTATTTTTCTTGTTGCTATGGCAAATGAAATTTTTTCCTCATTCCTCTTTCTGATATTTCATTGTTGGTATACAAAAATGCCTTTGATTTCTGAATATTGACTTTTTATCACACTGTTTTGCCAAATTCATTTATTAGGTCGAGTGGGTTTTTTGGTGAGATCTATACAATTTTCTATGTACACTATCATGTCATCTGCAAACAATGACAGTTTCATTTCCTTTTTCCCAATTTGAATGGCTTTTATTTCTTTTTCTTATCTGATTACTGTGGCTAATATTTCCAATACTATGTTGAATAGGAGTGGTGAAAGCAGACATCCTTGTCTTGTTCCTGCTCTTGGTGGGAAAGCTTTCAGTTTTTGCCCATTAAGTATGATGTTGGCTATAGGTCTCTCATATATGGCCTTTATTATGTTGAGGAATGCTCCCTCTATTCCCACTTTGCTGAGTGTTTTTATCATAAATGGGTGCTGTACCTTATCAAATGCTTTTCTGCATCTATTGATATGATTATGAGATTTTTATCTTTGCTTTTGTTTATGTGATGTATTATGCTTATTGATTTGTGAATATTGTACTATCCTTGCATACCTGGGATGAATCCCACTTGATCATGGTGTATAATCTTTGTAATGTGTTGCTGGTTGTGGTTTTCCAATATTTTGTTGAGGATTTTAGTGTCTATGTTCATCATTGATATTGGCCTGAAGTTTTCTTTCTTCTCATTGTGTCTTTATCTGGTTTTGGGATTAGGATAATGCTGCCTTCATAAAAAGAGTTTGGGAGTCTTCTGTCTTCTTGGATTTTTTTTTGATTAATCTGTGAAGGATAGGGATTAGCTCTTCTTTAAATGCTTTGTAGAATTCTCCTGTGAAACCATCCAGTCCAGGGCTTTTGTGTGTTGGCAGTCTTTTGAATACTGCTTCAATTTAATCAGCTGTTATTGGTCTGCTCAGGCTTTCTGCTTCTTCTTCATTCAGATTTGGAAGATTGTACTTTTCTAGAAATGTGTCCATTTCACCTAGGTTTTCAAATTTCTTGGCATAGAGTTCTTTGTAGTAATTTCCTAAAATCCTTTGTATTTTTGCGGTATCAGTTGTAATATCTCCTTTCGTTTCTTTTTTTAATTTTAATTTTTATTTAATTCTTGTTCAAGTACAGTTTTCTGTCTTATATTCCCAGCCCTGCCCACCCCCCACCCAGTGCTCCCCACCTCCCTCCCATTTCCGCCCCCCACTTTAGTTATTGTCCATGTGTCCTTTATACTTGTTCATGTGAGTCCATCCCCTTTTCCCCTATGATTCTCTCCTCTCACCCCTCTGGACCCTGTCAGCCTGTTCCGTATTTGAGTGTCATTGGTCATATTTTGCTTGCTTGTTTGTTTTGTTGTTTAGATTCCTGTTAAAGGTGAGATCATATGGTATTTGTCTTTCACCACCTGGCTTATTTCACTCAACATAATGCTTTCCAGTTCCATCCATGATGTGGCAAACGGTAAGAGTTCCTTCTTCCTTTCTGCAGCATAGAATTCCATTGTGTAAATGTACCATAGCTTTTTGATCCAGTCATTGACTGATGGGCATCTATCTAGGTTGCTTCCAACTCTTGGCTATCCTAAATTGTGCTGCTATGAACATCGGGGTGCATAGGTTCTTTTGGATTGGTGTGTTAGGGTTGTTAGGATATGCTCCTAATAGTGGAATTGCTGGGTCAAAAGGCATGTTCAGTTTTAGTTTTCTTAGAAAATTCCATAGTGTTTTCCATAGTAGTTGTACCAGTCTGCAATCTCACCAACAGTGAACTAGGGTCCCCTTTTCCCCACAACCTCTCTAGCATTTGTTGTTTGTTTCTTTGTCTATGATAGCCATTCTGACTGGTGTTAAGTGGTATCTCATTGTGGTTTTAATTTGCATCTCCCTGATAGCTAGTGATATTGAGCATCTTTTCATGTGTCTCTGGATCCTCTGTATGTCCTCCTTGGAGAAATGTCTGTTCAAGTCCTTTGCCCATTTTTCAATTGGGTTGCTCATCTTCTTTGAGTGGAGACATGTGACTTCTTTGTATATTTTGCAGATTAAACCTTTGTCTGAGGTATCATTGGCAAATATGTTTCCCAAGCTGTTGCTTCTCTTTTTATCTTGACACTGTTTTCCTTAGTCATGCAGAAGCTTTTAAATTTGATGAGATCCCATTTGTTTATTCTTTCTTTTATGTCCCTTGCTCTAGGGGATGTATCAGTAAAAATATTGCTGCGTGGAATATCTGAGATTTTCCTCCCAATGTTCTCCTCTAAGGCTTTAATGGTGTCAATGGCTCATATTTAAGTCTTTTATCCACCTTGAATTTATTTTGGTGTATGGTGTAAGTTGGTGCTCGAGTTTCATTTTTTTGCATGTAGCTGTCCAGTTCTCCCAACACCATTTGTTGAAAAGGCTATCTTTACTCCATTTTATGTTATTGCCCCCTTTGTCGAATATTAATTGACTGTAGATAGTTGGGTTTATTTCTGGGCTCTCTGTTCTATTCCATTGGTCTATGTGCCTTTTTTTATGCCAGTACCAGATTGTTTTGATTACAGTAGCCTTGTAACACAGTTTGATATCAGGTATTGTGATCCCTCCTACTTTGTTCTTCTTTCTCAAAATTGCAGCTGCTATTCAGGGTCTATTATGGTTCCATATAAATTTTTGAAGTGTTTGTTCTATGTCTGTGAAATATGCCATTGGTACTTGAATAGGTATTGCATTGAATCTGTAAATTGCTTTGGGTACTATGGACATTTTGATGATGTTAATTCTTCCAGTCCATGAACATGGTATATGTTTCCATTTGTTTGTGTCTTCCTTGATTTCTTTCTTCAGGGTTGTGTAGTTTTCTGCATACAGGTCTTTTACCTCCTTGGTTAGATTTATTCCCAGATATTTTATTTTTGTTTTTGCTATATCGAATGGGATTTTTTCTTCATTTCTGCTTCTTCTGTTTCATTGTTGGTATACAAAAATGCCTTTGATTTCTGGATATTGACATTGTAACCCGCTGTTTTGCCAAATTCATTTATTAGTTTGAGCAGTTTTTTGGTAGAGGCTATAGGATTTTCCATGTACACTATCATGTCATCTGCAAACAATGCCAGTTTTGTTTCCTCCTTTCTTATTTGGATGCCTTTTATTTCCTTTTCTTGTCTGATCGCTGTGGCTAGAACTTCTAATCTCTCTCTTTTTCTTGATGAGTCTCATTAAAGGCTTATCAGTTTTGTTTATCTTTTCAAAAAGCAGCTCCTGGCTTTATTGATTTTTAGAATTGTGCTTTTATTTTCTATGCCATTTAATTCTGCTCTGATCCTTCCTTCTGCTTGCTCTGGGCTTTGTTTGTTGTTCCTCTAGTTCATGTAGATGTAGGCTTAGGTTATTTATTTGAAGTGTTTCTATCTTTTTTAAGTAGGCCTGCATCACTATGAACTTCCCTCTCAGGACTACCCTTGCTGTGTCCCATAAGTTTTGGACTGGTGTGTGTTTAGTTTCATTTGTTCCCAGAAACTTTTTGGTTTGTTCCTTGATCTCATTCCTGACCCATTTATTGTTTAATGACATGCTATTCAATCTCCCTGAATTTGAGTGTTTTTGAGGTGTGTTTTTTGTTTTGTTTTTTTACTTTAGGTCGGTTTCTAGTTTCAGGCCATTGTGGTCCAAGAAAATGCTTGATTTCAATTTTTTTCAATTTGATTATACTTGTTTTGTGTCCTACTATGTGGTCTATCTTTGAAAATGTTCCTTGTGCACTTGAAGAGAATATTATTTTGTTTCTTTAGAATTAGAGGCTCTATATATATGAGTTAAGTCCATTTGATATAGGGTGTTGTTCAATGCTGTTCATATCCCTTGTTGATATTTTGTTTGGAAGATCTATCCCTTTTTAACAGTGGGGTGTTAAAATTCCCAAGTATGTATGTGTTGTTATCTATATCTTTCTTGATGTCCTCCAAGATTTTCCTTATATAATTGGGTGCTCCTATGTTGGGTGCATATATGTTTATAATGTTTATGTCTTCTTGATGGATTCTTTCCTTGAGTATTATGAAGTGTCCTTCTGTGTTTCTTTCAATGGCCTGTGTTTTGAAGTGTATTTTGTCTGATATAATTATTGTTTCCCCGGCATTCTTTTCCTGTTCATTTTCTTAGAAAATTTTTTTTAGCTCTTCACTTTCAGTCTGTGTATGTCTTTTGTTCTGAGGTGGGTCTCTTGTAGGCAGCATTTGTGCGGGTCACATTTTCTTATTTATTCGGCTACCTTGTGTCTTTTGATTGGAGCATTTAATGCATTAACATTTAAGGTTGTTATTGATAGGTATTTATTCTCCCCCCATTTGTACCTTGTTCCTCTGTCCCTCACTATTTTTCTTTTTGTTCTTAAAGCAGTACCTTTAATATTTCTTGCAGTGCTATTTTGGTGGAGGTGTATTCTTCAGGTTTCTTTTTCTGGAAAACTTCCCATTTTACCTTCCATTTTAATTGAGTCTTGTTGAGTGGAGTAGTCTTGATTACATGTCTTTGCTTTTCATTACTTGGAATATTTCTTGCTATTCTCTCCTGGCTTGTAGTGTTTCTGTTGAGAAATCAGTTGCTAGACTTATCAGAGTTTCCTTGTGTGTTACTTCTTGTTTCTCTTTTGCTGCTTTTAAGATTCTGTTTGCCTTCAAAACTTGGTGTTGGTCCTGGCTAGTGTAGCTCAGTGGATTGAGCATGGGCCTGTGAAGCAAAGGGTCACTGGTTCAGTTCCCAGTCAGGACAAATGCCTGGGTTGCGGCGGGGTACCCATTGGGAGACACATGAGAGGCAACCACACATTGATGTCTCTCTCCCACTCTTTCTCCTTCCCTTCCCCTCTTTCTAAAAAATAAATAAATAAAATATTTTTTAAAACTTAGTGTTGGAGTAGGCCTCTTTGGGTTCATCTTGATTGGGACCTGCTGTGCTTCCTGAACTTGCATAGCCTTTTCCATCTCCAGGTTCAGGAAATTTTCTGTCATTTTTTTTCAAACAGGGTTTCTATCTCTTGCTCCTTTTCTTCTTCTTCTAGTATTCCTATGGTTCCAATGTTGTTGTGTTTCATGTTGTGTTCTAGTTCCCTTAAGCCATCTTTTTTTATTTTTAGTGTTTATTCATGCAGCTGCTTTACCTGGGCATTTCTTTATACCTTATCTTACAGCTCACTAATTTGGTCCTCTGTTTCATTTAGCATGATTGTAATTTCTGCTAGTGTATTTTTTTGTATCAGATATTATATACTTTATTTCTTCCTGGTTATCATTTATAGTTTATGTTTCCTTTTCCACACTGTTGTAGTTCCCACTCAGTTCTTTGTAGTTGTCTGTAAGTTCCTTGACCATCCTCAGGACCATTCTTTTGAATTCTATATCTGATACTTTGCTTGCCTCCATTTCATTTAGCTCTTTTATTGGGGAGTCTTCTATTTCTTTTGATTGTGAGTTCTTTTTTGTTTCCCCATTATAGGTGGCTCTCTTTGTTTTTTCCCTGCTATCCCAGATGCTCTGCTTTGCCAGCTGTCTTTGTAAGGTGAACTTCTGTTGTAGGAATTCTATAGGATTCTGTGGTGTGGTCTATTTGATCTTCTTGTCTGGATGCTTTAGGATTGCCCTTTCCTCCATTTGTATGGGCTCTCTTGTTGTACTTGGGCTTTACCTCTTGGTAGCTCCTTTGGATGTGGCTTCTCCACTCCAGAGGATTTACTGGTATTCACAACTAGCACCTTGTCTTGTATGTGATCAGGGGCAGGGTGAAGATGAAATGGAGCAATACAGTAGGAGAGTATTCTATGGGATTTAAAGCACTAACAATTAAAGAACTGATAGGAGAACTTTTGGAGAAGTACAGCAATAATCATGATCCATGAAAAATCCATGATATTTCACCCAACTAGACACTTTTTATAAAAGGTAAAAAAGAGATAAGACTCTTACTAGAAAGGAAAAAGGATGTGAGATGACTTTAGAAAGCCAAGCTCTTATGTGAGGTTAGATAGTAAGACATAGTGAGAGTAAAGGATAGAAACTTGTTTTAGTGTATGAGAGAATAAAGTTAACCACAGAAATAATACAGCTCAGGAAGATGGTGAAATGTACTAAGACCAGGGAAGCATGCTGTGTGGAATTTGGAATAAACATACTATGATAAGAAATATATAATCTGAATAAAAAGAATAAAAAGTAAAAGACCAAGAGTAGTGTGTTATTGGAACATGAGTGAAGTGAAAAAAGAAAAATTAAAATGCAATATGATAGGGAGAGTAAAGAAAACCAATCAAACAATGAAATCAAACAAATGAAACAAAAATAGTCTAAACAGAAAGTTGAGAAATAATAAATAAAAGTGACAAATTGTCGCTTTGAGTCCTGGTTTCCTTCTAGTCACTGTTGGTTCCCTGAATATTTTGCTTTATTTCATTTTGGGTATCTTTCATTTGGTTTTTCATTTTTTGACCAAACTCACTCAGTTCTGTGAGCACTTTGATTACCAGGGCTTTGAACTCTCCATCAGATAGGTTGGCTACCTCCTCATCACTTAGTTCTCTTTCTGAAGTTTTGTTTTGTTCTTTCATTTGGGCCATATTTCTTTCTTTGTCTTGGCTCACCTGTTAAGTTGTAAGGGGGTGGGGCCTTAGGTATTCACTGGGGCAGCAAACTCTCTTTGCTGCACTGTAGGGGAGGGGCCAGAGAGGGAACAATGCAGCTCGCCTGCTCATCTCTAGCCCACTTTCTAATGAACTTTCATTTGAGACTGTGAGTTTCTCCCACTGTGGTAACTCTTGCCATAGTCCAGTCAACTCGTGAGTCTCAGATTTTCATTCAGCAAGCCCCACCTGTGAGGTCCACTGCCTCACTGAAGCCAGAGAAAAGGAGATAGTTACCTACAAAGGAGTTCCCATAA
The DNA here is from genome assembly GCF_014824575.4 of Sturnira hondurensis. Taxonomy (NCBI): domain Eukaryota; kingdom Metazoa; phylum Chordata; class Mammalia; order Chiroptera; family Phyllostomidae; genus Sturnira; species Sturnira hondurensis. The sequence goes on from NW_028096051.1 coordinate 712,893, forward strand.
GGCTATCAGCTGATTTCTCTAAAGAAATCTTGCAGGCAAGAAGGGGCTGGAAAGAAGTATTGGAAGTCATGAAAGGTTAGGTTCTACATCCAAGATTGTTGTATCCAGCAAAGCTTTCATTTAGAATAGAAGAGCAGGTAAAGTGCTTCCCTGATAAGATCAACTTAAAGGAGTTCATCATCACCAAGCCATTATTACATGAAATATTAAAGGGACTTATCTAAGAAATTAAAGATCAAAGACTATGCGCAGTAAAATGGCAACAAACTCATAACTATCAACAAATGAACCTAAAAGAAAAGAAAAACAACAAAAACAAAAACTAAGCAAACAACCAGAACAGGAACAGAATCAGAGAAATGGACATCACATGGATGAATTTCAGTGGGGAGGGGGAAGGGAGGAATGGGGGGGGGGTACGGGGAAGAAGAAGCATAATTGGTAGGCATAAAATAGATGGGGAGACATAAAAATGATATAGGAAACAGAGGACTCAAAGAACTTGTATGTACAACCCATGGACATGAACTAAGGGGGGAGGAATGTTGGAGGATTGGGGGGACAGGGTGGAGGAGGGGTAAAGGGGGCAAAATTGGGACAACTGTAATAGCATAATCAATAAAAATACTTAACAATAACAAAATAAATAAAATTCAAATTCTGAAGAATAGTAAAGTGAAGTTTGTCACAGCTGTTGGTGTTATACTTCTGACTTCTTTCTGGATCAGTCTTTTCTCTTTTCTCAGCTCTAGGTCTTACTGTCTTACACTTGAAAAAAAAAGAAAAGCCTCCTGCTGACTATAAACCTGCCAAGCAGGTTTTGCTATTCTTCCTGGGTGCTTCAAGCAAAAGGGGGTTCTGTTTGTTTTTTCTTTTCCTGTGGTTCCAGGAGGATGGTGGTCAGTTTGGGCTACAATAATCACGAGTGCCCAGTTTCCAGCCCACAGCCTCAGAGCACTGTGCAATGTGGCCTGCACTATCCATTCTGCACATATGCACCCAGCAGGTGCCTATAAGCCACCTCATTGTGCAACCCGTTGATTAGTCCCTGACATGCACTGTGAGGGAGCAAATTGGACCCCTCTTCCTCCCACTTTGTTGGCCTGAGCACTGCTAGTGTGCAAAGTCCCTTCAGGGCAGTTTAGTTCCCCTATTGAATTAAGTGTCTCTGGGTGCTGCTACCTCTCTGAGCCCCTGCTGCTCCACTTTGATAAATCTGTGAGGCACCCTGAGTGGGAGCAAATCACACCCCTCCTCCCTCTTTACTGGGCCTGCCACTGTGTGTGAGAGGTCCTTGCACAGTGTCTGAGAGCCTTTTTTGTGTGTGAATTCCCTTTCATTGTGGCTGGCTGGCCATTCCTAACAAATACCCGGATTTCCACACAGACCAACTCTCTTACCAGTCTAGAGACTGTCTGGGTCAGGGTCCCTCACAGCCCGTCTCTTCTCCCATCTCCAGGTATCACCCCACTTCCCAATTTCTCTGGTACTGTCCCAGCCAACGACCAGGGTATGCAGCTGGCTATGTGTCTCTTACTGAGTCTTTATTCCCCCAGCAACTTTAAGTATCCAGGTCTCTCCTGGCACCAGTCTGTGATTTCCCTGCTCTAGGAGGGGAGGGAGCTGGTAAGTTACAGTCACTGACCCGGTTCTCCTCCAAAGCTCATGTGGCAGCTAAGGTCTCCAGCACATGGCCCGAGCACCTTCCTGTTGGCCTAGAAAATCTCCTTATCATCCATTTTTAAGCATCCTCTGCGACTTTCGGCTTCCCAACTTTGTATCCACTGGGATTCTGTTGACTGTTCACTCTGTTCTTTGGAAGATTGGCTAGGTGTCCCAGTTGCATGCAGGAGCAAGTGGGTTTAGTTGCCACCTATCTCGCCACCATCTTCCATCTATTTCCATCTTTACCTCTCATTTTTGTCCATTTTTAAATCCAACCTCACCATGATTCTTTCCATATGCTGAAGAAATTACAATTTAATTAAAATAAACTCCTTATTTTGTATTCATGCTTTTTACATTTATATGACTTCTCTTTTGAAATGGAAATTCTGTATAAGTGAAGAGTTAAGCCTTTCAAACTATGGGCATCTGAGGATGTATTTATATTGGTGCAGGTGACAGACAATGTGGGTTGAGGTCCCACATACCTGGGCTCAAATCCATGCTCTACTATTTACTATCTGTGTGGTTTGGGCAAATCCCTTTAAACTCGCAGGCTTCAGTTTTTTGAGGATAGTGTTAATCCATGGTTCAACATGGTTAACATGGTTAAACCATGTTTATCCATGGTTTTGGTGAGTAGAGGGGAAGAAAGAATGGATACAAAGATCCAGTTTATTTAGGTAAAGTAGATCTATTAAGTGGCCAGCTTTGGACACTCCAGAATCTCTCTAAAAGAGGTTAGTAAGGAAAAGGAGTAGAAAGGGATGAGCATAGGCTAGGGGAATTACTTGTCTTATTTTAATGTGCCCATAATACTGTTTTTACTAATGCAATATTATTTATTGGAGCTAGTTGATGCTGATGTAGAGGAGAGAGGATAAAACCCTCCAAGCTTCCTGTAGACATTACCACTGGCTTTTTGGCCAGTCAAAAACAGGCCAATATTGTAAGAGGCCCTTAAATACTAACTTGCTGACTTCACACTTGCAGAGGACTCTAGGTAGAATGCTGCTGGTGCTGGTGCTGATGCTAGTGCTGATGCTAGTAATAACAACAACAGCTAACATTTATATAGTGCTTGTTATGTTCAAGGCACTATTCTAAGCACTTTACATATATTCATTTGATTTCATCCTCACAAAACCCCAAAAATGTAGACACAATTGTCTTCTACATTTTACAGATGAGGAAACTGTTAGATCACAGATGTATGCTGAAGATAGGCAATCTATTTTTAAGTAATTTAGAAGCAGGATTCTCATCTCTCTCTCTCTCTCTCTCTCTCTCTCTCTCTCTCTCTCTCTCCCCCTCTCTCTCTGGCTCTGCTTCCAACCTCAGTAGCTGCCCTTGCAGGGATGGAGAGAACATAGTCCAAAATAATAACCACTATACTTTAGATCTGGTTGAGTCACTGAGACGGGAGATTCCAGCCCCAGTAAGCAGTTTGGTGAGGCGGATAGCAGACTTTGTCTTTGGAGAGCAAACTCATGCTGTCCCAAAGCTCTCCACTCCCCCAAATATCCCATAATGGTTTATTTTATGTGTTAACTTGGCTATGCTATGATGCTTAGTTGTTTGTAATTTGTTGTAAAGGCATTTTATGGATATGATTAATATTTGCAGTTGACTTTAAGTAAAAGAAATTACCCTCAGTTTGTGTGGACCTAATTCAAGTTTTAAGAGCAAAAACTGAGGTTTCCTGGGAAATAGAAATTCTGCCTCAGGACTGTGTATCATAAATCCCTCCTGGGTTTTCAGCCTGTTGGCCTATTAATTTTGGATTTGCCAGCCTCCACAATCACATGAGCCAATTCCTGAAAATAAGTCTCTTTATTTATACATTTTCCATTGTTCTGTTTCTCTTGATATACACTTTATGGCCTGCTCTCTTTGACAGTAACCACTTATTGCAGTTACAGTAAAATGAGTGTGCTCCTTGGTTAATACCTGTGTGAGCTATTGGGCCTATTATGATTAATATCTTGACTAATATCTGTGTGAGCTATTGGGCCTATTATGACTTTATTTCCTTTTCTGTCAATTGGACATATTGATCTTTACCTTGCTGACTGCTGTTCAGGATATTTAATAAATGGGGTGGCATGGCTTTAACCAATCAGAATGTACACTTGTCAAAATTGAACTAGTCAATCATATGGATTAAAAAAATTAACCTTAGCTCATGAAGAAAACCCACTGTGTGTGAGCACTTATTAAAAATTCATATTCTTATTGTAAATCAGTACTTTTCAGTAATTTATAGAAATCTGTGTTTTTAATGAATTTTCCAGGGATTATGATTATTAGGCAATCTTAGGAAATATGAAGTAATGCCCAGGAAAAAGGACCTTGCCCTTGTAGGTTAATTTTGAAATGGTAAGGACCAATAATAAACAGTTAATATAACTGAGTGCATTGGATAATATACATATATGGTGATAAGGCCTTTAATTGAAAAGTAAAGCAAAGTTTCTGGGTGTAGGCATTTCCATGTTGTGAGTGTTGTTGTACAGTTGCACTAATTGTCTTGCATTCAGAGAAGAGAGGATAAAGTGCATTATAGTACATCAACTGGAAAGAATGTCATATATTCACTAAAACAATAAATACAAAGCAATGAAACAATAAATGGAGCAACATAGATCAGTTAAACTATATTACATAGAAAAAGTAGCCAGTCAAAATAGAGGCATAGGTGAATGTGGCTCACCTCCTCATACAACCACAGCAAAATTACAACTAAAATATAGAAGAACCATCATTCAGAACCATCATAAAATCAAGCTGGGTGGAAGTCTGACAACTAAGGACTTAAAGAAACCACATTCATCCAGATGAGTAGGAGAGACGGAGACACAGTAATGCAAATAAGCTGGTCCAAACCCCATGTGTGGTGGATATAAAATGGAAGGATATCTCAGGAGTGAGGGATCCCACCCCTACACCAGACCACCCAGCCCAGGGTTCCAGTGCCAGGAAGATAAGTCCCCACAAGTTCTGGCTATAAAAACAAATGATGGTTGAGTTGGCAGAAGAAATTGCAGGATTCTCTGCCTCTCTTCTTAAAGGGCCTCAAACTGCACACAGACTTATTCAGACTCACTCCCTCTGGGCTCCAGCACTGGGGAAGCACCTTGAAGGGCACCAACAGCATATGGGGAGAAATTGAAGTGTCTGTATCAGGGTGAGAACTTGGGACAGCTTTCTCCCAGACAGAACTGAAGACAGTATCCATTGTACCTTTTCTCAGCTCTCCCTTACACAGAGCCTCAGAGCAGTGGCACCATATCTGAATCTCCATCAACCCGCTCATACAGTAAGCCCTGCCTTTATGATTACCTAAGGGTCCACCCCATCCAACTTACAGGTGCACCCAAGCAACACTGCCACCCTGGTAACAGTGACTTTTCCATATGAAGACCTGGGCTAGGCACATGCTTCAAACCTTCCTAAATCTACTCAAACAAGCAACAGCGGAGCCCAACCCCCATACTTCTTGCTGAGTGGCCCCAGGCCTGCCACTGGCAGCAGCCTTCTGTAGATCACTGTATAGATTATGCCAAGGGACCCCAGGCAGAACACAGGTGGAGGCTGACCTTGCCCTGAACCACCTGGAAAATCCCAGGGCTTGTGCACCAAGAGGACAGTTGAAGAACATATCAGAGCACCACCCAACCACTTCCACAAGCCATGAATGGTGGCAGTTGCTGGCCAGGGGTCATAGCCAGCACCACCAGCTCTCTGGACTGGGTAAATCCCTCCCATTGACCTGATGACAGCCATCAAGACTAATCTACAAGAGGCCCTGGTTGGTGTGGCTCAGTGAATTCAGTGCCAGCCTGTGAACTAAAGGGACACTGGTTTGATTCCCAGTCAGGGCATATGTCTGGGTTGTGGGCCAGGTTGCCACAGGGGGTGTATGAGAGGTAACCACACACTGATGTTCCTCTCTGTCTCCTTCTCCCTCCCTTCATCTCTCTCTAAAAAACGGTCCATCCACAAGAGGAGGGAGTACTCAGCCCACACAGAAGGAACGCCTAGAGTACACAGCTTAGAAGATAGGTGAGGCTGTGCCGCTGGACACTGCAGGACACCTACTACCTTAGGCCATACTACCAAGAAAGGGAGTCAAAGCAGCTCTACCTAATACATAGAAACAAATACAGGGAGACTGCCAAAGTGATGGGACAAAGAAATACAGCATAAATGAAAGAACAGAACAAAACTCCAGAAAAAGAACTAAACAAACTGGAGATAAATAATCTATCAGATACAGAGTTCAAAACACTGTTTATAAGGATGCTCAAAGAATACAGTGGGTACTTAAATAGCATTAAAAAAGACCCAGGCAGAAACGAAGGATATACTAACTAACTAGCTGAAATGAAGAACAATTTATAGGGTATCAACAGTGGAGTGGATGAAGCTAACAATCAAACCAATGACTTGGAACATAAGAAAAAATATATATATAATCAGCACAGCAAGAAAAAAAGAATAAAAAAATCGAGGAAAATGTAAGGAGCCTTTGGAGCAACTTCAAACCTTCCAAGATTCGCATCTAGAGGTGCCAGAAGAAAAAGAGAAAGCTATTTGAAAAAATAATAAAACAAAACTTCCCTTATTTGGTGAAGAAAATAGACATACAAGTACAGGAAGCACAGAGAATCCCAAACAAGATGAATGTAAAGAGGACCACACCAAGACATATCATAATCAAAATGCCAAAATTAAATATAAAGAGAATCCACAGTTTTTTATCTACTCATTACCGATGGGCATTTAGGCTGTTCCAGCATTTGACTATTGTAAAATGTGCTGTTCTCAACATTGGGGTGCATAGGATTTTTTGAATTGGTGTTTCAGAATTCTTGACCACAGGGGACGGGAGAAGGGGATAACAGGGCAAAGAAGGGGAAGGGTTTTCAAGGAACATGTGTAAAGGACCCATGGACAAAGACAACGGTGGGGGTAGGATTGAGTGTGAGAGGTGGAGGCAAGTAGGGCAGAGAAAAGTAATGTGAGGGTCATGGGGACAACTTTAATTGAACAACTATAAAAGAAGAAAAAAGATAAAGAGCAAGTGAAAAGAAATTAGCTACATACAGGGGAGTTCCCATAAGACCGTAGCTGACTTCCCAAAAGAAACTTTGCAGGTTAGAATGGAATGGCAAGAAGTATTCCAAGTGATGAAAAGCAAGGACCTACAAGCTAAATTACTCTACACAGCAAAGCTATCATTTAGAAGGGATGGGCAGATAAAGTGCTTCCCAAACAAGGTAAAGCTAAAAGAGTTCAGCATCACCAAACTATTATTTGAAATGTTTAAGAGACATATTTAAGAAAAAAAGATCAAAACTGTGAACGTTGAAATGGCAATAAATACATAACTATGAACAATTGAATCTAAAAAACAAACTAAGCAAACAAGCAGGACAGAAACAGAATCATAGATATGGAGAATATTGGGATAGTAGTCAGTGGGGAGGGGGGTATGGGGAAATGGGGGAAAAGGTGAAGGGATTAAGAAGTAGAAGTTGGTAGTTAGAGAATAGGCAAGTGGTTGTTAAGAGCAAGTGTAGTAAATGGAGTAGCCAAAGAACTTGTGCCTGACCCATGGACATGAACAGTGGTGTGGGGATTGCCTGAGGGAGTGAATGGGGCTAGTTGGAGAGGTGCAAAGTGGGAAAAATTGGAAAAACTGTAATGTCATAATCCATGAAAAGAAGAGAAAAAAAGGAAAAACTCAAAAGAAAAAAAGTACAACCAAATTGTTTATACACAATGATTATAATCATATAAAAAAGCATGACAATACCAAAGGCATGATCCATGAAAGAAATAATTGATAAGGTGAATGTGATTAAATTTTTTTATTTAATTATTTTTCAAGTACACTTTTCTGTCCTTTACTCCCATCCCAGCCCACTCCCCCCAGTGCTCCACATTTCCCTCCTATTTCCACCGTCCTTAGTTGTTGTCCATGTGTCCTTTATACTTTTTCCTCTAAATCCCTCCCCTTTCCCCCCTGAAATTCCCTCCCCTCTTCCATCTGGTCACTATCCCCCTGTTCTCTATTTCAGTGTCTTTGTTCATATGTTACTCGCTTCTTTGTTTTGTTGTTTAGCTTCCTGTTGAAGGTGAGATCATATGGTATTTGTCTTTCAACACCTGGCTTATTTTACTCAGCATAATGCTTTCCAGGTCCATCCATGATGTTGCAAAAGGTAGGAGTTCCTTCTTTCTCTCTGCTGCATAGAATTTCATTGTGTATATGTACCATTATTTTTTGATTCATTAATTTACTGACAGGCACCTAGGTTGCTTCCAACTCTTGGCTATAATAAATTGTGCTGCTATGAATATTGGGGTGCATAGGTTCTTTGGGATTGGTGTTTTAGGGTTCTTAGGATATAATCACAGCAGTGGAAGTGTTGGGTCAAAAGGCAGGTCCATTTTTAGTTTTCTGAGAAAATTCCATACTGTTTTCCATAATGGTTGTACCAGTCTGGAATGCCACCAACAGTGAACTAGGGTCCCCTTATCCTCACAACCTCTCCAAGATTTGTTGTTTATGGCTTTGTTTATGGTGGCCATTCTGACAGGTGTGAAGTGGAATCTCATTGTGGTTTTAATTTGCATCTCTCTGATAGCAAGAGATATTGAGCATCTCTTCATGTGTCTCTGGATCCTCTGTATGTCCTCCTTGGAGAAGTGTCTGTTCAAGTCCTTTCCCCATTTTTTCATTGGGTTAGTTGTCTTCTTAGAGTGAAGTCATGTGAGTTCTTCATATATTTTGAAGATTAAACATTTGTCTGAGGTATCATTGGCAAATATGTTTTCCCGTACAGTTGGTTGTCTTTTTATTTTAATGCTGTTTTCTTTAGCTGCACAGAAGCTTTTTATTTTGATGAGATCCTATTTGTTCATTCTTTTCTTTATGTCCCTTGCTCTAGGGGTCATATCAGTAAAAATACTGCTGCGTGAGGTATCTGAGATTTTCCTACCAATATTCCCCTCTATGACTTTAATGGTGTCACGGCTTATATTGAAGTCTTTTATCCACCTTGAATTAATTTTGGTGTATGGTGTGCTCAAGTTTCATTTTTTTTGCATGTAGCTGTCCAGTTCTCCTAACACCATTTGTTGAAGAGGCTATTTTTGATGCATTTTATCTTACTGCCCCCCTCGTTGAATATTAACTGAATACAGAGAGTTGGGTTTATTCCTGGGCTTTCTGTTCTGTTCCATTGATCTATTTGCCTGTTTTTATGCCAGTACTAGGTTTTTTTTTTTTTATCACAGTGGCCTTGTAATACAGTTTGATATCAGGTATTGCAATCCCTCCTACTTTGTTTTTCTTTCTCAAAATTGCGGCTGCTATCCGGAGTCTTCTATGGTTCCATATACATTTTTGAAGTGTTTGTTCTATGTCTGTGAAATATGCCATTGGTACTTAAATAGGTATTGCATTGAATCTGTAAATTGCTTTGGGTAGTATGGACATTCTGACGATGTTAATTCTTCCAATCCATGAACATGGTATATGTTTCCATTTGTTTGTGTCTTCCTTGATTTCTTTCTTCAGTGTTGTATAGTTTTCTGCATGCAGGTCTTTTACCTCCTCGATTGGGTTTATTCCTAGATATTTTGTTTTTATTTTTGCTATATCGAATGGGATTTTTTCTTGATTTCTGCTTCTGCTGTTTCATTGTTGATGTACAAAAATGCCTTTGATTTCTGGATATTGACTTTGTATCCCGTTGTTTGGCTGAATCCATTTATTAGATTGTTTTATTAGCAGTTTTATTTATTAATTCATTTATTAGCAGTTTTTTGGTGGAGTACATAGGGTTTTTCCTGTACACTATGATGTCATCTGCAAACAGTGACAGATTTGTTTCCTCTTTTCTGATTTGGATGCCTTTTATTTCCTTTTCTTTTCTGATTGCTGTGGCTAAAACTTTCAATACCATATTGAATAGAAGTGGTGAAAGTGGGCAACCTTGTCCTGTTCCTGATCTTAGTGGAAAAGCTTTTATTTTTTGCCCATTGAGTATGATGTTGGCTGTAGGTCTTTCATATATGGCCTTCATTATATTGAGGAATGCTCCCTCTATTCCCACTTTGCTGAGTACCTTTATCATAAATGGTTGTTGTACCTTATCAAAAGCTTTTTCCGCATCTATTGATATGACCATGTGGTTTTTGTCTTTGCTTTTGTTTATGTGATGTATTACATTTACTGATTTGCAAATATTGAACCATCCTTGAATCCCTGGGATGAATCCCACTTGGTCATGGTGTACGATCTTTTTGATGTATTGTTGGAGGTGTTTTGCCAGTATTTTATTGAGGATTTTAGTGTCTACATTCACCAGCGATATTGGTCTGAAGTTTTCTTTTTATTTAATTATTTATTTATTTAAATATATTTGATTGATTATACCATTACGGTTGTTCTATTCCCCCCTTCATTCCCTTCCCCTCGCACACTCCCTCCCCCACCATTCTCCCCCCCTTAGTTTATAACCACGTGTCTCAAGTTCTTTAGATTCTATATTTCCTGCACTATTCTTGCCCTCCCCCTATCTATTTTCTACCTACTGTCTGTGCTATTTTCTGTACCTTCTCCCCCCTTCTCCTCCTCCCACTCCCCTGTTGCTAACCCTCCATGTGTTCTTCATTTCTATGGTTCCACTCCTGATCTAGCTGTCCTCTTGGTTTGCTTTTGTTTTAGGTGTGGTTAATAACTGTGAGTTTGCTGTCCTTTCACTGTTCATATTTTTATCTTCTTTTTCTTAGATAAGTCCCTTTAGCATTTCATATAATAAGGGCTTGGTAATGATGAACTCCTTGAACTTGACCTTATCTGAGAAGCACTTTATCTGTCCTTCCATTCTAAATGAAAGTTTTGCTGGATAAAGCAATCTTGGCTGTAGGTCTTTGGATTTCATGACTTGGAATACTTCTTTCCAGCCCCTTCTTGCCTGTAAGGTCTCTTTTGAGAAATCCGCTGACAGTCTGATGGGTACTCCTTTGTAGGTGACTGTCCCCTTATCCCTTGCTGCTTCTAGGATTCTCTCCTTCATTTTAGTCTTGGCTAATGTAATTATGATGTGCCTTGGTGTGTTCCTTCTTGGGTCCAACTTCTTTGGGACTCTCTGAGCTTCCTGGATTTCCTGGAAGTCTATTTCCTTTGCCAGACTGGGGAAGTTCTCCTTTATTATTTGTTCAAATAAGTTTTCCACTCGTGGCTGTTTCTTTCCCCCTTCTGGTACCCCTATAATCCGGATGTTGGAACGTTTAAAGATGTCCTGGAGGTTCCTAAGCCTCTCCTCATTTTTTTGAATTCTCATTTCTTCATTCCTTTCTGGTGGGATGTTTTGTTCTTCCTTCTGGTCCATTCCATTGATTTGAGTCCCAGTTTCCTTTCCATCACTATTGGTTTCCTGTGCATCTCCCTTCATTTCAATTAGTTTAGCCTTCATATGTTCCTCTAATTTGTGACTATGTTCCTCTAATTTGTGACTATAATCTACCAGTTCTGTGAGCATCCTGATAAATAGTGTCTTGAATTGTGCTTCTGAGAGGCTGGCAATTTCTCGGTCGCTTAGAGTTATTGGCTCTAGGACTTTGAGTTCTTCTTGCACCATCTTTTGGGCTGTTCGTGCCTGTTCCCTAGCAGGATCAGAGCCCTAAAGTGTTCACTAGAACAGGGCAACTAAGTCGCTGGATTGTGACGTTGTATGTGGGGGCGGGGTCAAAGAGGGACAATGGCTTCCCATCTGCCCCCGGCGCCGCAGCCACCACTGTCACCAGGCCCGTGCGTTTCGTTCCACTGCATGTGGGTGTGCCACCGCCGTCAGCCCTCCACCACTGGGTTCGTCCCCTGGGGCCTGTGTGGTCCGTCTCACTGTGCACGAATGTGCGACCGCGGTCAGTCTGCCCGACACCCCGACTGGTTCCGGGCTGCCTGTGGGCCTAGGTCGGGGGATCTATCCTGCCTGACCCAGCTCCGCTGCTGGCTCCACCTCTCTTACTGTCCCCGTTGAACGGTTCGTAGTTGGGTTCGTAGTTGTCGGACTTCCGTATAATTCCGTTTTCTGGTATTTGGGTGTGTCCTAGTTCTCCAAACCTTTGTTGTGTTCAAACTTGGTTGTGGGAGAAGGCACAGTGTTTCCACCTATGCCTCCATCTTGGCGGAAGTCTCCCATATTAATTTCTTACAGTCCCTTCTATTTCTGTGGTGTCAGTTGTAATCTCTCCTCTTTCATTTCTGATTGTGTTTATTTGGGTCCTCTCTCTTCTTTTCTTAGTGAGCCTACTTAAAGGCTTGTGTATTTTTTTATCTTTTCAAAAAGCCAACTCCTGGATTCATTGATCCTTAGAATTGTCCTTTTAGTCTCCATGTCATTTAATTCTGCTCCGATCTTGGTTATTTCCTTCCTTCTACTTTCTCTGGGCTGTCTTTGTTGTTGTTCCTTGAGTTCTTGTAGGTGTAGGATTAGGTTGTTTGTATGAAATGTTTCTATTTTCTTTAGGTAAACCTGTATTGCTATGAACTTCCCTCAGGACTGCCATCACTGTGTCCCATAAGTTTTGGATTGTTGTGAGTTCATTTTCATTTGTTTTCAGAAATTTTTTGATTTCCTCCCTAATTTCATTCTTGACCCATTTGTTGTTTAATGGCATACCATTCAGTCTCCATAATTTGGGGTGTTTGGGGTTTTTTCCTTTCGGGTTGGTTTCCAATTTCACTCCCTTGTGGTCAGAGAAAATGCTTGGTACAATTTGAATTTTCTTGAATTTGTTGAGCCTCGTTTTGCATCCTATGATATGGTCTATCTTTGAAAATGTTCCATGTGCATTTGAAAAGAATGTGTATTTAGCTTCTTTGGGATGAAGGGCTCTATATATATCAGTTAAGTCCATTTCCTCTAGGGTGGTGTTTAATGCTACAATATCTTTGTTGATCTTTTGTTTGGAAGATTTGTTCATTTTTGACAGTGGGGTGTTAAAATCCCCTACTATAATTGTGTTGCTGTCAATATCTATCTTGAAGTCCTCTGAGATATTCTTTATATATTTGGGTCCTCCTATGTTGGGTGCATATATATTTACGATGTTTATATCTTCTTGGTGGATTCTTCCCTGGAGTATTATGAAGTGACCTTCTGGGTCTCTTTTTATGGCCCTTTTTTTGAAGTCTATTTTGTCTTATGTGAGTATTGCTACCCCAGCTTCTTTTTCTTATCCGTTTGCTTGGAAAATTTGTTTCCAACCTTTCAGTTTTAGTCTGTGATGGTCTTTTGTCCTGAGGTGGGTCTCCTGTAAGCAGCACCTGTGTGGGTCATGCTTTCTTATCCATCCAGCTATTCTATGTCTTTTGATTGGAGCATTTGGTCCATTTACATTTAAGGTTATTATTGAAAGGTATTTATTCATTGCCATTTGTGTACCTGTGTTCCTCTCTGTCTCTCTCTTTTCGTTCCTTTCCTTAAAGCAGTTCTTTTAGTATTTCTTGTAGAGCTGGTTTGGTGGAGGCATATTCTTTTAGTCTTCTTTTTCTTGGAAGCTCTTTATTTGGCCTTCTATCTTGATTGAGATCTTTGGTGGGTAAAGTAGCCTTGGTTGTAGGCCTCTGGTTGTCATTACTTGGAATATTCCTTGCCATTCTCTTCTTCCTTGGAGTGTTTCCATTGAGAAGTCAGTAGCTAACCTTATTGGGGCTCCCTTGCATGTTACTTCCTTTTTCTCCCTTGCTGCCTTTAAGATTCTCTCTTTGTCTTGGAATTTTGCCATTTTTATGATGATGTGTCTTGAAGTGGGCCTCTTTGGGTTCCTCTTGATTGGGACTCTCTGTGATTCCTGGATTTGTGTGACTTTCTCTCATCAAATTAGGGAAAGTTTCCATCACTACTTTTTCAAATAGGTTTTCTATCCCTTGTTCTTCTTCTTCTCCTCCTGGTATTCCTATTATTCGGATATTCTTATGTTTCATATTGTCTTGCATTTCTCTTAATCCCTCTTCATTCTTTCTGAGCCTCTTTTCCTTTTCATGATGTTTCTGGGAGTTTTTTTCTTCTTTGTCCTCCATCTCGCCGATTCGATCTTCTGCTTCATCTATCCTGCTTTTCATTCCTTCTATTGTGTTCTTCAGTTCAGATATTGTATTCTTCATTTCCTCTTGGCCCTTGCTCATAGTTTCTATTTCGTTTTTCATGTTGATACAGCTTGCAGTGAGTTCATTGTAGCTCCCTTGTAGTTTCTGGTAGCTCATTGTGAGCTCTTTGAATTTCCTGATACCCAATGCTTTGAATTCAATATCTGATAGTTGACTTGCCTCTATTTTATCTAACGTTCTTTCTGAGGCTTCCTCCTTTTCTTTCATTTGGAGATTGTTTCTTTGTCTTCCCATTGTTTGTGAGACTCTTCTTGTTAGCCTCAGCTTCTTAAATTGATCTGTTCTGACTCCCTGGGTTTATGTTGTGAACTTCTGTGGTAAAATACCTGTGAAATTCAGCCCTGGCTGGTGTAGCTCAGTGGATTGAGCGTGAGCCTGTGAACCATAGGAGTGCCGTTCGATTCCCAGTCAGGGCACATGCCTGGGTTGCAGGCCAGTTCCCAGTAGGGGACTCAGGAGAAGCAACCATACATTGATATTTCTCTCCTTCTCTCTTTCTGTTCCCCTCTGAAGATAAATAAATAAAATCTAAAATAAAATAAAATAAAGATACCTGTGAAATTCAGTGGTGCAGTCTCCTTCAGGTATTTTAATATTCTCCGCTTCTACCTACTCCTTTGTGTGTGTGTGTGCGTGTGTGTGTGTGATCAGTCGGAGTGGGAGGAAAAATGGTTTATGATAGCAGAAGTGTATTTTATATTATGTACAGTTACAGGTGGTAGAGAAGAGGTAGAAGATCTTTAGGCTATAGGTAGTGTTAACTGTAATCTTCAACCCAACTTGCCACTGCCACTGTCTGGTCCTTCAGTGTCCATCACAATCTCTGGTCTCTTAATTTCATAAATCCTGTGAACTGTTGGTTGATTGTGCTGCTCCTCCGTTGATCTGCCAGGATTTTCTCCCATGTGTACAGGAGCTGGAATCTGCTCCGTTATACTCTGTCGCCATCTTCCCAGCCTCCTCATTAAAATTTTTTCAAATTCCTCTGTGAAATACATTATCAAGAGGATGAGAAGACAAGCCACAGATTCAGAGAAAATGTTTGCAAAAGACATCTCATAAAGGATAGTTATCCAAAATATACAAAGAACACTTAAAACTCAACAATATAAAAAGAAACAACTTGAATTAAAAATGAGCCAAAGACTTTAAAAGACACCTGAGTAAAGATGATATACAGATAGGAAATAAGCATATGAAAAGATGCTCCACATCATATGTCATCAGATAAACTCAGGTTAAAGCAACAATGAGATATTACCACACAGTTAGCTATCATAGTGACCAAGTTCCAGAATACTGACACCAAATGCTGGTGCACATGTGGAGTAACAGGAACTCTTACTTGTTGTTGGTGTGAATACCAGATGATACAACCACTTTAGAAGACAGGTTGGTGGTTTCTTACAAAAGAAAACATATTCTTACCATACAATCTAGTAATTGTGTTCCTCGGTATTTACCCAAAAGAGCTGAAAACTATGTCCACACAAAAACCTGTGGAAGTGTGTTTATGGTGGTTTTATTTAAAATTGCCAAAACTTGGAAGCAACCAAGATATTTTTCAGTAGGTATGTGATAAATAAATGGTACATCCAAATGATGAACATTACTCAGTGCTAAAAAGATACGAGCTATCATGAGCTATCATGATAAACCCAAAGATCATGGGATATCAACCCATGAAAAGACATGGAGGAAACTTAAATGCATATCACTAAGTAAAAGAAGCCAATATGAAAAGGCTACATAGTGTATAATTCCAAGTATATGACATCCTGGAAAAGACAAAATTATGAAAAAAGTTTGTAAATAATCAGTGGTTTCCAGAGGTTGGAGAGGGGGAGAAATAGGCAGAGAACAGAGGATTTTTAGGGCAGTGAAAACGCTCTTTTTGATACTATAATTCTGGATACACACCCTTATATATTTGTCCAAACCCACAGAAAGTATAACAGCAATAATGGGAACTATGGACTTTGGGTGATTGTGATGTACCACTCTGGTGGGGGATGTTCATGATAATAGGGAAGGCTATGCATATATGGCAGCAACATATATAATCTCTGTACCTCCCCTCAATTTTGCTGTGAACCTAAAACTGCTCTAAAAATAATAAAGTCTTACTAAAAAAATGTATGTATGAATAAAGATGGGAAGGGGATCTAGAGATATAAAAGCAATTGTATTTAGATGGAGGATATGGTTAGACCTATTTACGTGTAAAATATTTTTTAAGATTGTGTTTATTTATTTTAAGACAGAGGGGAAGGGAGGGAAAACAGAGGGAGAGAAACATCAGTGTGTGATTGCCTCTCACACACTCCCTCCTGGGGACCTTGCCTGCAACCCATGCCTAAGCCCTGACTGGGAATCAAACCAGCGACTCTTTGGTTCGTAGGCCTGCACTCAATCCACTGAGCTACACCAGCCAAGAAACTGTTCATATTTTCTATCTTCTTCTTTATCTTAGATAAGTCCCTTTAACATTTCATATAATAAGGGCTTGGTGATGGTGAACTCCTTTAACTTGACCTTATCTGGGAAACACTTTATCTGCCCTTCCATTCTATATGATAGCCTTGCTGGACAGAGTCATCTTGGAGGTAGGTGCCTTTCATGACTTTGAATATTTCTCTCCAGCCCCTTCTTGCCTGAAAGGTTTTTTTTTTTTTTTTGAGACATCAGCTGGTTATCTTATGGAAACTTCTTTGTAGGTAACTGTCTCCTTTTCTCTTGCTGCTTTTAAGATTCTGTCTTTATTTTTAATCTTGTGTAACTTAATGATGATGTGCCTTAGTGTGTTCCTCCTTAGTTCCAATTTCCTTGGGACTCTCTGAACTTCCTGTACTTCCTGGAAGTCTATTTCCTTTGCCAGATTGGGAAAGTTTTCCTTCATTATTTTTTTAAATACATTTTCAATTTCTTGGTCTTCCTCTTCTCCTTCTGGCACCCCTGATTTTGAGGCTAGAACATTTTATGTTGTCCCTGAGGTTCCTAATCTTTTCATTTTTCTGAATTCTTGTTTCTTCATTCTGTTCCAGTTGTATATTTATTTCTTCCTTTGTGTTCCAAATCCTTGGTTTGAGTCCCAGTATCCTTCCCTTCCCTGTTGGTTTCCTGTATATTTTCCTTTATTTCACTTTGTATAGCTTTCATTTCTTCCTTCATTTTGTGACCAAACTCAATCAGTTCTGTGAGCATCCTGATTACCAGTGTTTTGAACTGTACATCAGATAGGTTGGCTATCTCCTTGTCTCTTAGTTCTCTTTTTGGGAGTTTGATCTGTTCCTTCATTTGGGCCATATTTCTTTGTCTTGGCACACCTTTTATGTTGTAAGGGGCAGAGCCTTAGATATTCACCAGGACAGGGCAATCCACTTTGCTCCATTGTGGTACTGTATGTGCGGGAGGGGTCCAAGAGGGAACAATGCTGCTTGCTGGACTCTCACCCCACTTTGTCACCTCCCCCACTGTCCAGAAGCAAATTGGGCCCTTCTGGCACTGATTTCTGAGTGGGTGTGTTTGTGTACATTCAAGAACCCTGTGGGTCTGTCCAGCGAGCTCTCCTGTAAAGCTGGGAGTTTCTCCCACCTCCACAACCCTAACAGGTTTTTACAGCCAGCGGTTTTAAGACTCTAGTTTCCCATGCTGAAGCCCTGAGTTGTGCAGTCTGCCTTGCTCCCTAGTTGTTCCTTCGGCTCAACTTCACACAAATGTGGGACCACTTCATCCTCCAGCTGCCACCTCACCTGCCCAGTATATCATTTTGCTGAGCGTCCTCCATGCCCCAGCTTCCCACCTCTGCCCCTCCTACCAGTCTGGGTGAATGTTTCTTTTTTAACTCCTTAGTTGTTGGACTTCCATACAGTTCATTTTCTGTCAGTTCAGGTTGGTTTTTGGTTTTAAGTTTGTTGTTGTCCTTCTTTGGTTATGGGAGGAGGCAAAGCATATCCACCTATGCCTCCATATTGACCAGAAGTTGCATAGTCATTAAT
This sequence comes from Sturnira hondurensis, assembly GCF_014824575.4. NCBI lineage: Eukaryota > Metazoa > Chordata > Mammalia > Chiroptera > Phyllostomidae > Sturnira > Sturnira hondurensis. The sequence goes on from NW_028096051.1 coordinate 730,746, forward strand.
AATAGCTAACATTTACTAAGCCTTTTACTGTATTTCAAACTTTGTCCAAAGTGTATATATTTTCATGTATTCCTTACAACGCTGTGAGGTAAATACTATTATCCTCATTTTATAGTTGAGAAAACTGAAGCACAGAGAGACTAAAAACTTGCCCTAAGGCCTACAGCTGGTAAGTAGCAGTTTTGCTTTTGAACCTATACACATAATCAGTATGCCATACCGCTGTAGCAGGCATTCACATATATTGCTTAGTGCTTTTCAGGCTTGGTGAGTTTTGGGATAGGCGAAAATGCTTCCAGGAATGTTGAGCCCAAAAAGGACTTGTTCTAACTACCTCCTTTTATGGATGTGGAGACAGGCTTTTCCAAGTACCTAAGTATATGACCTAGAGAGGCTTCAGCTCTTCATCTTTTACGCATTGTATTTTTTATTAAAAATTTTATTCATTTATTTTTAGAGAGAGGGGAAAGAAGGGAGAAAGAGAGGGAGAGAAACATCAATGTGTGGTTGCCTCTTATGCATCCCCCACTGGGGACCTGGCCTGCAACCCAGACATGTGTCCTGACTAGGAATCAAACTGGACCCTTTGGTTTGCAGGCCAGTGCTCAATCCACTGAGCACACCAGCCAGGGCAATTTATGCATTATCTTTGACAGCAGTATGATTTTTGCCCCTTAACTCCTTTGTCACTTAATCTCTAGGATAAAATGGCTGCATAGTACAGACAACACTGCCCTCCTCCACTCTTTGCAAAAAAACCTTCCCCAATCATTCACACTTGGAAGGATAGCATACACCTCTTCTCATTTTTTTCCATCATCTTCTCTTCAATGTCATTCAACAAGATAATTAAGAGAAACAAATAAATTTACAATCCTTGTTAATACAGAAGATTTTATCCCCTTCAACTCCATTTGAACAGAGCCTTGGCTATGATTTATCTTTAATTATTGTCTATTTGCTGTAGAGCAAAATTGCCATGATTGTGAATTTAATTTTCTTGAATCAATTTTGTTGCTTTTGCTTAGCATAATACTTCTATATCATTTATCAGAAAGTCACTGAGCAATTATGATATTGCCTCAGAGAACAATACTGAATGCTTCACTTACCCATGAAAAATTTCAGCATAAAAACATCCTACTTCTCTGGCATACCAAAAGATTTTCCCAATTGTACTAGGAAGAGACAGATCATCTAAATAGTGGGAGAAAGTGTCTTATCCTCAACTGATTACTTGGAGAGACTTGCAACATTTATTTATTAATTAAAATTCCCAATGATTCAACCACCTGGATTATCTCCAAAGTCTTTATTAATTTAAGCAATCAATGAATTCTCCTTTTAAATAAGAATAATAATTCTTACAATATTGGGTGCTTACTATGTGCCAGGCACCATTCTAAGAGTTTTATGCGTATTCTCATTTGCTCCTCAGAAACTCCATTATAAAGTAGATACTATTATTTTGTACATTTTATAGATGAATAAACTGAGGAAGGAACAAAAAAGTTAAAAGGCATACTCAGAATCATAGAACGAGCAAACGACAGAACCAGGTAACACCTGGTTTCCTGGATCTCATTAGTCTTTCAAGATGATAGTAACAATAGCAAGTATTAGTTGTTACATGTTTGCAAATATTATACCTCCTAATTATCACAACAGCCTTAGAAGGCAACTGAAAAATGAGTATATTAAGGTACAATGAAGTAAGTAACTTTCCCATGGTCATACAGCCAGTCAGAAGCAAAGCAGTAATTCAAACCAGGCAGTGTAGTGTTAAAGCCAGTCCAAATATTCAATGTTTTACTGCTTTATAAATAGCCTAGGCAATAATTGCAACAGACTGTTACTCTTCAACCAATAAGAATAATGTGACTGCTTTGGTATAATGCAAAATACATAAGTGTTGAAATCATGCCTCCTCTAAATTCTAATTGTGTGTGACTAGCTGTCTAACCAAGGGCAAGTAACAATCTTTCTGAGCCTCAGATTCCTCATCTGTTAAATGGGGATGAAAATAATACCCAACTCACCTGGTAGATGATAACATACACCAGAAGCCTATATAGTTTCCAGCAAACAGTAGGAGCTCATAGAGTGTAGGCATTACTCCTGTTATTTTCTCTTTCATGGTAATTGGGACACAGACATGGTCTGTCTTAATATTTGCATTCTGCCAGATAGGTTTCAGGAAGATAGTTTGGATGTTTATTCTGTTTGACAATCTTACCCAAAGACTGATGTATGGTTGGTCATGCTATTTTAAAGCTTCCCGCCATTCTTGATGGGGATTGAAAAGAATGTTTCCTTTGAGGACAACTGTAGGATTTCCAGAGTAAAACACCTAGCCAGGGTCTTTGGCAAGTATAGCCTCATCTCAATAGCTTTCTGTTAGAGGGGTCTAAGGGAATTCTGCTTATATCTGCAATCTAAGGACCAGTGTTCATTCATTAAATTATTGAACAAACACTTATCAAGCACCTACTATACAGAGGCACTAAGGATACAGAAGGGAGGAAGAAGATAAACCCCTGCTCTTGGAGACTTCCTCACTTAATGTTCAGCATATCTTGGAATACTATACTCCTTAGTTTTGAGGTTTTAATTGTTGAAAAGGATCACTTTTCCATTGAATTGACTCCCTCAAAATTTCCTCAGTTTCCCCACAAGTAAAACAAAGTGGGATTGTGTTCCCAGGGAAGCTGACTCTGAGCCAGAGCTTAGAGGAAGTTTATTTGGGATGCTCTCAGAATACACACCTATAAGGGGGACGGAAATAAGCAGAATTGAACAGAGGAATGTGTGAACTGTGATACAGTCTCAACAAAGGCTCCAAGTGACTGGAATTAGGATTGCCCTCCAGAATTGGAGCCAGGGATCAGGGTTGGTTTTTTCCCCCCATGTAAAGTAGTCATTGAACACATGAGCCCTGGGCAAAGCAGCTCTCTTAAGTGAATGGCAATTTCCAAAGAACTATCTTCAGGCAGCACTTCTAGCAGCTAAGGGAATAAATTCTTTAGTTCTGAAGGGAAATTTGTATGATGCATTAGAAGGACTGGACTACAGAAGGACTGGACTGTGATATCTGAGGCCCTGTTCAGGTGTCACATCCTGTGATTGTATGGCTTCAGGGGACTGGAAAGGTCACTGCTGCCTGCTCTGTCAACAGGCATCTTCAGTGAGTACCCCTGTGGTAGTACTGCCTTGGGATGTCACTCTACATGGCTACCTGCTACTCCAAGTACCTGAGAGACCTTGACTGATGGGTGCAACTACATCCTCATCCTGCTTCAAGCTTCTTCTCGTATCCAGTGGTCTCTGTGGGATCTCCAGCCCAGTAACCTTCCAAGTAGATGTCAGTGCCTTAATTTCCATCATAGGCATCTGCAAACTTAATCTGGGTGCAGCTACACCTTGCCAAATCCTTGAGAGCAGGAATTTGTGAATATTCTAGAGAGCTGAGCCTGGGCTTGTATTACATTAATAAAGAGCATATTGACTTATGAGAGCTGTAGGCAAAGGGATTCAGTGTCTCTGGGATACACAATTTTATAATATCGTGCTGCCTCCTGGTGGCCATTCTGCTGATGTGCAAAATAGGACCCAGGGATCTGATTACACAAATAGAATATGTACCCAGAAAAAGGCATTTTTAATGTGGGCTTCTCTTCACCTTTGAAATAAAAGGAAAATGTCAAAGTTTCAGTTTAGGTTATTTTTAAATGAATTATTCCTTGTCTGGAAAGTATTTTATCAGTCATCCAAGCTCCAATTCAGATGTTTCCTCTCTAAGAAGCCTTCCCAAGCACCCCGGCAACATCTTCCTCCTTTGAGCTACCCTAAAACAGTGCATGTGCTCCTCCAACCATAGCCTGCATTGCACTTTAGGTGAATTGATTGCTTTGTGATGTGTTTGACTGGGCTGAGCTCTTTCAAGGCAAGTCTCTGTGTTTATATTTTGTTTTCCTTGATTTGTACTTAATATGTTCCTCAAAAGTATTATGAGTCTATTCTAATCATTCATGTCACCCTATTTCTTACCTTTTAAGTGTTTCTGGGTCTCCCACACAAATTCATGCTGAGGTCCCTTCTGCCTCTTAAGATTTTATTCCAACTGCATACAAACATACACCTACATACTTTCAATTTTACTTTAAAAATGCAACACAGAACCTATGGTTAAGCAAAATATATAAAAATATAGATATTTGAAATAAAGTGTGAGAGGCCATGATTTATAAAAGAGATTAACTTGGGGCTACTTTAACCAAAATCCTAAAGTATTAGTGTTAAAAGGGACTTGGCTCACCTTCCCTTCCAAGACGATAATCCTTTGGGTCAATGTTCTGAGCACTGTTATATGTGCTCAGAATATTGCCTGGTATATAGCAGGAACTAAATAGGTGTTGAATGAATGCATAACCTAAGGACCAATTGTGATATAAATATCACATTTGTGAATATTCTAGAGAGCTCAGCCTGGCCTTGTATTACATTACTAAAGAGTATCTTGACTTATTAGAGCTGTAGGCAGAGGGATGCAGTGTCTGGCATATACAATTTTATAATGTTGTGTGTGTATATACATATATATGGAAAGAGATACATATATGTGTGTGTGTGTGTGTGTGTGTGTGTGTGTGTGTGTGTAGAGAGAGAGACTTTGTTCCAAGTAAGGTTTCACTCCACCATTTAGGCTGGGAGGACTCTGTTGGGGACATATTACTATTGACTTTAGTACCAATAGTTGGAGGTACCTGTTTTGTTTTATTTGGTTTTGGGTTATTATAGAGAAAAAAAGGTAAGCAATATTTTCTGGCGACAATTATACTCCTTTTAAAATGTTGGATAACCAGTAAACCTCCTGAAGGAAAGTGTCTTCCAAAGTCCTTAAGTCATGGAACTTTTCAGAGAGGCGTGTGAAAGGAGGGATATTCTTTCACAGCTCCAACATTTGGGATACTCTTGCCCCGTCTTACACCTTTAATCCATACTCCTTACCCCACTCCAAGCTTCTAGTCCACTTTGTCTCCTAGTGGGTGGACAGGGTTCCAAGAATGGTAATTAAAATCCCCAGACAGCCCTGGCTGGTGTAGCTCAGTGGATTGAGCGCGGGCCTGTGAACCACATGATCACGGTTCAATTCCCAGTCAGGGCACATGCCTGGGTTACAGGCCAGTTCCCGGCAGGGGACACATCAGAGGCAACATACATTGATATTTCTCTCTCTCTCCTTCCTTTCCCCTCTAAAAATAAATAAATAAAATCTTTAAAAAAATAATAAAATCCCCAGACAGTAAAGGACAGGGGTTAAATTATGAGGTTCATATCTACTTCAAACTCAACACCCTGGTGGCCAATGTTTTCAAGAAATAGGAGAGGGATTTGACTGGGCTTTATGTTCATCAGTCAACTTTTAGGGGACCAAGAAGACCCTTCTTTGTGGCCTGATCTCTTGCACAACCTATTTCTGTATCAGAAAGAACAATCTAATAATAGCCAGAGGGGAGGGGAAGGGGAAAGTGGGGAAAAGGGTTTTCAGGAACTAGTATAAAGGACTCTTGGACTAAACCAAGGTGGAGGGTGGAAGCAAGGGAGGGAGGTGGGTTTGGTGGGGGGTGGGGGGGAGAGAGAAAATGAAGACAACTGTAATCAAACAACAATAAAGTAATTTATGGGAAAAACACCCCAAAGCCTCCAATTCTGGCCTGGGATCTATATTTTCAACAGAGGGTTCCTGTTGCACCTACTTTTTAAAATAATTAATTAATTAATTTTAAAATTTTTTTAATTTAATTATCGTTCAAGTATAGTTTTCTGTCTTTTACTCCCATCCCAGCCCACCCCCCCACACTGCTCCCAACCTCCCTCCCATTTCCAGCCCCCTTAGTTGTTATCCATGTGTCCTTTATACTAGTTCCTGTAAATCCTTCCCCTTTTTCCCTGAAATTCCCTCCCCTCTCCCCTCTGGTCACTGTCACCCTGTTCTGTATTTCAGTGTCTTTGTTTTTATTTTGCTTGCTTGTTTGTTTTGTTGTTTAGCTTCCTGTTAAGGTGAGATCAGATGGTATTTGTCTTTCAACACCTGGCTTATTTCACTCAGCGTAATGGCACCTAGTTTTTAAGTAAAGGTGACTCTAGCTAATTTTATCCTCCATGAAAGCAACACCACCCTCCCCTCAAATGATCCACCTTTGTTGCCTGGCACACTGCTTTGTCAAGTTCCAAATGCCACAGCCTGGGGCAAATACAGACAACTACAAAACACATCATTGCCAAGCACAATGGGCCTTATTACTTCAGCAATTTAAGAAAGAGCTCCTATCTTTTGCAACAGCATGGATGGAACTGGAGAATATTATGTTAACTGAAATAAGCCAGTTGATAAAAGACAAACACCATATGATCTTACTTATAAGAGGAATCTAATCAATAAAATAAACTAATAAACAAATTAGGACTACAGGCATGGAAACCTAACAGATGAATAGTGACCAGAGGGGAGGAGAAGGGGGATAATGGTGGGAAAAAGGGGAAGGGACTAGTCAAGAAACATATATGAATGACCCATGGACTTGGGCAATAGTGTGGGTACGATGAGCCAAGGAGGGCAAAGGGGGGAAAATTGGGACAACTGTAATAAAGTAACAATTTTTAAATCTTTAAAAAATAAATGAGCCGTGGCGGGTGTAGCTCAGTGGATTGAGCATGGGCCTGCAAACCAAAGGGTTTCAGGTTGAATTCCCAGTCAGGGCGCATGGTTGGGTTGGGGTCCAGGTCCTCAGTTGGGGACATAAGAGGGGAGACCACACATTAATATTTCTCTCCCTCTCCCTTTCTTGCTCCTTCCCTTTCCTTCTCTATAAATAAATAAATAACCAGATTGGACAGTTTGAAACCAACAAGGGAGAGTGGAGGTTCCCCCCCCCTTTTTAACTTCTTTTTCTCAGTAATTGTATATTTTTTAATTTTATTATTGCTTTATCTTTCAATATTTTGTTCCTCTCCTTTCTTTTTCTCTGTTTTAGTCTTTCTTCCTTTCAGCCCCAACTTATTGCTTTTTCCTCCCTTCTCCTGACCCTTTTTAAAATGTTTGTTTGTTTGTTTGTTGCTTTCTATACCACTGTAAATACTTCACAACACATTTATCGGGTCTTACCACACTCTATACAGATTCTCAATTCCATTACTGCAGTGATTAACTCTACTTGCTCACAAGCTACACCAATTTACTATTCTTTACTCTAACCTTACCTCAAAATTTGACCACACGCAACCTCACTGCTTTCTAGATACAACTCACAAGCCTTCCCTCCCCAACAAGAGACTTATATTTGGTCCATCCTTTCTTAAAAGTGGCAAGTTGGGTTGGAGATTACGGTTAACACTATATATGGCCTAAAGATCTTCTATCTCTTCTCTACGGGCTGTGACTGTAAATATCATAAAGCACTCTCCTGCTGTCATAGACCATTTTGCCACCCCCTCCAACTAATCACACACACACAAAGAAAGGAGTAGATGGAAGCAGAGAACATCAAGATACCTGCAGGAGACTACACCACTGAATCTCACAGGTATTCTACCACAGAAGTTCAGAGCATAAACTGAGGGAGTCAGAACATATCAATTTAAGAAGTTGAGGCTAACAAGAGGAGTCTCACAAACAATGGGAAGACACAAAAAACAGTGCCCAAAAGAAAGAAAAGGTGGAAGTCTCACAAAGAATGTTAGATGAAACAGAGGTAAGTCAACTATCAGATATTGAATTCAAAGCACTGGACATCAGGAAATTCAAAGAGCTCACAATGAGCTACCAGAAACTACAGGGGAGCTACGATGAACTCCCCGGAACTATGTCAACATGAAAAAGGAAATAGAAACTATAAGCAAAGGCCAAGAGGAAATGAAAAGAACAATTTTGGAACTGAAGAACACAGTAGAAGGAATGAAAAGCAGGATCGATGAGGCACAAGATTGGATCAGCGGGTTGGAGGACACAGTAGAAAGAATCTCCCAGAAAGATCAAGAAAAGGAAAAGAGGCTCAGAAAGAATGAAGAGGGATTAAGAGAAATGCAAGACAATATGAAACGTAAGAATATCCGAATAATAGGAATACCAGAAGGAGAAGAAGAAGAACAAGGGATAGAAAACCTATTTGAAAGAGTAATGATGGAAAATTTTCCTAATTTGATTAGAGAAAAAGTCACACAAATCCAGGAATCACAGAGAGTCCCAATCAAGAGGAACCCAAAGAGGCCCACTTCAAGACACATCATCATAAAAATGGCAAAATTCCAAGACAAAGAGAGAATCTTAAAGGCAGCAAGGGAGAAAAAGGAAGTAACATGCAAGGGAGCCCCAATAAGGTTAGCTACTGACTTCTCAATGAAAACACTCCAAGCAAGAAGAGAATGGCAAGGAATATTCCAAGTAATGACAACCAGAGGCCTACAACCAAGGCTACTTTACCCACCAAAGATCTCAATCAAGATAGAAGGCCAAATAAAGAGCTTCCAAGACAAAAGAAGACTAAAAGAATATGCCTCCACCAAACCAGCTCCACAAGAATTATTAAACGGACTGCTTTAAGGAAAGGAAAAAAAGAGAGAGAGAGGAGAGGAACACAGGTACAAAAATGGCAATGAATAAGTACCTTTCAATAATAACCTTAAATGTAAATGGATCAAATGCTCCAATCAAAAGACATAGAATAGCTGGATGGATAAGAAAGCATGACCCACACAGGTGCTGCCTACAGAAGACGCACCTCAGGACAAAAGACCATCACAGACTAAAACTGAAAGGTTGGAAACAAATTTTCCAAGCAAACGGACAAGAAAAAGAAGCCGGGGTAGCAATTCTGATATCAGACAAAATAGACTTCAAAAAAGGGGCCATAAAAAGAGACCCAGAAGGTCACTTCATAATACTCAAGGGAAGAATCCACCAAGAAGATATAAACATCGTAAATATATATGCACCCAACATAGGAGCACCCAAATATATAAAGAATATCTCAGAGGACTTCAAGATAGATATTGACAGCAACACAATTATAGTAGGGGATTTTAACACCCCACTGTCAAAAATGGACAGATCTTCCAAACAAAATATCAACAAAGATATTGCAGCATTAAAAAGCACCCTAGATGAAATGGACTTGACTGATATATATAGAGCCCTTCATCCCAAAGAAGTTAAATACACATTCTTTTCAAATGCACATGGAATATTTTGAAAGATAGATGACATCATAGGACACAAAATGAGCCTCAACAAATTCAAGAAAATTCAAATTGTACCAAGCATTTTCTCTGACCACAAGGGAGTGAAATTGGAAACCAACCCCAAAGAAAAAAACCCAAAACACCCAAAATCATGGACACTGAGTGGTATGCAATTAAATAACGAATGGGTCAAGATTGAAATTAGGGAAAAAATCAAATAGTTTCTGGAAAGAAATGAAAATGAACTCACAACAACCCAAAACTTATGGGACATGGCCAAGGCAGTCCTGAGAGGGAAGTTCATAGCAATACAGGCTTACATAAAGAAAATAGAAACATTTCAAACAAGCAACCTAACCCGATGCCTGCAAGAACTCAAAGAACAACAACAAAGACAGCCCAGAGCAAGTAGAAGGAAGGAAATAAGCAAGATCAGAGCAGAATTAAAGGACATGAGACTAAAAGCACAATTCTAAGGATCAATGAATCCACGAATTGGTTTTTTTTAAAGATAAACAAAATAGACAAGCCTTTAAGTAGGCTCACTAAGAAAAGAAGAGAGAGGAGCCAAATAAACACAATCAGAAATGAAAGAGGAGAGATTACAACTGATACCACAGAAATGGAAGGGATTGTAAGAAATTACTATGAAGAAATGTATGCAAGAAATTTGAAAACCTAGTGAAATGGACAAATTTCTAGAAAAATATAATCTTCCAAAACTCAATGAAAAAGAAACAAAAAACCTCAACNAATATCCAGAAATCAAAGGCATTTTTGTATACCAACAATGAAGCAGCAGAAGCAGAAATCAGGAAAAAAATCCCATTCGATATAGCAAAAAGAAAAATAAAATATCTGGGAATAAACCTAACCAAGGAGGTAAAAGACCTGTATGCAGAAAACTACACAACACTGAAGAAAGAAATCAAGGAAGACACAAATAAATGGAAACATATACCGTGTTCATGGATTGGAAGAATCAACATCATCAAAATGTCCATACTACCCAAAGCAATTTACAGATTCAATGCAATACCTATTCAAGTACCAATGGCATATTTCACAGACATAGAACAAACACTTCAAAAATTTCTATGGAACCAGAAAAGACCCCGAATAGCAGCTGCAATTTTGAGAAAGAATAAAAAAGTAGGAGGGATCACAATACCTGTTTTCAAACTGTGTTACAAGGCCGCTGTAATCAAAACAGCCTGGTACTGGCATAAAAACAGGCACATAGACCAATGGAATAGAACAGAGAGCCCAGAAATAAACCCAACTCTCTACAGTCAATTAATATTCGACAAAGGGGGCAATAACATAAAATAGAGTAAAGATAGCCTTTTCAACAAATGGTGTTAGGAGAACTGGACAGCTACATGCAAAAAAATGAAACTCAAGCACCAACTTACGCCATACACCAAAATTAATTTAAGGTGGATAAAAGACTTAAATATAAGCCATGACACCATTAAAGTACTAGAGGAGAACATTGGCAGGGAAATCTCAAATATTCCATGCAGCAATATTTTTACTGATATGTCCCCTAGAGCAAGGAACATAAAGGAAAGAATAAACAAATGGGATCTCATCAAAATAAAAAGCTTCTCTGCGGTTAAAGAAAACAGCATTAAAATAAAAAGACAACCAACTGTATGGGAAAACATGTTTGCCAATGATACCTCAGACAAATATTTAATCTTAAAATATACAAAGAACTCACTCGACTCCACCCAAAGAAGATGAGCAACCCAATTAAAAAATGGGGAAAGGACTTGAACAGACATTTCTCCAAGGAGTACGTACAGAGGATCCAGAGACACATGAAGAGATGCTCAATATCTCTTGCTATCAGAGAGATGCAAATTAAAACCACAATGAGATTCCACTTTACACCGGTGAGAATGGCTCTCATAAACAAAGCAATAAACAACAAATGTTGGAGAGGGTGTGGGAAAAAGGGGCCTCTAGTCCACTGTTGGTGGGATTGCAGTCTGGTTCAACCATTATTGAAAACAGTGTGGAATTTTCTCAGAAAACTAAAATTGGACTTGCCTTTTGACCCAGCAATTCCACTACTGGGATTGTATTTTAAGAACCCTAAAACCCCAATCCCAAAAAACATATACACCCCAATGTTCATAGGAGCACAATTTACAATAGCCAAGAGTTGGAAGCATCCTAGGTGCCCGTCAGTAAATGAATGGATCAAAAAATAATGGTACATATACACAATGGAATTCTATGCAGCAGAGAGAAAGAAGGAGCTCCTACCTTTTGCAACAGCATGGATGGAACTGGAAAGCATTATTCTGAGTGAAATAAGCCAAGTGTTGAAGGACAAATACCATGATCTCACCTCTAACAGGAAGCTAAACAACAAAACTAACAAGCAAGCAAAATATAACCAAAGACACTGAAATAGAGAACAGGGGGACAGTGACCAGAAGGGAGAGGGGAGGGAATTTCAGGGGAAATAGGGGAGAGATTTAGAGGAACAAATACATAGGATACATGCACAACAACTAAGAAGGGTGAAAATGGGAGGGAGTGGGGAGCACGGGGGGCGGTGGGATGGAATGGGAGCAATAAACAGAAAACTGTACTTGGAAAATAATTAAATAAAAAATTTAAAAAACCTTTAGAAATTAAATAAAAAAATAAAATCTTTAAAAAATAAACTAAAACATAAAAATAAAATAAAAAACTAGAAACTTAAGGCAATGCTCATTGTGAACCAAAAGAAAAATAGACTCTTTGCATTTTTAATGTTTTTATTATTATAAATCTATGCATATTAAGAAAAACTGAAACGTACAGAAAAATTAAATTTAACTAACAATTATCCACAATCTGTGATATTTATTGTTTTATTCTGTTAATTTGTATTTCCAATTTTTAATGCACATGTGGTTTTAAATAATAATAATAAATACTTTAAAACAAGTTACTTTTTAAACTTATCATTATTTTGTATTTATGTTAGTTTACTAGCAAATATTTCATTCAAATCAGAATTCTGAATCCAGAATTCAACAATGGGTAGAAAAAGGTCGAGAGAGAGAGAGAATGTGGGGAATCTGCTATGCAAGTCTAGGAAAAGTTACCTGAAGAGACTTAAGGCCTCTCTGACTCATCAGTACCTGCTGACTGCTGCAAAGTGAGCAGCAGATCCATTGGATGAAAAGACCAGAAGAGGGCCAGATATCTCATTCTCTCTTAGAATTCCCTCAGTCTGAAATTCAATATCACCCAAGAGTTACTGTAACTCTTGGGTTTGGGGAAAATTAAATCTTTGTTCTCCAGTGGTTCAGTATACCCTTACCAGTATACCAGGGCTATAAGCTTCTTCATTGCTGGTGGGATCCTGGTATTTCTTCCCTGCCTATCCTGCATGTCCCATATTGGACTTGAAAATATATGGGTGAGTGGAGTGGTGAGAAATGACAGATAGCTGAGAAAGTCGAGGAGTAGCAAGGAGCTGTGAAAGGAGGAACATAGCTGCATAAAGAAAGTAATTAGGGGGGACTATCACGTGATTGATAATCTCAGTGACTGTAGATAAAGTGCTAGGAGATATTCATATCTTGAGATATGATAAAGATCATGTCCCAAGTTTATTTTGGCTACCATGGTCCCCATGTTCCTAAAACAGTGGGCTTCATGCTGATCTTTGGTAAGGTATAGGGTATGTTTTGGGATATCCTCTAGATTTTGTTGATAGAGAGTAATTGCCAGATTGTAAGCCAATACAGGGTTACTACCATAGCTGCCATTCTAATAGGAGAGAATAATAAATTATTTACAACCTGTAAAATTCTGTAGAAATTACCTTATGAAATATGCTTGATATAAGAACTTAGGCAGTCAAGACTTGTTTATAGAATCTAGACGTTGCTTTCTAACAGGATACCAATCATTGATTAATGTGCAGAGGTCAGTAGAACATGGACACAGAAGAGTGAACAGTGCTCTACAGACTAGGGATATGAACTGAGGGAGCCAGTCAGAACCTAGGTTCTGTAGGAGCTGATGTGTCTGGGGAAGATTAGAGCTCCAATATTGAAGTCAGTTCAAAGACCCTCCTGACAGGTTGTAATGAAATCTTTGCCATTCATTGTGCAGGGAGCAAGTCAGTGAGGGGTTTGCAGCAGAGGAAGAAATACTAGGTATCCTGGACAGGACTTGTCAGTAGTGGCTTGGAGGGTGAAATAGGATAGAGTGTTCCTGGAGATGAGGAAATTGGTGAGTAGGACATTGGAACAATTCAAGCCAGAGAGAGTAAGAAAAAACCATTGAATAAATAAATCAGAGTAAACTGACATAGCCCTGGACTCAAGCTGTAGTAGTGGAGATGGGTGGAGGAGTGGGAATAGAGTTGAGAGGATTTTAGACTTAGAAATAAACCAGAGTTGGTTACCAGATGTAGAGGGAAAAGATGAGTACAAAATTATCTTTGGGTTTCTATCTAGGGCAACTGGTTGAATGTGATGTTAGGAACTGAGATTTTAGGCACAAGAGAAGGAGGAAATTCTGAGCAGGATATGGAACAGACAAGTTAGGGTAAGAGTTCAGTGGTCTTTGAGAGGTTCTATTGGCCTTCCAAGTGGATATTTCTGGGGGCAGTCAAGTACATGAACCTGAGACCTGAAGAGGGGCCTGGGCCAAGATCAAGTAGAGGAGTCATTCATAACAAAAGCCTGAAGTTATGGAGCATGGTTGAACTCATACTGAAAAAGCATGATGCTTAAGGAAATGGGAAGATGGAGAGGTTAGCAGAGAAGAACAGAGGGAGTACAGCAGGGAAAAAAAGAGGGGGAAGAAGGGTGCCTAAAATGGCACCTGAGTAATTTCATTATGTACATATCAGAATCCGGCAGTTAAAACACAGCCCTTAATGTTTTTCGTGCCAGACATAATCCTAAGTACAAGCCTCTGTAATAAATTCTGAAAACTGTCATCCACAAAACAGCAACATAGCTTAGTGCTTCAGAAGGTAGGTATTAATGAAATTTCATAATTAAATAAATTGTTACAGAATGTTTAGCCAGCAATTCTAAGTGGGAAAAGTATAATCAAGGAAAATATAGGGTGTTAGGAGTATGTAACAGTAAGGACCCACCAAATCCAGGGAGACATACAAAAGTCTTCCCTAAGAAAAGTGTTGAGAAGGAAGGGCAGGGATAGAATCTCTTGCTGGAGGAACAAATAGATCCAGTGAAAGAACCTCAGAAAGATTAGCCAGAGAGATAGGAGGAGAGTGTGGCAAGAGCATAGTAGGAAAGCTAAATGAGGAGTGAGATGTTGTCAGATCCAAACCCAGAGAGGATCAGGTGTTGTTATCCCCTTCTGCTGATGTGGTCAACTACAGCACCAATTATGATCACCTTCCACATGAATTTTGATTTCGACAGGACAACTTCTTGGCCAAGGACTTCTCTTCCAAGCAGCCAGTTTGCTAGGAGCTGGGAATATGAGGGGAGGATTTTGCTACAGAAGAGCATGAGGAAATTTGAGGGGGGCAAGTAATGGAACAGTTGTATTTCTTGATTGTGGTGGTGGTTATACTATTGTATGTGTTTGTCAACCCACAGAATCACAAAAAGTGAATATTACTTATTTAAAATTCTAGCTAAGTAAATGTAATCCATAAAATAATATATTCTTTAATTAAAACATGCACTTATTGGCAAAACTAATAATTATGTAATTTTGAGTATAAAATAATAATATAATGTTACTTAGAGTTTAAAAAAGGGGGAACAGCCCTGGCTGCTGTGGCTCAGTGGATTGATTACCAACTTGGGAACCAAAGACTCACTGGGTTGATTCCCAGGGCTGCGGACCAGGTCCCCAGTTGAGGGTGTGTGAGAGGCAACTGTACATGGATGTTTATCTCCTACTCTTTTTCCCTCCCTTCCCCTCTCTCTAAAAATAAATAAAATCTTAAACAAGGGGGGACAAAAAATGTAGAGATATTCTATGTTAGTGGACTGGAAGATTCAATATTTTAAAGATGTCTTTTCTCCCAATATTCAATGCAATTCAATAAAATATTCTATTTTTTTTTTTGCTTGTGGAAATTGAGAAACCAACTCTAAAATGCATATAAAATTCAAATGTCCAAGAAAACAAAGATTTCATTTGAGAAAGGACAGGTGTGGGGCTAGTATAGTGATGACCAAAACTTGTTTCAATATAAAACACTTTATTAATAATTGTGGCACTGCAGACCATGGGAAATTGATTTTCCATAATGTTGGAAAAACCGAGCCTCTCATATCATTCTGGGTGAGCTTAAATTTGAAAGGAAAAGCATAGATCTTTTGGGATATAATACCAAATTATACATATTCACTATCTCAGGTTAAAGATTTCTCAAAAGAAACACAAATATGCAGAGTAAAGATTGATAAGTTTCACTATTTTTAAACAAAAGACTTTTTGGTGAAAGACAGTATATATAGAATTAGAAGATATATGAGAAATATATTTGAAACATGACTAACAAAGAACTCTTACACAGAATATATGAAACACATCTACATACCAATTAAAAGAAAAGATAAGAAGTGGCCCAATGTAGAAACTATGAAAGAGTAACTATAAGATATAAAGAAACTCTATATGATGTCCTAGGGCTGAAAGACAGTACCCAAAGAAGGAAACACTTGGAAGGAGTTCAGAACTCCTCATGGGATAAGGTGCAATTTAGTCCTCTAGATAGCAGAGAAATTGGCCAATTTAGCTAGGCTCATGCTTCTCTACAGTTCCTGGACAACTAGAAGGCAACCCAGTGCTCAGGAGGGCCAGCAGGGAGGTGATCAGCAACTGGTGACTTTTATGTACAGAGAGGATGAAAACCCTCCAGGCGGCAAGTGGGCTGCACTCATGATTTTCAGTGGGCTTGCAGAGAAAGCAGCAGGTCATTGTGGACCCTCCAGATCACAGGAGGACTTGTGTTGGACCTGTAGAGGTGATTAGAATGCTGGTGTGGGCCAGGAGCCTTCAGGGACACTGGCAAATGCTGGAGGACTTTGGACATTTGTGCTGTTCAGAGGCAGTCTGGAGATGGGGCCAATGGAAAACCTTTGGGGTTCAGTTTTTGAGTTGAGAAGGCTGTGGACAGATTATTGTCCAATGGATGCTGCCAGGTTGTTGAGACACCCTAAGTTTAGGAGTCGCCTGGCTGGGGCAGAAGTCCAACACATGCATTCATCCTGCCATAGCTAGAAATTGAAGGAAAGCCTCTTCCTTTTTCAATGTCCCTCTACTGCCATCTACTGAGAAGGCTTCACATCATGCTCGCTTGAAAGGAGAAATGCTTTTTTTAAAAAACGTTATATTTCAATTGCAGTTGTCATTCAATATTATTTTTATATTAGTTTCAGGTATATAGCATAGGGGTTAGACATTTATATAATTTACAAAGTATTCCCCCTGATAATTCAAGTACCCATCTGGCATCATACATATTTATTACAATTATTTTTTTATCACAGAGCATATATTGAAGGATATGTTTCAAGCTGAAACATGTTTCAAGCTGAAAGGCAATAAATTGATAATTGGCACAAATACCATGGAATAAATATAACAAAAATCTATGCAGAAAAATTTGATTCCCAGGGCTGCAGGCCAGGTCCCCAGTTGAGGGTGTGTGAGAGGCAACTGTACATGGATGTTTATCTCTCAACTCTATTGAAAGATACTGTTATAGATTGAATTGTGTCACCACCCCCACTCTCCAATTCATATCTTGAAATCTTAACCCCAGAGCCCTGGAATATAAACTTATTTAGAAATATCATTATTAAAAATGTAATTAATAAAAATGGGGTTATTAGGGTGAACCCTAATGTAATATGACTGGTGTACTTATGGAAAAGGGAGATTTGGGCAGAGAAACAGACACAAATAGAGAAAGAGATGGGTTCTGTTGCTTCAATTACATATGCAACATTGTATTTATTCCCTTGGTTGAATGTGTATGTACAGTTGACCCTTGAACAACATGGGTTTGTACTGTGGGTCCACCTATATGTGCATTTTTTTCAATAAGTACCTGTACTATATTCAACCTGAATTCTATATAGAGGGCTTGAGCATCTGCAGATTTTGCTATCCGCAGGGGAGTGGGAGCCCTGGAACCAATTCCCTACAGATACCCAGGGACAACTAAGTTTTGAGGGAGTTAAAAGTTATCCTTATATTTTCAACTGCACAATAGTGAGTCTCTTTAACCCCTGTTTTTCAAGGGTCAACTACATTTATATAAAACTGAAATTTCAAGAATAGTTTTTAAGCAAATATACTACTTTTAAAAACATAGTCTTGGGGTCAAAAGTAAATATAACTTACTCAAAGCCTTCTTAAAAATGGGAATTCTACAAAAAAAAAAACCCAACAACACAAGAAGAAGACAAGCCAAGGAAAGAGGCCAACAAATCCTTCTCTTATGGCCCTAAAAAGGAACAAGCCCTGCCAACACTTTCATTTTGGACTTCTATCTTCCAGAGCTGTAAAACAATAATATTTTGCCATTTAAGCCACTAAGTTTATGGTACTTTGTTATGGCAGCCCTAGCAAACTACCATATTTTGCTGTATATAATGTGTATAGTGCACACCCACATTTTGGTCCAAACTTTCATGAAAAAAAGTCTTTAGTTTTAATTTTTAACTCAATTTATTTATTTATATTGAGAAACAAAACTGATTACCATATTCTAGGATATTATTTTGCATGCAAATATTGTTACTGCTTTATAGAGTTACACTTTTAATGCATAAGCATAAATAAAAGAATTTAAAACATTTATGTAGATATGGAATTAGTGCTACCCATGTATAATGCACATTTTTATTTTTCCCTCAAAACTTTGGTCAAAAAAGTGCATATTATACATGGCAAAATGTGGTAATACAGATTTCGATACCAAGAAGGATGTTGCTACAACAAATACCTAGAAATGCAGAAGTGGCTTTAGAGTAGGATTATATTGGAGTAGGGGAGAGTAGAGCCCCTAATCCATATGACTGGTGCCTTATATAGATGGGAAATTTATACATGGACAGGCATGCACACAGAGGAATGCCATAGAAGATCAGAGTTATGGTCTCACAAGCCAAGGAACTGCCAGAAGATAGGAACAGATTCTCTCTCACAGACCTCAAAAAGAATTAGCTTTCCTAATATCTTGATCTTCAACTTCTAGCCTCCAGAACCATGAGACAATAAATTCCCGTTATTTGAACAACCCAGGTTGTAGTACTTTGCTACCACAGCCCTAGAAAATTAATGCAGATGTTAACAATAACCTCAAAAAATAGAGAAATATGCCATGTTCACTGACTGGGAAACAATGTTGTAAAAATATCACTTACCTTTGAGTTATTTTAAAGATTCAATGTAATCACAAACAACCCCCCAACAATCATTTTGTGTAGCATTTGACAAAGTGATTCAAAATATTATGCAGTAATGCAGTAGGTCATGAACACCAAAAAGGCATAAAAAAGGTAGAGGACAATCCAGTTCTCTATTTGCATGGTAGCTGAAGGCCTTGCAAGCTGAAACCATACAAAATGATCTTATCATCAATAGAAAAAATTATGTTCTGTGAACATTAAACATTTTCAAAAGTTAAAAACTATTTTATATGTATAAAAATTAAAAATAGTAAAGCTGTCATTTAAAACATTGGAAATATTGGGGGAATTTGAGCATGTCCCAGCATGCAGAGAGATGCTGGGAAGGAGAAAGTGAGCCTAAAGTACAGATTTCCAAAGCTTTTGAAGGCTGATTTACTCTGAGTTTCCACAACTAGATACTACTACACCAGTAACCCTAGACCCTAACAAAACAAATAAAAGCTCAAACCCAAACACAGCCACCATCATAGGTCTGTAATTAATTTGGGATCATTAAGCATGGTGTCAAAGAAATTTGCTGTTAAAAGTAGGTGGGAACTGTGAAAACCAGTATACCTGATGAAAGGAGAAACCCACCAACATAGGAACCACCAACAGATAACAACAGAAGAAGGTGAGGGAGGGAGTGGAGACCACACTAACCTCAACCCAGGATGAACCTGGAAATACAACTAAATGGTAGAGAAATTACCCAGAAAAAACAACTGAGCAAGAGGGAGAGGAAAGCCTCAAAACCTCATATACTCAGAAAAAACAGCTTCAACACAACCTGTCCACACCTGAAAAACAGAATATAAGACATGGCAGATGGAGTGACCCTCAGTTGACCAGCTGGAGGGAAGGACCCACCAAAGAAAGACCTAACAACAATCCAAACTCAAAGACATGCAGAGAGCCAACATGAATAATAGCCCAAGATCAGCAAGCTCAGGAGATCAAGGAGATTACAGCACTGAATCTCACAGGTCTCCTATGACAGAAGTTTACACCATACAACCCAGGGAGTCAGAACAGATCAATGTAAGAAGCAGAGGCTAACAAGAAGAGTTTCGCAACAATGGGAAGACAGAGAAACAATCCCCAAATGAAAGGAAAGAAGGAAGCCTCAGAAAGAATACTAAATGAAATGGAGGCAAGCCAACTATCAGATAATAAGTTCAAAGCAATGGTTATCAGGAAGCTCAATGAACTCACACAGAATTACCAAAAACTACAGGGAAACTACAATGAACTTACTGCAAACTATATCAACATGAAAAAAGAAACAGAAACTATCAGCAACGGCCAAGAAGAAATGAAGACTACAATTTCTGAACTGAAGAGCACAGTAGAAGAAATCAAAAGCAGGCTAGATGAAGGAGAGGATGAGATTAGTGAGCTGTTGGACAAGGTAGAAAAAAAACACCCAGAAAGAGCAAGAAAAAAAAAAAAGGCTCAGAAAGAATGAAGAAGAGTTAAGGGAAATGTGGGATAACATGAAACGTAATAATATCCATATAATAGGGATATGAGGAGAAGAAGAGCAAGGGATAGAAAACCTGTTTGAAAAAGAAATGATGGAAAAACTTCCCTAATTTGATGAGAGAAAAAGTCACACAAATCCAGAAAATGCAGAGTCCCAATCAAGAGGACCCCAAAGAGGCCCACTTCAAGACACAACACAATTAAAACAGCAAAATTCCAAGATAAAGAGAGAATCTTAAAGGTAACAGGGAAAAACAGGAAGTAACATACAAGGCAGTCCTGATAAGACTAGCAGCTGAGTTCTCAATGGAAACACTCCAAGCCAGGAAGGAATGGCAAGAAATATGGTAAGTAATGAAAATCAGAGGCCTACAATCAAGACTTCTTTATCCAACTTCCAGCCAAGATGGAGGTGTAGGTGGAAACACTGTGCCCCCTACCACAATTAAATTTAAAGACAGCTAAGTTTTAGAAAGAAAAACACAGCCAAAACAGTGAAAATTGAACTGTATGGAAGTCCAACAACTAACGAACCACTCAGCCAGACCATGTCACAACCCAGCAAATGGGTCGCCCAGCCCTGGTGAGCACCTAAGGCTCTGCCCCACAAACATAACAGGTGCGAACAGACCAAACATTATGACTCAAGAACAGCTCAAAGCCCCAGAGCCTATAATTCTAAGTGACCAAGAAATAGCCAGCCTTTCAGATGCACAGTTCAAAATACTGTTGATCATGATGCTCACAGAATTGGTTGATTTTAGCCACAAATTAGAGAAACATGTGGAGGCTAAACTGATTGAAATGACGGGAAATGCACAGGAAACCAATAGTGATGGAAAGAAAACTGGGACTCAAATCAAGGGAGTGGACCAGAAGGAAGAAAGAAACGACCAAACAGAAAAGAAGGAAGAAACAAAAATTCAAAAAAATGAGGAGAGGCTTAGGAACCTCCAGGACATCTTTAAACGTTCCAACATCCGGATTATAGGGGTACCAGAAGGGGAAGAGGAACAGCCACAAGTGGAAAACTTATTTGAACAAATAATAAAGGAGAACTTCCCCAGTCTGGCAAAGGAAATAGACTTCCAGGAAATCCAGGAAGCTCAGAGAGTCCCAAAGAAGTTGGACCCAAGAAGAAACACACCAAGGCACATCATAATTACATTAGTCAAGATTAAAATGAAGGAGAGAATCCTAGAAGCAGCAAGAGATATGGGGACAGTCACCTACAAAGGAGTGCCCATCAGACTGTCAGCAGATTTCTCAAATGAGACCTTCCAGGCAAGAAGGGGCTGGAAAGAAGTATTCCAAGTCATGAAATCCAAAGACCTACAGCCAAGATTGCTTTATCCAGCAAAGCTTTCATTTAGAATGGAAGGACAGATAAAGTGCTTCTCAGATAAGGTCAAGTTCAAGAAGTTCATCATTACCAAGCCCTTATTATATGAAATGTTAAAGGGACTTATGTAAGAAAAAGAAGATAAAAAATATGAACAGTGAAAGGACAGCAAACACACAGTTATTACCAACCACACCTAAAACAAAAGCAAAGTAAGAGGACAGCTAGATTGGGAGCAGAAACATAGAAATGGAGATCACATGGAGGGTTAGCAACAGGGGAGGGGGAGGAGGAGAAGGGTGGGAAGGTACAGAGAATAAGTAGCATAGACGGTAGGTAGAAAATAGACAGGGGGCAGGGCAGGAATACTATGGGAAATACAGAATCTAAAGAACTTATGACACATGGACATGAAAGAAAGGGGGGAAAGGTGGGGGAGGGGTGTGCAGGGTGAAGGGGAGTGAAGGGTGGAATGCGATAAATGTAATGGCATAATCGATAAAATATATTAAAAATAAAAATTAAAAAGACTTCTTTATCCAGCGAGACTCTCAATTAAAATGGAAGGCCAGAAAAGGAGTTTCCCAGACAAAAGAAGCTTCAAAGAATATATCTCTCCAAACCAGCTCTGCAAGAGATGCTACAGGGTTTGCTTTAAGAACAGGAAGAAAAACAGTGAGAGAGAGAGGAACACAGGTATGAAAAAAATGGCGATGAATAAGTACCTACCAATAATAATTTAAATGTAAATGGATTTAATGCCCCATTCAAAAGACATAGAATTAGCTGAATGGATAAGAAAGTGTGGCTCACACATATGCTGCCTAAAAGAGACCCACCTCAGAACAAAAGACCTACACAGACTGAAACTGAAAGGTTAAAAACAAATATTCCAAACAAATGGACAGGGAAAAAAAACAGGGTAGCAATACTCATATCAGACAAAATAGGCTTCAAAAAAAGAAGCCATAAAAAGAGACCCAGAAGGTCACTTTGTAATACTTAAGGGTAGAATCCATCAAGAAGACATAAACATTGTAAATATATATGCACCCAACATAGGAACACCCAAATACATAAAGAAAACCTTGGAAGACTTCAAGAAAGATACTGACAGAAACACAATTATAGTAGGGGATTTCAACACGCCACTGTCAAAAATGGACAGATCTTCCAAACAAAATATCAAAAAAGAATTGTGGCATTGAACAATGCCCTAGATCAAATGAACTTAACTGATATATATAGAGAGAGCCTTTCATCCCAAAGAAGAAAAATACACATTCTTTTTAAATATACATGGAACATTTTCAAAGATAGACCATATGACAGGCCTCAAAACAAGCCTCAACAAATTCAGGAAAATTGAAATCATACCAAGCATTTTCTCTGACCACAAGGGACTGAAACTGGAAACCAACCCTAAAGGAAAAAAAACAAAACACTCAAAATCATGGAGATTGAATAGCATGCTATTAACATTTCACACAAACAACCTAACCTTACGCCTACAAGAACTCGAGGAACAACAACAAAAACAGCCCAGAGTAAGTAGAAGGAAGGAAATAACCAAGATCAGAGTAGAATTAAAGGACATAGAGACTAAAAGCACAATTCTAAGGATCAATGAATCCAGGAGTTGGCTTTTTGAACAGATAAACAAAATCGATAAGCCTTTAATCAGGCTCATCAAGAAAAAAAGAGAGAGAACCCAAATAAACACAATCAGAAATGAAAGAGGAGAGATTACTATTGATACCACAAAAATACAAAGGATTGTAAGAAATTACCACAAAGAACTGTATGCCAAGAAATTTGGGAACCTAGGTGAATTGGACAAATTTCTAGATAAATATAATCTTCCAAAACTCAATGAAGAAGAAGCAGAAAGCCTGAACAGACCAATAATAGCAGATGAAATTGAAGCAGTAAGCAAAAAACTCGCATCACACAAAAGCCCTGGACCAAATAGTTTCACAGGAGAATTCTACAAAGAATTTAAGAAAGAGCTAACCCCTATCCTTCACAGACTAGTTAAAAAAATCCAGATAATGGAAGACTCCCAAATTCTTTTTATGAAGCCAGCATCATTCTAATCCAAAAACCAGATTAAGACACAACAAAGAAAGAAAACTTCAGGCCAATATGACTGATGAATATAGATGCTAAAATCCCCAACAAAATATTGACGAACCACTTCCAGCAATACATTAAAAAGATCATACACCATGACCATGTGGGGTTCATCCCAGGGATTCAAGAATGATACAATATTCATAAATCAATAAACATAATACATCATATAAACAAAACAAAAGACAAAAATCACATGATCATATCAACAAATGCAGAAAAAGCATTTGATGAGATAGAGCACCCATTTATAATAAAAAACTCAGCAAAGTAGGAATAGAGGGAGCATTCCTCAACATAATAAAGGCCACATATGAGAGACCTACAGCCAACATCATATTCAATGGCCAAAAACTTAGAGCTTTCCCACTAAGATCAGGAAAAAGACAACATTGTTGACTTTCACCACTCCTATTCAACATAGTATTGGAAGTCTCAGCTACAATCAGCCAAGAAAAAGAAATAAAATACATCCAAATTAGAAAGGAGGAAGTAAAACTGTCACTGGTTGAAGATGACATGATAGTGTACATAGAAAATTCTATAGATTCCACCAGAAGACTACTTAACCCAATGAATGAATTTGGCAAAACAGTGGGATAAAAAGTCAATATTCAGAAATCAAAGGCATTTTTGTATACCAAAAATGAAATATCAGAAACAGAAATCAGGGAAAAAATCTATTTGATATAGCAACAAGAAAAATAAAGTACCTAGGAATAAACCTAATCAAGGAGATAAAAGACCTGTACTCAGAAAACTTTACAACACTGAAGAAGGAAATTAAGGAAGACACAAACAATTGGAAGCATGTACCATGTTCATGGATTGGAAGAATTAACATCATCAAAATGTTCATACTACCCAAAGTGATTTATAAATACCGATGGCATATTTCACAGATATAGAACAAACATTTCAGAGATTTATATGGAACCATAAATGACCCTGAATAGCTTCAGCAATTTTGAGAAAGAAGAATAAGGTAGGAGAGATCACAATACCTGACATCAAAATGTATTACAAGGCCACTGTAATCAAAACAGGTTGGTACTGGTATAAGAACAGACACATAGACCAGTGGAACAGAACAGAGAGCCCAGAAATAAACCTAAGTCTCTATGGTCAATTAATATTTGACAAAGGGCAAGAAGCATTAAATGGAGTAAAAAAAAAACCTTCATCAACAAATGGTGTTGGGAGATCTGGACAGCTACATGCAAAAAAATATGAAACTTGATCACTAACTTACACCATACACAAAACATAAACTCAAGCCCTGGCTGGTGTAGCTCAGTGGAATGAGCATAGGCCTGCAAACCACATGATCGCAGTTCGATTCCCAGTCAGGGCACATGCCTGGTTTGCAGGCCACTTCCCGGCAGGGGACTCACAAGAGACAACTGTACATTAATATTTCTCTCCTTCCCTTCCCCTCTAAATATAAATAAATAAAATTTTTTAAAAATAAAATAAACTCAAGTTAGATAAAAGACTTAAATGTAAGTCTTAACACCATAAAGTCCTAAAGGAGAACATAAGCAGGAAAATTTCAGATATCTCATGCAGCAATATTTTCACTGATATGTCCCCTAGAGCAAGGGACATAAAGGAAAGAATAAACAAATGAGACTTCATCAAAATAAAAAGCACCTGCACGGCTAAAGAAAACAGCCATTAAAATGAAAAGAGAACCAATTATATGGGACAACACATTTGCTAATTATACCTTGGACAAGGGTTTGATCTCTAAAATACATAAAGAACCCTCAGGACTCCACTCTAGGAAGACAAAAAAACCAATTAAAAAATGGGTAAAAGACCTGAACAGACACTTTGCCAACGAGGACATACAGAGGACCCAGAGACATGAAAAAATGCTTAGCATCCCTAGCCATCAGACAGATGCAAATTAAAACCACAATGAGATACCACTTCACATTGGTGAGAATGGCCATCATAAACAAATCAACAAGTGGTGGAAAGGATGTGGAGAAAAGGAAACCCTAGTGCACTGTTGGTGGGGGTGCAGCCACTGTGGAAAACAGTATGGAATTTCCGCATAAAATTAAAAATGGAACTGCCTTTTGACCCAGCAATTCCACTGCTGGGATAATAACCTAAGAGCCCTAAAACACCAATCCAGAATAACCTATACACCCCAGTGTTCACAGGATCATAATTTAGAATAGCCAAGTGCTGGAAGCAACCTAAGTACCAACTGGTAAATTAGTGGATAAAAAAACTATGGTACATTTACACAATAGAACACTTTGAAGCAAAGAGAAAGGAGCTCCTACCCTTTGCAACAGCATGGATGAAACTCGAGAGCATTATGCTAAGTGATATAAGCCAGGTGGTGAGGGAAAAATACCGTATGATCTCACCTTTAACTGGACCATAATCAACAAAAGAAAAAAAGCAAACAAAATATAACCAGACATTGAAATTAAGAACAATCTAACAATAGCGAGAGGGGAAGGAGGAGGGGCAGTGGGGGGGAGGGTTTTCAGGAACTACTATAAAGGACTCATGGACAAAATCAAGGAGGGGTGGAAGCAAGGGAGGGAGGTGAGTTGGCTGGGGTGGGGGAGAATGGTGGAGGGAAAATGCAGACAACTGTGATTCAACAACAATAAAATAATTAAAAAAGAAATATTGGGGTTCTTCATATGGAGGTCAGAGTAGCAAGTATGAGTGGGTCCAGCAAAAGGAGACATGGCTTCCAAAGTGTTTGGCTCCACTGGCAAGCTGGACCTGGCCTTAGCCATTGCAGAAGTGTGGATGCTGGGCACAGAACTGTCATCTTTGATCAATTCCATGGAGTGAAGGATATCATGGTAGGGAAAGAGACGCATTTTCTCATTTCTTGGGTACAGAAAGCAATTACTTTTAACTGCCACTGTGAACCACATAATATGCCAGTGATCACTGGTAGCAAAGATTTACAGAATGTCTACATCATCCCACATATCCTTTTGCATTTAGTTGCTAGTCAGCTTCCTTGCATCTCCACCAGCATCAGAGAGGACTGTGATGAGCACACATTGCCATCTATCACTGCAGAAACAGATCCTCAAGTCAGTGTGGTACAGTTTGATGCTGAAGAATTCATCACCCTGAGAGAGCTGGCCTCCAGGGTTGAGCAATGACCTTACAGAGCAAGCTGAAACCTTTGGGCTCCTCCTGAATGACGTGTCCTTGACTCATCTGACCTGCAGGAAGGAGTTCACAGAAGTACAAGCTGAACAGGTGGCCCAGCAGGAAGTCAAGAGGGCCAGATTTGTGGTGGAAACAGTTAAGCAGCAGAAGAAGGTGGCCATCATCTCCCCTGAGGGTGATTCCAAGGCTGTCGAACTGATGTTCAACTGGCTTGCTAGTGCAGGCATTGGCCTGATAGAGCTACATAAGCTGGAAGTCACAGAGGACATGGTATACCAGCTTTCGTGCTCTCGGAGCATTACCTACCTGCCAGCGAGACAGCCATTCCAGCAAGGACTGCTGCCTACACCTCCTTGGGACATGTGGACCTGTGGGCCACAGCCCCAAGGATTCTTAGCATTGCTCCCTTCTGTTCCTACCCCAGAATCACTGTAAAATTTCAAGATTGGCTTAAAATGAAGGAAATAAAAGTAAAATCCCTTCAGATCACTAATTACTCTTATCAGATGAAACTCTTTTGTTTTTCTCATTTCCATCTGCTTTTTTTACCCACCTCCCTACCAGAAATTTCCAAGTGTGTATGTATACCCCCTTGTCCCTTGTCTTTGGGGCCTGCTGGAGCTCCAGCCTAGGCACTGGTAATTGGCAGAAGAAAGGCAGGGTCATGTGTGTGATAGCCTGGGGAGCACAGTTATCAGCTTGAGTAAACATGTATCCCCCAACCCTACATTTATTGAAGATCTGAAGATGGCACACAGTTCAACAGAGAACGCAGGCCTCCATTTTTTTCCAGCAGTTTCTGCACAGACCCAGCTGAAGAGAGGGCCTGGGAGGGACAGAGAGAAAGTGGTCTGTCTCTTACTGTAGGCTGATTCTCTTTAACTGTGGGGCCACCGGAAGCAGGTGTGTACAAACATAGATTGAAGAATCTGCCTCTGTGAAGGTAGGTGGGCTTGATTTGCTGCCCACACAAGGGTCCTAAAACTGGGATAGACTTGGTAGTGAGAGAGTAGCCCTGGAGTGAGATGTGAATCCTGTGGAAGACTTCCTGTCCACCTCTCCCACCTCGGTATCTCTCAAATACCCAGCAGAATTCCATCTCAAAGGATTACATCCTGCCGGGGCTGAACGTGCCTTCCAAAGACATGCATCCTGCATTCCTGGCTCTCTCCTTCTGAGACTGCCCTTCTAGAGGGTTCTGCGCTTGTTCTTTGAAGGAAATGACTGTGGAAAGAAAGCAAATGTGTGGAAAGAAAGCAAATGTGTGGAAACTGCTGTCAATGAATGACACCCAGACCTTCCAAAAACATTAGAAACATTGACAATTAAAGTATCAAATACATGAGAATTCCTTTAATGTGGGAGGAACTCCATTCAGCAGCATGCTCCTCCCATCTGCTGTGGATGAGAAATAAGTCATTCAGGACACAATCTTGCTGTTCCAATGGGAAAGGGGGTGGTAATTCCCTCTAGTGGAGAATGCTCTGAGCCCTTCTCCCAAATGGCTTTCATTGGGATTGCTATGTGTAGGTGTTTACATCATAATGCATAGTTCATCAATCAATGTCAGAAAGGTTGCAGTCATATAAAAACAGGTACTATCTATAGATAACAATTGAAGGAACACAAAGATTTGTCGTATGTCAGGGTCTGTTAGTCATGCTGACACCAGAGGGTCTTTAAGACATGTTTCATGAGATAAGGAGTTTACTCCTTATACCTTGAACTTAATCTGGTTTATATCACCAGGGATATGTAAAACAAAGCAAAGCAAGCTTCAAAGGATACAATGTATTTATCAGGCCTGATTCCCAGGGAACCCTCTGCGTTAGAGTCTGGTCATGTCTGCCACCTACGTTTTTACTCGGCTTTCTAGGAAGACTTACTAGCCCCTTTCAGGGTTTGCTCTCACAGGGCTACAGTCTCAGAAACCGCACAGAGTGGTCCCCAACACCTTTAATATGAAGTTTAGTTTGTGGGGTTTTTGTTTGGTGTTTCTGTTTGGGTTTTTTTTGTTTTGTTTTTTGTTTGGTTTTTGTTATTCATAATTGCTATAAAACCGGAAAGAATATAAATGCTTCTCATTATTAGAACTGGTGAATATATTCTTAAATGTTCATAGAATAGAATTTATGCAGCAACAACAAAGGAAGTAATTACAGCTAATAGCATCAAGATAAATGACTTTCATTATAGTGAGCAAAATTAACAAGTCAAAAGGTGTAAACATACAGTATGATTTGCATATTAAAAAGTTTAAGAATGGGGCAAAACTATATAGTGTTTAGGGGTGCAAATGAAGATCATAGAAGTATAAATAAAAACAAGGTAAAGATTTTTACAAAAGTTAAAGAAGTATCTTTAGGTTTGATGGAATGGGGGATGTATTCCAAAAGGGGCATGCTAAGGGTTTACAAATTACCTGAAGTATTCTTCTATTTTTTAAGTTAGCAAGTGGTCACACAAGTATGTTTTAAAATTACTATTTTAATTGAACATATATGTTTTATATCTTATACTGTAATTTACTGATACATATGTAATACTATCCTTATATTAAAAATGAATATTTAGATAGAAAGTGAGTGGAAAAAGGGATATAGGAAGCATCTGGGGAACTGTAAAGTTCTATTTTTGGGCAAACACACATGCATGTATTATGTATAATGTATATAATATATGTTAAGTTAAAAATATCTGATATCCATGTAATATGTTTCTTATACATTTTCTTTATAATAATCCATAATGGACTGCTAAATATTTGAAAAACAATGTAGACTTTAGCATAATTATATGAATTGGAAGAATTTCCAACACCATTTCTTTAGTTTGGGGCTTTGTTGTTGTTGCTGTTCTATTCAATAACCTGAAACATGACTTTGAGTCTAGAACTTACAGACAAGACTAGGAGGCCCAACAAAAAGGAAAACTAGAGCCCTGGCTGGTGTGGCTCCGTGGATTGAGTGCTAGCCTGCAAACCAAAGGGTCGCCAGTTCTATTGCCAGTGAAGGGCACATGCCTAGGATGCAGGCCAGGTCCCCAGTAGGGGGCGCACAAGAGGCAACCACACATTGGTGTTTCTTTCCCTCTCTTTCTCCCTCCCTTCCCCTTCTCTAAAAATAAATAAATAAAATTTTTGAAAAAACACTACAGAAAGATAAGGATGGAATCTGAGAAGCAGAAACTCAAGCATTGCCACACACCAGAAATATAGGGTCTGGCAGAAGTAATGCCTGCTTGAGTGTGGTTGGTAGGGTAATAATATGGGTGTAATAATTTATAGTTTTAATTTGAACATTTCACCTAAAATGTCATATGGTGTGTTTCAGTGTGACATTGTTATGTTACTGAGTTACATGCTCATTACAAGACACAAAGAAGTGGAAACATGTACCATGTTCATGGATTGGAAGAATTAACATCATCAAAATGTCCATACTACCCAAAGCAATCTAGAGATTCAATGAAATCACTATTACAATAGCAATGACATACTTCACAGATATAAAACATATATTTCAGAAATTTATATGGAACAAAAAAATGACCTGGAATAGTCACAGCAATCTTAAGAAGGAAGAACAAAGTAGGAGGGATCACAATACCTAAAATCAAACTGTATTACAAGGCCATTGTAATAAAAACAGTCTGGTACTGGCATAAGAACAGACATAAACCAAGGGAACAGAATAGAGAGCCCAGAAATAAGCCCATGTCTCCATGGTCAATTAATATCTGACTAAAGGGGCAGAAACATACAATGGAGTAAAAATAGCCTCTTCAACAAGTAGTGTTGGGAGATCTGGACAGCTACATGCAAAAAATTGAGACTAGACCACCAACTTATACCATACACCAGAATAAATTCAAAATGGATAGAAGACTTATACATAAGCCATGATACCATAAAAGTCCTAGAGGAAAATATAGGCAGCAAAATTTCAGATATCCAATGCAGCAATATTTTCACCAATACATCCTCTAGCACAAGGGAAATAAAGAAAAGAATACACAAATGGGACCACATCAAATTAAAAAACTTCTGCACGGCTAAAGAAAACATCAACAAAATGAAAACATATGGGAAAACATATTTGCTAATAATACCTTGAATAACAATTTGATCTCCAAAATACATAAAGAACACAGAAGTTTCAATGCCAGGAAGACAAACAATCCAATTTTAAAAAGGACAAAAGACCAGAACAATTATCCAAGGAGGTCATACAGAGGGTCCATAGGCATATGAAATGATACTCAGCATCACTAGCCATCAGAGAGATGCAAATTAAAACCACAATGAGATACCACCTCACAGTAGTCAGGATGGCCATGACAAACAAATCAACAAACAAGTGCTGTTTAGGCTGTGAACTAGTACACCGTTTGCAGGAATGAGGACTGCTGCAGCCACTGTGGAAAACTGTATGGAATTTCCTTAAAAAATTAAACATGGAACTGCCTTTTGACCCAGCTATTCCATTGCTGTGATTATACCCTATGAATCCTGAACACCAATTGAATAAAATTTATGTACCCCAAAGTTCACAGCAGCATTACTTATAGTAATGGAAACAGCCTAGGTACCCATCAGTAAATGAGTGGATCAAAAAACTGTGGTACCTTTACACAATAGAATGCTACACAGCAGAAAGAAAGGAGCTTCTATCCTTCGCAACAGCATGGATGGAACTGGAGAGCATTATGCTATGTGAAATAAGTCAGGTGCCAAAAGACAAATACCATATGATCTCACCTAATGAACAAAAGAAACAAACAAGCAAAATAGAACTAGAGGCAGGGAAACAAGGAACAAACTGACAGTGACCAGAGGGTTGTGGGGAGGGGAATAATGGAAGAAAGAATGGGAAGGGCTTAGTAAAAGAACAAGTATTGAATGACCCATGGACATGGACAGCAGGGTGGTGATTGACTGTGGGAGCAGGGGGTGGGCAGGGCATGGGAGAGCAACAAGGGAAAAGTGGGAAAACTGTAATAGAGTAACAATAAAAAATGTCTGGGAGATAAATAAATTCACATTAATTATAGTAGAAAAAATCAAGGGTTTTTTTCCAGACACCAAGTTTGTGGTAGTTTGTTATAGCAACAATAGCAAATATAGTGAATATTCTCCAATGCACCTCCTTTATACACACACACACACACACAATATATATATATATATATATATATATATATATATATATATACACACACATAGATGTGTATAATTAACTTGCACACTTTGGGTTTTTTTGTAAACAATTAAAGCAATTTGCCTTATTTCCTCCTACCTTTTTCCTACACTATCCTCTTCAAACAATATTAATAATTTGAGGTTTATAAATTCCTACTTTTCTCTTTGGCAATATATTATCTATCTTTACATCTCTAATGCTTAGCAAATCTACTCACACATAGTATATATTCAATCCATATTTGATAAATGACACAATGGACATTATGTTTAATTTATCAAGCTTTATTTTCTCTACATTTTTAGCAATTAATTAAATCTATCCATGTACCAATTTTAAAGGACAAGAAACTGAAAGAACAAGGGAAAGCCAGATATAACCATATTTACACTTTTATTCCCTATTTTTCTGGATCCAAACTATTTACTAGTGAATTTCTTGCACATTCTCAAGAAACAGTTTATTTTAATACCATGTAATCTGTTACAGATCATAGAATATGACAGAAAGTTTGCAAAAATTGCAAAAATTTTACTCAATATTTGGGAAAGAACAATAAACTGTTTGACCCATACATACATTAATGCACATTCTGAAATGAATTGAATGTTACAGTAAAGCAAACACCACTTTAAGCGATAGTAAAAAAAAAAACAGGTAAATTATTACTTTACCGAAATAGAATAGGAATACTATATTAGCTTGAGCTACCGTTAACAACATACCATAAGCTGGGTTACTTAAACAATAGGAATGATTTTTTTTGCAATTCTGGAGGCTGGAAACCCAAAATGAGGGAGCCAGCATGGTCAGTTTCTGGTGAGAATTCCCCTCCTGGCTTGCAGATAGCCACCTTCTTTCTGTGTCTTCACATGGCTGTCCTTGCTATGAGAAAGATCCAATTCTATGATATCTCTTCTTACAAGGGCACTAATTCTATTAGATTAGTGTCCTAACCTTATGACCTCATTTAATATAAATTAATAGGCCCTAAATAGGGCCTAAATACAATCTCATTGAGGCTCAGGGCTTCAAAATATAGATTTGAAGGGACACAATTCAGACCATAGCAAACACCAGTGGAGTATACTATCTTCCTTCCACACACTCAGCTCCTCACTACTTCTCATTGCAGAATATTTGATCATTCACTTCAAATGAAAGGTGAAGAGTTTGCCTTAGCTTTCTGTCTGCTGAGGACCATAGCACTGGCCTCAGCTGTATCAATGGTAATGGTCCTGGCACCAGCTTTTGCCATGACAAAAGCACCAATATTGCCTTAAATTCTGGGTTGGACTCTGTCCTTCTCTCTCAAGGAGTCTATACTGTAACCAATAAGAGAAGTCAACATTATTAATTTTGTCCACAAACCTCAGAACCTTTATCTTGCTGCTTTCACTGTAGGTGAAAAAGTCCCACAGAAATTTATAGTATATGGGATCACTGTGTGGTAGCTGTCTCAGATTTTGCTGCATAAATCTTTGTTTATGAGCTTTCTGTTCTCCCTAAACATGATTCTCTTCCTCCTAGGACACAGCTTCAACTCACTTAACATGTTCTAAATGTTTTCTTCAGGGGAAGACTCACCCTTCATGAAAATAGGATCCAGAATGGACAATTTGGAGGAGGTTAATTGGGTCTTATTTAATTCAATCCTTCAGTATAGGTAAGGTACATTTCTTTGATGAAAATGTGACATTGCTCCCTGGCAGTCATATTCACTCCCTTTAATTTAAGGCCAAAGAGCAACTTCAGGCTCTCATGGGGTCTGCCTCATCTATCTCTTCTCTTGGTTTATTTTAGCCTTTATTTATCTTTTCAATAAGCAATAACTGAATATAACAGCTTTCATTGTGAGTCTTTCTCTTGAATTATCAAACCTGAGAATGGTCTTAAGGACCTGTGAACTTGAAGTTGTTGTCAGACATGACAATGACCTTGAAAATTGCTGAACTGCTGATTTTCACCTTAACTCCTGGCAGAACCTGAGATTTCTTCTTCTGTTGACCTGATGTCTCTCCTCTCAGAAATAAAAAGCCTCACCTCACACACACAAAAAAGACACCAAAGAGGAAATAATCATGCATGTCTTCCTCTACTCCAGGCCTCTAAAAGCAGATAGCAGGGAAGAGGATCTGTGTGCCTTTCTCCACCCACACCTTGGCTACTGGCAGGGAATGGATTGACCTATGGACCTGAAGCTCCCCCGTTAACCAAGGCTTCACCTCCCTAAAGGTCATGCAAGGAAGTGAGGAAACACTTTATCTGACCTGGGACCTTCTGACAGCAGTGGTGGAATTCTGTGACATACTCACTGTTCTGGAGTGGGTAGTCCTCTGAGTCCTCATTTGGAGCCCTCACCTTAACTCCTTAAATGGGATAGGCCTCTTATTTTCTGTTGACTTGAGTCCTTCCTCCCTCAGACTTAGCTCTCACTTCCAGGAGACCTCTGAGTAAGAAGTAGAGAGCTCTCAAGGATGATATCAGGGGCCAGACAAGCTGTATAGGGCCCCCTATACCTGGTGTTATTGAAGCCTTTGAACTCATACAGGGGTCAATCCCTTGGCTACAGTTGGCCCTAGGAACTTTTGCTGATCTGAGGCCTCCTCACCTCAACCAAGGTCCTTACATCCTAGTCCCCTGAGAAAGAATGAGGAAGTATTACTGGAATCAGTCATCCTTCCCTGGGATCTTCCATGGCTGACAGCAGGGGCAGGGGTGATATGGCTCTATAGGATTTTATCTGCTTCAGAGATTTAAAAAGTTTCTACAGAAATTGACTCTTCTGCTTCATTAGAATGCAGACTGCCTCACTTAATTCCTTTTTCTTTTTCTTCCCATATACTATATACAAGACATTTCCATGTATATCTAGATTGATTTCTGGACCCACTAATATTTTTCATTAATTAATTCATCAAATCCTATGCCAGAATTACACTGCTTAATTTCTGTATT
Organism: Sturnira hondurensis; assembly: GCF_014824575.4. Classification (NCBI taxonomy): domain Eukaryota; kingdom Metazoa; phylum Chordata; class Mammalia; order Chiroptera; family Phyllostomidae; genus Sturnira; species Sturnira hondurensis. The sequence goes on from NW_028096051.1 coordinate 765,680, forward strand.
ATGTTTGCTATCACTTAAGACAATTTTCCCTCATTTTCTTTTCTTCAATACTGTCTTAGTTATGTAGCTGTTATACAGTGGTATATATATCCACCTTGATCATCTTAAAGATGAATTATAATATTACAAATTCTCATACCCCATTCAAGTTTTATTAGCATATGATATCTAAATGTTCAGATTTTTCATGGCCTTCAACAAAGTTTTTTACTTTTTTTGTGTTCAGCAATGGGATCTTTTTCACAAGTTCATTCTTAGACATCTTATAATTTATCACTGTTTTTTAAATTTATTTTTATTGTATTTTTTCCATTATCATTTATCCCCCTTATACCCTCTTCTACCTCTACTCACCCCCCTTCCCCCCACAATCATCACGTTGTTGTCCATATCCATGAGTCCTTTTTCTTTTTTGCTCAATCCCTCCACCCCTAACACCTACACACTCCAGAGCTGTCAGCCTGCTCTCTATGAGTCTGTCTCTATTTTCCTTGTTAGTTCAGTTTGTTCATTAGATTCCATATATGAGTAAAATCATATGGTATTTGTCTTTCTCTAACTGGTTTATTTCACTTAGCATAATGTTTTCCAGGTCCATCCATGCTGTTGGAAAGAATGAAATTTTCTTCTTTTTAATGGTCAAATAGTATTCCATTGTATAAATGTCCCATAGTTGTCCTCCGATCAAAAGTACTACCAGGCCCAACCCTGCTTAGCTTCTGAGATCAGATGAGATCGGGTGCATTTGGGGTGGTATGGCCAAAGGTGTAAATGTACCATAACTGTTTTACCCTCTCATCTACTGATGGACAATTGGGCTACTTCCAAATTCTGGAAATTGTAAATAATGCTGCAATGAACATAGGGGTGCTTATGTTCTTTTGAATTAATGTTTTGGGTTTCTTCAGATAAATCCCTAGAAGTGGAATTGCTGGATCATGAGGCAGTTCCTTTAAATGTACTCTTTTTACTATTATCTATCTTGTGATTGATTACATGTAGAAGAGTGTAGAATTTTATATATTTATTTGATGTAATTCAAATTCAATAAACCTTTTTTCTATTGATATTTTTCTGTTGATTAACCAAACTTTACCTCTTGGTAAACAAATGTCTGGAACATCATGACAAAATTTGGCTCCTTTTATATTTTTGGTCATTTTTAATGTGCATATTTAATGGATAAAACATAATGATTATATATATATATAGTGATATGACTACTACAGTCAAGCTAATTAACATATATATCATGTCATCTCAGGGTTATCATTTTCTGTGTGTATGATGAGTGTACCTGAAATATTTTCTCTTAGCAAATTTCCACTAGTCAATACAGTATTTCAACTATGGTCATCATGCTGTGATTCAATCTCTTTATTTGTATTTATTTTTGGTTTTGTTCCTTTTAAATTGAATTGAGTAGGAATCTCAAGTGCAATCTTGACCAAAGCAGTGATAGAAGGCATTCAGGTTACCTCACCTTAGTTAGAATTATTCTAGTGTTTCACCATCTTACATACTATTGCTTCTTACATACTTATCATGTTAAGGATATATTTTTCTATTCCTAGTTTACTGAGAGATTTATTAAGATTGAATGTTTAATTTTTTAAATGTCTTTTTTTTTATTTATCTAAATGATATCTTTCCCCAAAGGTGGTTCAACAAGGTAACAAGACTCAAAACATGTAGGAAGTGACAAACTGATATTTCTGTACACTTGAACAAAAAGCAACAAGTTTCATTCACAGATGTATTCAAAGCTGCTCCAGGCCAGGGAGTGTATTTGCTTATATTTCGTGGTAATAAAACTAGAGTCCACCTCCCCTTCCCAGACACATTCCAAGGAGATAAAGTTATAAAGAATAACCAATCTGAGCATGAAGCTCATGCTCAGGCTGTCTTCTGTGTAATAAGTAAGAAATTGCCTAAATACATTTGGGCTCATTGTCTGCCCATACCAACCAAACATATGAAAGCGTGGTAAGGCAGACTGACCATTGTAGGAGTCGTCATTGTTGCTTAGGAACTGTTTGACCACTGGCCCCAAACACTTAAAAATTTTAGAATTTTTGAGTGTATAACAATTTTGTAGAAACTGTCACTAATGACTCATTTAATAAAGGTAAGAAAAGAGAATTATGTGAAAGTAAGAGACAAGTAGTTCTTGCCTTTTGGAAAATAAGGTAAGTTATTGAGTTATGATTAATATATTTAGTAACAAAAGCAATCTTTGGAACTGCTGTAAATTGGAGTGAGGAATGAAACTACTTCAACAGCAACTGCATACAACATGCAAAAGTGGTGAAAGTGGCTGGGGTGTAAGAGCCAGAGGAGAGGGTTCAGTTCAGGTTGTACTTCTGGTTAACATATTATCCAGGTTTCTGGGCAAGAAACTTCCAATATACATTTCCACCTGTAATACCCTACTCTAAATCCAGTTCAGTTTCCAAGAGGAATATTTCCAAATATTGGAGAATAACCTTCCAGGGGACAGTTGCACCCACTCTTACTCTGAATGTCCATAAGACTATCAGCTGATTTCTCAAAAGAAACCTTACGAGCAAGAAAGGGCTGGGAAGAAGTATTTCAAGTCATGAAAGGCGAGGACCTCCATCCAAGATGGAGGTCCAGCAAAGCTTTCATTTAGAATGGAAGGGCAGATAAAGTGCTTCCCAGAATATTTCCAAATGTTGGAGAATAACCTTCCAGGGGACAGTTGCACCCACTCTCACCCCCAAGGAATTTGTTCATATTCATACCACTTTTCCATTCTAAGATAACAGCTGACATCAGCAAGGGAAGTTCATTTCTGCCTTCTCTCAGTTCATAGCATTTATAGAGTGGGTTTTGACCCATGCCACACATTGCCCACTCCCAAAAATTACTTCCTCAAGTCAGCAATAGCAGTGGGATGTGGACACAAGAATGGAGAAAGGGTAAAGCATATGATCAAAGGTCAGCAAGTGTCCTGAGACTGTACTCACATCATGTAGGCACCATCTGGCACATTTACAAGCTAAGGATAGGCTAGTATCCTATACCCACTGAGGGATGCTGAGGTAGTTTTCCTGCTACTCTCTCACAAGGATAGGACTTCTCCACTTCCACTATGGCCTCAGATATCATAGACAGAACATAGTTTTAACCAGTATCTATGTCTTGGGGTTCTATGTCTTGAAGTCAGGTGCAGGCCTGTTCTAATAAGAGGGGCAAAGAACACAGGAAAGACCTAGGTAGTCCAAAGGCAACCTCAAGGAAGTCTCTGACTCCCTGCAGCCCTACACAGGTAATTCTGAACCTTCAATGCCCAACATACTGAAATGGAGTGAGCCACTGATGTGAAAGATGACAGGACACGTGTTCCCATGTGGATGAAGAACAGGTGAAGTTGTAAAAGCAGTTCTGCAAACAGGGTATCAGGAAAGAAGAATATGTGTTTGGAAATAGGAGTGTCTATTAGAGACTTCACACCCAAGTCTTTTCCAGTGAATAAACTAGAAACATCTGTGGAAAGTGGAAGAGCCACAAGGGTTTATGTGAGTCCTGTGAGTGCAGCTCTTAAGGTTGGGGACTTTGATAGGAAACCATGGAATTTACAGAGCAGTATGTCCTAGAAAGGCCAGACACTCAAAGTGCCTTGCATGGAGCCAGAAACTTCCTTTCAGTAGAAATAATATGTGTAGGGTTTAGGTGGCCTCTTCTCTTTTTGTTTTTGTTTCTGCTGCCTTATTTTTAAAAAATGCAACTTTAGAGGTTACAGCTAAGATGGAGGCATAGGTAGAAACCCTCCACTTCCTTGCACAACCAAAAGGAGGATAACTACCCATCTAAAATCAATAAACAACCAGCAGTGCTAGAAAATCAAACTGAATGGAACTCTGACAACCAAGGAATTAAGAAAAAGTCAAGCAGAACAACCAGACCAGTAGGCAAGGCAGAGGACCCCGCAGGTGGAGCTAGCTTGGAAAAACTGTGGTGAGGCAGCAAACCATGCAAGCAGGGCTGGCTCAGGTGGGGCTGGCTGAAGGCAAGACTCAAAGTTGACTAGGGACTACAGTGATTCACACGGTGAGAGAAACTCCCAGTCTCACATGAGAGTTCATTGAAAAGTGCACTAGAGAACGGGCTGACAGGGTCCAGAGGGGAGAAGGGAGAGAATCACAGGGGAAAAGGGGAAGGACTCACATGAACAAGTAAAAAGGACACATGGACAATAGCTGGGGTGGGGGGCGGAGATGGGAGGGAGGTGGGGAGCACTGGGGGGCAGGGCTGGGAATACAAGATGGAAAGCTGTACTTGAACAAGAATTAAATTTATTTTTTTTAAGATTTTTATTTATTTATCTTTAGAGGGGAAGGAGAGAGGGAGAGAAACATCAATGTACGGTTGCCTTTTTTCTTTGTGCATCCCTTGCTGGTAGTTAGCCTGCAAGGAACCGGTTTGCAACCCAGGCATGGGCCCTGACTGGGAATCGAACCGCAATCGTCTGGTTCGCAGGCCCGCGCTCAATCCACTGAGCTACACCAGCCAGGGCAAGAATTAAATTTAAAAAAAGAAAAGAAAAGTGCACTAGAGATGAGCAGGTGAGCTGCATTATTCCTTCTCTGGCCCCTCCCCCAAAGGCAGCACTGCAGCACAGCAAGGAGAGTTGCCCTGCCCTGGTGAACACCTAAGGCCCTGCTCCCTTACAACTTAACAGCTGAGCCATGACAAAGAAATATGGCCCAAATGAAAGAACAGAGCAAACTTTCAGAGAAAGAAATAAGCAATGAGGAAATAGCCAACCTATCTGATGGAGAATTTAAAGCCCTGGTAATCAAAATGCTCACAGAACTGATTGAGCTTGGTCACAAAATGAAAAAAAAATAAAAGATACCCAAAATGAAATAACACAAAATACTCAGGGTACCAACAGTGACTGGAAGGAAACCAAGACTCAAGGCAATGATTTGGAACAAAAGGGGAAAATAAACATTCAACCAGAACAGAATGAAGAAACAAGAATTAAAAAAAAAAGTGGGAGATTGCCCTGGGCTGGTGTAGCTCAGTGGATTGAGCGTGGGCCTGTGAACCAGAGGATCGCGGTTCGATTCCCAGTCAGGGCACATTCCTGGGTTGCAGGCTGGTTCCCTGCAGGCCAACTGCCAGCAGGGGATACACGAAAAGGCAACCATACATTGATGTTTCTCTCCCTCTCCTTCCCCTCTAAAGATAAATAAATAAAAATCTTTAAAAAAAAAAGTGAAGAGAGACTTACAAACCTCTGTGACAACCTGACAACCTGGAATCCTTATAGGGGTACCAGAACGAGAAGAGCAAGAAATTGAAAACTTATTTGAACAAATAATGAAGGAAAATTTCCTCAATCAGGCAAAGGAAGTAAACTTCCAGGAAATTTAGGAAGCCCAGAAAGTCCCAAAGAAATTTAACCCAAATAGGAGCACACCAAGGAGCACACATCATCATTAAGTTACCAAAGATGAAAGATAAAGACAAAATCTTAAAAGCAGCAAGAGGAAAGGAACAGTTACCTACAAAGGAATGTCCATAAGACTATCACCTGATTTCTCAAAAGAAACCTTACAGGCAAGAAGGGGCTGGAAAGAAGTATTTCAAGTCATGAAAGGCAAGGACCTCCATCCAAGATGACTCTATCCAGCAAAGCTTTCATTTAGAATGGAAAGGCAGATAAAGCGCTTCCCAGATAAGGTCAAGTTAAAAGAGTCATCACCAGCCTTATTATATGAAGTGTTAAAGGGACTTATCTAAGAAAAAGAAGATAGGCCCTGGCTGGTGTAGCTCAATGGATTGAGCACAGGCCTGTGAACCAAAAGGTCACTGGTTCGGTTCCCAGTCAGGGTACATGTCTGTCTCTCTCCTCTCTTTCCCCTGTGTCTATAAATAAATAAATAAAATCTTTTTTAAAAAAAAGAAGATAAAAATATGAACAATAAAGTGACAACACACTCAAAATTCTCAGCAAATGAACTTAAAAGAAAACAAACACAATGAAAACAAAAACTAAGCAAACAACTAGAACACAATCAGAGAAATGGACATCAAATGGATGGATTTTAGTGGGGGGCAGGAAGGGAGGAATAGGGGGGAAAAGGTACAGGGAAGAAGAAGCATAATTAGTAGGCATAAAATAGACGGAGAGAGATAAAAATGGTATAAGAAACAGAAATCAAAGAACTTATATGTCCAACCCATGGACATGAACTAAGGCAGGGGAATGCTGGAGGGTTGGGGGGTGCAGGACAGAGGGGGGATAAAGGAGGAAAATTGGGAAAGCTGTAATCGCATAATCAATAAAAATACTTTAAAAAATGCAAATTTAATTGTGGAAAACTGACAAAATACAGATAAGCCTTAACCAAACAACTTGTTTGATGAGGATAGAAGCAACAGTTATTGTGTCTGTGATATAATTTATCCATTCCACTATTGATGGAGATTTGAGGTATTGCCAGTTTATGATCATTATAAGTAATGGTGCCATAACCACCCCTTTACATGTCTTTCACATCCTTTCATAAATATATACAATAATTTTATGGGATATATACTCAGAAGTTGAATTGCTGAGTCATAGGGCGTCCATTTCTTTAGCTTTAGTAGATACAGGGAAATGTTTTTTCTTAAGTGGTTATACAACTCACCCTTTCTTCCCTTCACTTCTCACTGGCAGTGTAAGAGAGTAGTTATTGCTCTACATCCTCTCCAATACTAAATATTTTTCTTTTCTTTCATTTTAGCCATTCTGAAAGGTATCTGGCCTTGTGGTTTTATTTTACAGTTCTCTAATGATTGATGGAGATTAGCATGTTCTCATATGCTTATTTTTCTACTCTGTTGCCTTAGAATTTAATGTTAAATTCAGAATGCCACTGGATTCTGACCTTGATTTGTGCTATGAGCTCTGGAAATGACATTAGACAATCATATCCCCAGTAACTTGGCCACTCTGATGTGCTCAGAGACAAATAGCTTAGAATCTAATGCTCTTCCCACATTAGCATACAAGTTACTTGGATCGGAGAGCCATAACTTTCCTTATAAATATATCTTTACATGACTGTGAGGCACAAAGCCTCTTCCTGTCCCCAAATAGCACCAGTCATTCCATTTCCCCTCACTATCCCATCATACACACTGAAGTCTCATTGTCTAGGTATCCTGTCTTATGTGATCCATCTATTCATTGTCTGAAGACAAGAACTCCTTCAAGGACCTCCATACTGACCTCTTTGACCTAAGGCTGAGACCACAGACTCCCATTTCCAAAAATACTCTTCTGCATCCTGTCATCACTCTTTAAGCAGCTGAGAGTTTTGCAAAATATCTAAAAGGTTCTCATGCCATCCTGATTAGAGAAGTTGTGGGTAAGTAGAGGTCCATGGTCCTTTAGAGGCTAGTACCCACATACAAATAGCAAATTGTTATTTCCAAAGTTTTTGTTAGTGTAATTCCTTTATCCACCTGAATAATTTCCTCCAAATGGGGTAGCAGTAATTTTATTGTGCATCATGCCTAGTCCATGAAGACAAGGATAGCAGAGCAGCTGTAAGTGAACTGGAGGCCATGGGCCTAGGCTTTTTCCTCTTCAGCACCTTTTCTTCCTACTGTGTGGTGAACCATGACACTCCCCCACAAAGTCCTAAAGCTCTCTTATGAACTCTTTGGAAAGCCCTGTGTCGCAAGACCCTTGCTCATATTCAGGCCTCCCCATTATGCTTCTTTGAAGGGTTTTAGTTTTCTGCTTGGCTTTCAAACACTGCCAATAACCCGTATCCTCCTGCATCTCTACTACATCACACAATCATGTTTCTTGTTTCATCAATTTACCTATCTCTCACCCTTTCTTCCCATAGGGTACACAGTCTGGTACACATTCTGCCATAGTCCCACTCATACCTGCTGTCCTTGGCATTTGTGGGTTTTTTACCCCCTGCCACTCCCTTCCATTTCCCATCCCTCTCAGGACTTTTCATAGGCCCTGGCTTCCTACTATCTTCTAACTGATATCTCTGCTTTCCTCCCTGGTCCAGATCCAAACTCTTTTCTGGGAAGAGACCTCTACAAAAGGCTTTACCTGAAACCTTCTTAACACCTCAAAACATAGTGACTTCTCCATCTCAACAACACGTGTTTTCCTTCCTATTAAAGTGTTCTCAGATTAGGGTTCCTCATGGGTGGATTTAATTTCTTCAGCAATCATCCTCTGCTTGGGTAAGGAGCTCAGTGCCTCTTATTTCCATGTTTTTGCTTCTCTGACCTGATACACAATCTCTAGGAGTTGTTTTCACTATTGTCTACTTTAGATCGAACCCAGCTGAAAACAAGGCAGAGGGGCCTGGCTAATTTTCTCATATATTAGGATGAAGCCTAGTGACAGGACCTTCTAAAGATGTACAAGTCAATTATCCTTTAGCATGTAACCTGATGAAAATGGTTAGTGCTCTTGTTTAAATGGCAAAAAAAGAATGATGTATGATTGCTGTTCACAATAGAGGGAATGTACCCTCCATTCCCATTTTGATTACCCTACAAATAATTGCTACTTTCTTAAATACTGGGTATATGATGGATCCTCCATAAACTCCCCAATCATGTATACAGTGTCCTGACCATTGTACAAGAACCTCAGATACAAAGAAAACTCAGGCCCCATTCCTAGGCAGCTGAAACATGTGCACACACATACCCCCCAATTCTTTCTGTCTTGGTGGGATAAGGACAAGTGAGTATTAAGTAGGTCACAAGGGGCCAGCAGTGACATAGAAAGCTGTGACTTAGAGACAGGACATTCATTTTTCAGCAGTCCTCATAACCGAGGACAAGCAGACTATGATGTCACGTAAAGGCCAAGCTCAGTGCTCAGGAACATCCACAGGCCCCCTGAGCTCTAAACTGGTCTAGAATTTCTAAAGTTTGTGATGAGAATTAAGGTTGTAATATCTGCCCCACAAGGATTCTGGGCTTGGAATGGTATTTCATAGAGGAGGTTGTGTGTGATACACTCCACCTGGCTCTTAGTCAGTACTCAGTGGTGATTGGTGCCTGCACCTCTGGACAGGGAAGGTATAGAATATGTGAGGCTGCACCAGCCTCTGTCATTGTTTCAGGCTTAAGTCAGGCAGAGGAGGCAGATAGCCCAGGAATTCTCGGAGACTTCTTGCAGACAGACTAAGGACTCAGGCTTCGTGAAAGCCCAGGGGCGAGGGTCCATCACTCCCTTTCTCCATAGGTCCCCAAGTCCTTCTCTGGAGGCTCCATGTGATCATGCCTGCCTTAGGTCATTCCCCCCTTGGAGAATCTTACCTGTTACTGGCTAACTGATCAAGCACTGGGGGCCAGTTATGAAAAAAAAAGGAGCAGACGTGGTGCTCCTATTAGGGAGTTAAGCTTTGTCTCCTTAGTGGCTTATGGTCCAAAGGTCACTCAATCAGCCTTAGCCATGGGGGGATTACAGCTCCTAAAACCAGGCAGGGAGGTTCCCAACGTGTAGGTACATATATACCTATACTTTATTTGTCAAGTATATCTCAATAAAGCTGAAAAATATCAAATGAAGAAGACTTCTCAGAAAAAATTTACCAGAGACCAAGAGGTGCAGACAAAGAAACCATTACTTAATGATTAAAGTGTCAATTCAACAAGAATGCAGAACAATGTTAAAAATATATGTACTCCAGCCCTGGCTGGTGTAGCTCAGTGGATTCAGAATGGGCCTGTGAAGTAGGGGGTCACTGGTTCGATTCCCAGTCAGGGCACATGCCTGGGTTGTGGGCCAGGTCCCCAGTGGGGGATGCATAAGAGGCAACCACACATTGATGTTTCTCTCCCCCTCTTTCTCCTTCCTTTCCCCTCTCTCTATAAATAAATAAATAAATAAATAAATAAATATATGCACTCCATATGCCCTCCACAACAGAGATGCAAAATAAATGGAGAAAAACCCCACAGAAGAGGAGAAATAAACCAAATGTCAATGAGAAAATAGAAGAAAGGAAGAAAAACCTCTACCCATACAATCTACAGAATACTTCAAAAACAACAGATGTATGCAAAATACTCAAGTTCACATAGGGTACTCATTATGTTAAACTATATCTTGGATAATAAAGCAGATCTTAAAATGATTTGATATCATACAAAGTATGACTTCTGACCATAACTGAAATTAGTAATAGAAAATCAACAGGAAGCTCTAATTGGTGTGGTTCAGTTGGAGCATCATCCTATAAATTGAAAGGTCATAAAGGACACATGGACAATAACTAAAGTGGGGGTGGAGATGGGAGGGACGTGGGGAGCACTGGGGTGGGCAGGGCTGGGAATATAAGACAGAAAACTGTACTTGAACAAGAATTAAATTAAAATTAAAAATAAAAAAAATAAAAAAAGGTAACTAGTTCAATTACCAGTGAGGGAAAATGCCTGAGTTATGGGTTTGGCCCCTGGGAGGGGGACTTACAAGAGGCAACTAATCCATGTTTCTCTCTCACATCAGTTTTCCCCTCACTCTCTTTCACCCACCCTCCTCTCTCTCTAAAAATAAACAAATAAAATCTTTTTTAAAAGATTTTATTTATTTATCCTTAGAGAGGAAGGGAAAGAGAGGAGAGAAATATCAATGTATGGTTGCTTCTCGTGTGTCCCCCTGCTAAGAACTGGCCTGCAACCCAGGCATGTGCCCTGATTGGGAATCGAACCGCGATCGTGTGGTTCACAGGCCCACCAAATAAAATCTTCAAAAAGGAAAAGTAACGAGAAAACATTAGACACTTGGAAATTAAACAATATATTTCAAAATAACTCATGGGTAAAAGAGGAAGTTGGGAATTACATATATATCTAGATGAAAATTAAAATACATCTCAGTCCTGGCTGGTGTGGCTCAATGGGTTGAGAGCCAGCCTGTGAACCAAAGGGTCGCTGGTTCGAGTCCCAGTCAGGGCACATGCCTAAGTTGTGGGCCAGGTCCCCAACCTGGGGGGTGCACAACAGGCAACCATGCATTGATGTTTCTCTCCCTTCCCTCCCCTCTGTCTAAAACTAAATAAATAAAATATTTTTTAAAATAAAATAGAAAAAAAAAGAAAATATATCTCAAAATCTGTGATTTGGTCCTGAGTACTTAAAATGAAATTTGTAGGACTGAGTTCATACATTAGGAAAAGAAGGATGGTCTCTTGCCCTGGCTGGTGTAGCTCAGTGGATTGAGAATGGGTCTGTGAAGCAAAGGGTCGCTGGTTCAATTCCCAGTCAGAGCACATGCCTGGGTTGCAGGCCAGGTCCCCAGTAGGGGACACATGAGAAGCAACTGCACATTGATGTTTCTCTCCCACTCTTTCTCCTTCCCTTCCCCTCTCTCTAAAAATAAATAAATAAATATTTTTTAAAAAAGAATGGTCTCAAATCCACAATCTAAGCTCATATCTCAAGAAACTAGGAAAAGAACAAAATAAACACAAAACAAGCAGAAGAAAGGACATAGTAAAGAGCAAAAAATCAGGAAATTAAAAGGAGAATAACAAAAGAGGAAATCTATAAAATATTTAAAAGAACAAAAGCTGTTCTTTTAAATATCTATAAATTAATAAACTTCTAGCAAGAGTGACAAAGTTGAAGCAGACACTTTACCACAGAGGATATATGGATGGCTAATAAGCCCATCATAAGATGTTCAATATAAAAAAAAAAGATGTTCAATATAATCAAACTTGAGGGAGCTACAAATCAGAGCTACGATGAGATACCACTATACAATCACTAATAAGGCTAAAACAAAAAGAATATCTAAAATTCTCAGTGCTGTCAAAGATGCAGAAAAACTGAATCTCTCATACCTTGCTGTTTGGAATGTCAAATTACACTACCACTCTGGCAAACAGTTTGGTATGTTCTTTTCAAGTTAAACATACATTTACCATATGATCCCTCTACCACACTCTTGGATATTTATTCTACATAAATTAAAACTCCTGGCCCTGGCTGGTGTGCTCAGTGGACTGAGCACGGGCCTGTGAGGCAGGGGATCGCTGGCTTGATTCCCAGTCAGGGCATGTGCCTGGGTTGCAGGCTGGGTTCCCAGTAGGGGGCACAGGAGAGGCAGCCACACATTGGTGTTTCTCTCCCACTGTTTCTCCTTCCCATCCCCTCTCTCTAAAAATAAATAAAATACTTTAAAAACAAAAACAAACCAAAAAAACCTTCTGTTTATACAAACACCAATTCACATATACTCATAGCAGTTTTCTTCGTAATAGTCTCACCCTGGAAACAACCCAAATACCTTTGCAAGGGTGAATGGAAAGAAGGGGAAGGGACAAGTCAAGAAACATGAAGCGAGGACTCATGGGCACAGACAATGGGGTGGGGATTGACTGTGGGAGTGGGAGGGGAAGTAGGGCAGGGGAGAGCAACATGGAAAAAGGTGGGATAACTGTAACTGAACAATAATAAAAAAGGAAGGGTGAATGAATAAACAAACTGTGATGCATCTATACAATGAAATGCTATTCAACAGTAATATTCACAGATTATTGGTACACTCAATACTTGGATTAATCTCAAAGGCACTATGCTAAGTGAAAGAAACCCATATCAAAGGGTCACATAATATGTTATTCCATTTATATAACATTTTTAAAGATTTTCTTTATTTATTCTTAGAGGGGAAGGGAAGGAGAGAAGGAGAGAAATATCAATGTATGGTTGCCTCTCGTGAGTCCCTTGCTGGGAACTGGCCTGCAACCCAGGCATGTGCCCTGACTGGGAATCGAACCGTGATTGTCTGGTTCGAAGGTCCACGCTCAATCCACTGAGCTACACCAGCCAGGGCCATTTATATAACATTTTTACATGACAAAATTAGTGACTGAAAAGATTAGTAGTTTCCAGAGCTTAGGGTTGGTTTGGGGGGAGAGTTTGACTATAAAACAGTAGCAACAGGGATTTACTTGGTAGCGATTTAACAGTTGTGTATCCTGATTGTGATGATAGTTACACAAGTCTATATGTGTGATAATATTTCATAGAAATATACACTATAAAAGTAGTATAAAAACTAGTAAAATCAGAATAAGGTCTGTATTGAGTTCATAGCATGGTACCATTGTAGATTTTCTGGCTTTGATAATGTACCTTGGTTATTTTGGGGGGAATCTGGGTGAAGGGTACAGGAGAACTCTACTATTCTTCCAACTTCATTCATCTTAAATTATTTTTAAATAAAGTATACAGGAGAACAAGAAGAGAGTCAAATTACAAATACCTGGTGAAATAAAACTTCATGATGTGATTCAGCAAAGAGCAGATGATGTCTTTGTTAAAGATACCAGCAATAATTTGGACCTATAAAAAGCTACATAGCCCTGGCTGGTGTAGCTCAGTGGATTGAGTGCAGGCCTGCGGACCACACGATCACGATTCGATTCCCAATCAGGGCACATGCCTGGGTTGCAGGCCAGTTCCCAGCAGGGGACTCACGAGAGGCAACCATACATTGATGTTTCTCTCCTTCTCTCCTTCCCTTCCTCTCTAAAGATAAATAAATAAAATTTTAAAAAAGCTACATAAACTACTCAAATGCTGTTTATTGAGGATAATGAAGCCCTGATTGTGTTGATTCTATTGTATGAAAAATGATTTTTGTAAGGCATCATGCCACCTGATGGAGAGAGGGGAAAAAATTCTGGCCTATCCTAACTCAATTTCTTTTGAGGTTTCAAATGATAAATTATTGGCAAAAATTCAGAATTCATCCAATTTTTACATTCTGGCTACAGGATATGACTAAACCAAAAGCCTCCAGAAGGTAGCTTGGAAAATAACAGTGACATCTGAAGCTCCTTTGAAGCTACATGAGTGCCTTCCCCAGTTTGAAAGGCTTTGAAGTTCAACCTGCCTCCTATATTCCTTCCCTTTAATTGAGATCTATACTTGAAAAAGAGCAGGTATCCAGAACCTGCTGTTATTTCATACATTTGGGAGATAAAAGCACAATATCAGAAACACAGAGAACTAACATCTGGGAAAAGTTTTTATATTCAGTGTTCCCCTGTGGAGAAGCACAAGACTTCTAATAAATCTTTTCCTCATATATGGTCTCCTGATCATTGATTACACAGCATTTATTAGATTTTAAGAAAACAATGACAAGCAGGGCCATTGTATATGAAGGTGATAGTAGTGAACTAAAATATATTACAATATTCAAAGATGTAGCTCAGCCCTGACCAGTGTGGCTCAGTTGGTTGGGAGTCATCCTGAAAAGTGAGAAGTCATTGGCTGGACCCCTCATCAGGGCACATACCTGGGTTGCTCTGATCAGGGCACGTATGAGAGGCAAGCAATCAATGTTTCTCTCTATGTTATTAGCAATCAGTGTTTCTCTCTCTCTATGTCTCTCTCAATGTTATTTTCCTTCTATTTCTCCCTCCCTGCCCCTCTCTCTAAAAATAAATAAATAAATTTTGTAAAAAAAAAAGAGGCAGTTCAGTACAATGGAAAGAACACGAAACATTGAATCAGACCAATGAACGTAGAAAATAGCTCAGAGCTTTACTCTCCTTCATAGATAAGACCCATATGACGATCTTTTGATTCTTAGTGTTCATCTATTTGTGTTTTAGAGTCCATGGGAATACTTTGTCATCTACTTTTCTTTTTTATTTTATTTATTTATTTTTAGAGAGGGGGAAGGGAAGGAAAAAGGGGGAGAGAAACATCAATGTGTAGTTGCCTTTCATGTGCCCCCCACTGGGGACCTGGCCCGCAACCCAGGCATATGCCCTGACTGGGAATTGAATCAGGGACCCTTTGGTTCGCAGGTTGGAGCTCAATACAATGAACCACCTTAGCCAGGGCTAGTTTTTTTTTTAATGTTGTCAATGTTGTTTTTTTTCTTTTTTGGTAGTAATTCAGTATATCAAAAAGCTGGGGTGGGTCTTGGGTGGAAAAGATAAACAGATTAAGAAATACAAACTGGCAGTTACAAGGATGTAAAATACAGCATAGGAAATACAGTCAATAATATAATAACTACATATGGTATCAAGTGGGTATTAGACTTATGGGGGGACCAGATCATAAATTATATAAATGTCAAATATAATATTCAATGTCAACTGTAACTGAAATAATTTTAAGAAAGAACCATTGGTCAGAGTGCTTAATGTTAGCATAAGATTAGAATTTAAGCTACACTTTAGTTCAGCTAAAAAGAGAAATACTTCACCAAAAAATAGAAGGGAGATATTTTTTCCATTGGTGTGTCTGAAAACATGCTCTCAGCACAATGCGGTTAAAATGAAAGATTGTCTCAATTATCTGTACTAACGGCAGAAACCCCTGTCATATATCATACAATATAGAAATTAATGTAAAAATCACTTGCAAGAACATAAATTTCTGGGCAGTGGATTCACCTTCATAATTATGTTTATCATAAAACTTGACTTTCTGGAATATTTATTAATTGAAAAGTAGGGAGAGGCTTGAACTATAAAAGCTAGAAGGAGGGGGAGGGGGAGGAGGAGCAGAACAACTGTTTACAATGTGCTTGTTTTATGCCAGGAATAAACAACATACTTAAAAAAAAACTCTATGTGCCCTGACTAGTGTAGCTCAGTGGATTAGGCATCATATTGCAAACTGAATGGTCACTGGTTCAATTCCCAGGCAGGGCATATGCCTGGATTGCAGGCTGGGTCCCAGGTAGGGGCGCTCAAGAGGCAAGCACACATTGATGTTTCTCTTCCTCTCTTTCTCCTTCCCTTCCCCTCTCTATAAAAATGAATAAATAACACCTTTAAAAAATACCTATGTACCTTTCAACACTATATTCCCAGAATCTTCACCACCTAGATTTTAGTCTTGTTAGTTTTACCATATTTGCCCCATCTATTGTATATTATGTAAATATTTTAAAGTAAATTATAGGCATTATTCTACTCCACCTTTAAGGATTTTGTATTTTGTCCATACTACCCAAAGTAATCTAGAGATTCAACGTAATCCCAATTAAAATACCAAAGACATATTTCACAGATATAGAACAAACATTTCAGAAATTTATATAGAATCATAAATGACCTCGAATAGCCTCAATGATTTAAGAAAGATGAACAAAGCAAGAGGAATTGCAATACCTGATATCAAACTACATTACAAAGCCATTGTAATCAAAACAGTCTGGTACTGGCATAAGAACAGACACATAGACCAATGGAACGGAACAGAGAGCCCAGAAATAAGCCCATGTCTCCATGGTCAATTAATATTTGATAAGGAGGCAGAAGTGTACAATGGAGTAAAAATAGTCTCTTCAACAAATGGTGTTGGGAGATCTGGACAGCTAAATGCAAAAAAAAAAAAATGAGACTAGACTACCAATTCAACACCATATACTAGAATAAACTCAAAATGGATAAATGACTTAAACATAAGCTATGATACTATAAAAGTCCTAGAGGAAAACATAGGCAGCAAAATTTCAGACATTCCATACAGCAATATTTTCCCTAATATGTCCCCTAGAGCAAGGGCATAAAAGAAAGAATAAACAAATGGGACTACATCAAATTAAAAAGATTCAGCTGGGACTTCCGGCCAAGATGGAGGTGTAAGTAGACACACTGTGACTCCTCACACAACCAAAACTAAGGACAACAAAAAATTTAGCAACAAAAAAACAACAACCAGAACTGACAGAAAATTGAACTGTACAAAAGTCCCACAATAACTCATCCAGACCGGTAAGAGGGGCCAAGTTGGCAGCTGGCAGAGAGGGGTTCCGGCAGAAAAAAGTGGTGGCTGGGGACCTGGGCATGCAGGCAGCAGTTGGCAGACCCCAGGCACACAGGCAGCAGCTAGCAGACCCCGGACACACAGGCAGTGGCTGGCAGACCCAAGGCATGTGGTGGCAACTGGCAGACACAGCAAGGAGCACAACGTGGCTGACTAAAATCCCACATTCATGCACAAATAAACCAGGCAAAAATGGGCAGTGAGACAGACTGCACAAGCCAGGGCCCCAGCACCGAGAAATAAAGCCTGAAAGCACCGATTAAAAACACTTGTGGAGGTTGAGGTGCCTGGAGAGACTCCCAGCCTCACAGGAGAGTTCTTTGGAGAGACCCACAGGGTCCTAGAATGTACACAAGCCCACCCACCCAGGAACCAGCACCGGAAGGGCCAAAGTTGCTTGTGGGAAGTGGCAGAAGGGACTGAAATCCAAGAGAGAGCAGAACAAGCGCCATGTTCCCTCTCGGATCCCACCCCCACATACAGCGTCACAACTCAGTGACGGGGGGGTGACCCATTCTGGTGAACACATAAGGCTCCACCCCTCACTACCTAATGAGCACAACCAGACCAAAAAAAAATGGCTCAAACGGAAGAACAGATCAAAGCCCCAGAGCAAATACATCTAAGAGACGAAGAGATAGCCAACCTATCAGATGCACAGTTCAAAGCACTGGTGATCAGGATACTCACAGAATTGGCTGATTTTGGTTGCAAATTAGATGAAAAAAATGAAGGTTATGCTAAGTGAAATGAAGGAAAATGCACGGGGAAACAATAGCAATGGGGAGAAAACTGGGACTCAAATCAATGGAGTGGACCAAAAGGAAGAAAGAAACAACCAAACAGAAAAGAATGAAGAAACAAGAATTCAAAAAAATGAGGAGAGGCTTAGGAACCTCCAGGACATCTTTAAACATTCCAACATCCAAATTCTAGGGGTACCAGAAGGGGAAGAGGAAAAGCCACAAGTGGAAAACTTATTTGACCAAATAGTAAAGGAGAACTTCCCCAATCTGGCAAAGGAAATAGACTTCCAGAAAGTCCGGGAAGCTCAGAGAGTCCCAAAGAAGGTGGACCCAAGGAAGAACACACCAAGGCACATCATAATTACATTAGCCAATATTAAAATGAAGGAGAGAATCCTAGAAGCAGCAAGAGATAAGGGGGACAGTCACCTACAAAGGAGTGCCCATCAGACTGTCAGCTGATTCCTCAAAAGAGACCTTCCAGGCAAGAAGGGGCTGGAAAGAAGTATTCCAAGTCATGAAAGGCAAGGACCTAACATCCCAGATTGCTCTATCCAGGAAAGCTTTCATTTAGAATGGAAGGGCAGATAGAGCATTTCTCAGATAAGGTCAACTTCAAGGAGTTCATCATCACTAAGCCCTTACTATATGAAATGTTAAAGGGACTTATGTAAGAAAAAGAAGATAAAAATATGAACAGTGAATGGATGGCAAACTTACAGTTATTAACAACCATACCTAAAATGAAAGCAGACTAAGTAAACAACTAGAACAGGAACAGAACCACAGAAATGGAGATCACATGTAGTGATAGCAACCGGGGAGTGAAAGGAGAGAGGGGGAAAAGGTATAGAAAATAAGTAGCATAGATGGTAGGTAGAAAATAGACAGGGGGAGGACAAGAACAATATGGAAAATCTAGAAGCTAAAGAATTTAAGACACATGGATGTGAACTAAAGGGGGGAGTGTGGGTGGGAGAGGGTGTGCAGGGTGGAGGGGAATGAAAGGGGAAATGGGACAACTGTAATAGCATAATCAATAAAATATATTTTATACACATATATATGTATGTATATACAAAATGGGTTTTATAAATGAGGTTTTTCTTCCCAAACCTAAATTTACAGGTCATATGAGGATGTTTTAAATATCTCTTAATGGAGAATATTGTCCCCCAAAGAAACAATTCAGTATCATATTTTCATCATAAACAAGTTTAAAAATTACAATCCAGATCATTGAAAAGCTCTCCTCTAGCTGTACTCCACACCTTGAGCATATGCTCCTATGCTTTTAATTTAAATTTTTTGTTACGGAAATTTTCAAAGATATAAAAATTAAAGAGAACTGTCATAAAACTGGTATATATATCACTAAGCTTCAAAAACCAGTGAGTTTCTGCCATTCTTGTTTCATTTATGTACTACACATCCTTTAAACTGTTATAATTTAAAAGAAAATTCAGGTTGCTTTCTTCATGACTAACCTGGGCAGATTAAATGATACTAATATGATGATCATGAAGTTGATTATTTGCTTACCTGTTTATTTTCTATTCTAGAGTTTTATCAACATGAGAAGAATCTTGCTTTCTGCTGCTTCCCTATCACCTAAAATAATTCCTGATTGCTACATTATAGATATTCAGTAACTTTTTAAAATAAATACAAGAATAATGAACTATCTGTAGCACAGAAAGCTTACTTAGAGCAGGGCCTAACATTATAGGCCAGCCCTCACCTAGATAGCTGTAAGTAGATTCCATCATTTCAGTACTCACTGTGACCACCACTGTGCTAAAGAAACTTTGCAGCATTATATTTTCAAACCCTCAAATTATTTAATATATTCAGATGAAAATGTAAGCATGTTCATCTGAAATGGAAGAAAATTTGGAGACCAATGAGATGGCACTTTTCATCACCCATATTATTTTATTTAATCAGAGGTGGGGATGTTATCTAGTGTTGATTACACTCTGTGAAGAGGTTTTACGCAGAACAATTTGTAAAGTTTTTTAGCATTTAAAATGCCATTTTACTTCTTCAGTAATCATTTTAGAATGACAAATCAGGACACACCAAGGCATGAATGATCACTAGAATATTGTTGGTGATTGTGAAACATGCAAAATAAAGGAATGGCTGAATCCAGGTGTGTCCAAGTATACTACGGAATATCTGGGAGCAGATATTTTTCAAATCAGGAATACATTTAAGCACATTAATTTTAACAATGAGACAAGCCTGTGTTTAATATCATGCAATGATCTCCAAGAGAGAAAATTTTATAAGAAAAAATCAAGATGGACTAAAAAGATATTAATTATTTTATTTATTTTTAAATATTTTATTTATTTTTAGAGAGAGGGGAAGTGAAGGAGAAAGATCAGGAGAGAAACATCAATGTGTGGTTGCCTCTCATGTGTTCCCTACTGGGGACCTGGCCTGCAACCCAGGCATGTGCCCTGACTGGGAATCAAACCAGCGACCCTTTGCTTCACAGGCTCGGGCTCAATCCACTGAACTACACCACCCAGGGTTAAGATATTAATTATTGTTCCATGTGTGTTGAGCATGAAAATTTCATGGTCAAACATGCCTAACTGTTAATTCTGAGGAAAGTATTTAGGTTTTAAAGATATAATGAGGTGAAAGGACATTCTTAGACTGTATTTTATTTTTCTACTAGAAAAATATATAAAGTGTTAATTCTCTTTAGTCAGAGACCAACAGAAACACATCTATGGTTGAAATGTTGGGTTTATTGTTCACTAGAGTGAGGAAGAATAAGATGGCAGAACCATGGAGCATCTCAGTAAAAGGATGATAAAAAGTGATTTAATGGTATGGGGTTTGTTTGGGTGATTTCAGAGAGCACTCGGGGGAGCAGCATTTCCTCTGGATTGGATGCTGTCAGAAAGCAGGAAAATTTCTATGATTGGATATCTCAACAAATCTTAAATAAAAGGAAAGAACAGTGGTATGAAGATAAAACTGTAATTAATAAAGAAGCATCACACATATTAGCAAGTGTAGAGAGATGTTTGATCATTTTTGTAGTATGAACATTTGCATTTTTGTCTATATTCAGACATGATTACTAAGTGATCTTACTTTTGTTATGATCAATATTCTCACAAGGTAGCCTTGTCTGCTATTCATGTTCTAAGAAATTATTAATTGAAAGAACACTAAGGCCTTCCTGTGAGTGCAAGGAAAGCTACTAGCAACAACAGGGCTTAGTTGATGTTACTAGACCAACTCCTGGATGTCAGGACTACTTTGCTCTTTCTCAGTTCCACCTCCCCTTGGGAAACTACAGATAACATCAACTTTAGAGAATTTGTCCATAATGCCCATATTTTTACTATTGTCAAGATTTTGCTAAATAAATTTTAAAAAAAGATTTTGCTCATCAAGAATTTCTTTAGAGAATGTTGTCTATAGTTGCATGAGGATTAATCTTTCTTGCTTCTTCTGTTGTAGGATCACCTAATGTGACAATGGCTGTGCAGTAGCACAAAACAGTCAGGACAGAATATGTCAACCAAATGTAACACAAGCAATTATCCATAAGAAAAATGATTATTAGTAATGAAATAAAATATTGAAGTTATAGTGGTAAGTAAAGTCAGTAAAGTAGCAGGATATAAAATTAGTATTCAGAAATCAATTACATTTTTTACACCAATAATGATATTAGAAAGGGAAACAATCGCATTTACAATTGCATCAAAAAATAAATAAAATATATAGGAATAAATTTAACCAAGGAGGAAAAGACATTTACTCAGGAATTATAAGGCACTAAAGAAAGAAATCAGCCAAGATTGCTCTATCCAGCAAAGCTTTCATTTAGAATGGAAGGGCAGATAGAGCATTTCTCAGATAAGGTCACGTTCAAGGAGTTCATCATCACCAAGCCCTTACTATATGAAATGTTAAAGGGACTTATCTAAGAAAAAGAAGATAAAAAATAGGAACAGTGAGAGGACAGCAAACTCACAGTTATTACCAACCACACCTAAAACAAAAGCAAACTAAGAGAACAGCTAGATTGGGAGCAGAAACATAGAAATGGAGATCAAGTGGAGGGTTAGCAACAGGGGAGTGGGAGGAGGGGGGGGAGGAGGTACAGAGAATAAATAGCATAGACGGTAGGTAGAAAATACACGGGGGGGGCAGGAATACTATGGGAAATACAGAATCTAAAGAACTTGTGACTCATGGACATGAAGGAAAGGAGGGAATGGTGGTGGAGGGGTGTGCAGGGTGGAGGGGAATGAAGGGGGGAAATGGGACAACTGTAATGACATAATCAATAAAATACATTTTTAAAAAAGAGAAAGAAATCAAAGTAGATACAAATAAATGGAAGCATATACCCTGTTCATGGGTAGGAAGAATTAACATCATTAAAATGTCCACACTACCCAAAACAATCTATAGATCCAATGCAATTGCTACCAAAGTACCAATGGTGTATCTCACAGAACTAGAACAAATAATCCAAAATTATATATGGAACCACAAAAAAAATCAGAGTAGCCTTAGCAATAATGAGAAAGAAGAACAAAGTTGGAGGAATCATTCTATCTGATATCAAACTAAACTAACAAGGCCATAGTAATCAAAACAGCATGGTACTAGAATAAAAACAGACATATAAACCAATTGAACAGAATAGAGAGCCCAGAAAAAGATCTGCACCTATATCATCAATTAATATTTAACAGAGGAGGCAAGAACTTACAGTGGGATAAAGACAGTCTCTTCAACAAATGGTGCTGGGAAAATTGGGTTAAACTCAAATGGGTTAAAAACTTAAATGTAAGACTCAAAACCATAAATCTTCTAGAAGAAAACATAAGCAGTAAAATCTTGGACATTTCTCTTAGCAGTATACAAGCTCTGTCTGAAAAAAGTCCAGACATTATTAATATAATAAGAACAGTTTGCATGACATGAATGTAACCTAGTAGCCAAGGACAGTGGACTGGAGTGTGCATGTGTGAACAATGATATCTTCACTATACTAGTCAGTGGGGGTGGTAGATACCCCTGAGTAAGCATGTGTACTGTGTGGCCATTGCATTCAAAATGACTGAGCAAGTAGAACAAGTAATCTACATCAAATTTTGCATTAAACTCGAACATTCCTCCACAGAAACTATTCATATGATTCAGAAGGATTTTGGGACAATGCAATGAGTGCAGAACAAATAAAAGTGTGACAAATAACTTCAAAGATGGTCGAGAATCTGTTGAAACTGATACACATTCTGGAAGGCCAGCAACAAGCAGAACACCTGAGAATGTTGAACTTGTACAGGATGCAATCAACAAAAATCAGTGTCTGACAGTGTAAGAACTAGAAACTGATCTGAGGATTCCAAAAACTGCTGCATCCAAGATTTTCATGCAGCATTATAGCATGAAATGTGTTGGGGCAAAATTCATTCTATGGCTTCTGCTATCAGCAGAAAGAACATCATACTGCAGTTGCTAATGACTTGATTCAAACTGCTAACAATGAACTAGATTTCCTCAAGAAGGTCAAAACCAGAGGTGAATCATGTGTCTACACCTATGATCCAGAAATGAAGGCCCAAGTGTCCTAATGAAAGTTGCCTGGTTCTCTATGCTTGAAGAAGGTGATGCAAAGTCGCAGCAAGTTCAAGACCATGTTGACTGTGTTTTTTAAGTAGGAACATATTGTCCTTCACCAGTACACTCCTACAAGCCAAACAGTTAATACGGAGTACTTTCTCAATGTTCTTGGTCAGTTGAGAGATGCAATATGACAAAAACAGACTAAGCTGTGGCAACTGGTGATTGGCAGCTTCACCATGAAAATGTGCCTGCTCATGCATCATACCTGGTGTAGAGCTTTTTACAAAACATCAAATCACCCAGGTGACTCACTCCTGCTACAGCCCAGATTTGGCACCCTGTGACTTCTGGCTTTTCCCAAAATTAAAATCACCTTTGAAAGGAAAGAGATCTCAGGCCATTGATAAGATTAAAAAAATATGTTGGGGCAGCTGATAGCAATTCCAACAAAGAATTTTACAGTGTTTTGAACAGTGAGGGACACTGGGGGAACTGTGTGAGGTACAAAGTTGCCTACTTTGGAGGGGACTGAGGTGTCTTTATCCTATGTACAATGTTTTTGTACCTTGTATCTTCTTTAACAAATGTCTCTGTTTTTCATATTACATGGCTGGATATTTTTTGGACATAACCTGTATTTTCTGGCATATTTCCACAGGCAAGGAAAGGAAACAAAAAAAAAACAGTCTCTGACTTGCAGCCAAGGTGGAGGCATAAGTAGATACGCTGTGCCTCCTCGCACAATCAAAAGGACAACAACAAATTTAAAAACAAAAACCCCCAGAACTGACAGAAAATCAAACTGTATAGAAGTCTGACAACCAGAGTTAAAGAAGAAATATTCATTCATACTGGTAGGAGTGGTGGAGACGGGCAGCTGGTCAGAGGACTCACAGCAAGGTGGCAGCAGGAGGACCTGGGTAGGCAAGGTAGCAGCTGGAGGACCAGGTGAGGTAGCAGCTGGTAGAGAGGACAGTCCCACATTTGCGTTCCTCCTCCTGGGAGGAACAATTGGGGAGTGAGAAACACTGCACCCCCCAGAGTTCCAGCACAAGGAAATAAAACCTCAAAACCTCTGAGAGCTTCCGGCCAAGATGGAGGCGTAGGTGGAAACACTGTGCCCCCTACCACAATTAAATTTAAAGACAGCTAAGTTTTAGAAACAAAAACGCAGCCAAAACAGTGAAAATTGAACTGTACGGAAGTCCAACAATGAACCACTCAGCCAGACCATGTCACAACCCAGCAAATGGGTCGCCCAGCCCTGGTGAACACCTAAGGCTCTGCCCCACAAACATAACAGGTACAAACAGACCAAACATTATGACTCAAGAACAGCTCAAAGCCCCAGAGCCTATAATTCTAAGTGACCAAGAAATAGCCAGCCTTTCAGATGCACAATTCAAAATACTGGTGATCAGGATGCTCAAAGAATTGGTTGAATTTTAGCCACAAATTATAGGAACATATGAAGGCTAAACTGATTGAAATGAAGGGAAATGCACAGGAAACCAATAGTGATGGAAAAGAAACTGGGACTCAAATCAAGGGAGTGGACCAGAAGGAAGAAACAAATGACCAAACAGAAAAGAATGAAGAAACAGGATTTCAAAAAAATGAGGAGAGGCTTAGGAACCTCCAGGACATCTTTAAACGTTCCAACATCTGAATTATAGGGGTACCAGAAGGAGAAGAGGAACAGCCACAAGTGGAAAACTTATTTGAACAAATAATAAAGAACTTCCCCAGTCTGGCAAAGGAAATAAACTTCCAGGAAATCCAGGAAGCTCAGAGTCCCAAAGAAGTTGGACCCAAGAAGAAACACAGCAAGATATATCATAATTAAGTTAACTAAGATTAAAGATAAGAAGAGAATCTCAAAAGCAGCGAGAAAAAATGACAGTTACCTAAAAAGGAGTTCCCATAAGACTATCAGCTGATTTCTCAAAAGAAACCTTACTGGCAAGAAGGGGCTGGAAAGAAGTATTTGCAGTCATGAAAGGAAAGGACCTACACCCAAGATTACTATATCCAGCAAAGCTATCATTTAGAATGGAAGGGCAGATAAAGTGCTTCCCAGATAAGCCCACATTAAAGGAGTTCATCATTGCCAAGCCCTTATTATATGAAATGTTAAAGAGACTTATCTTAGAAAAAGAAGAAAATCAAAAACTATGAACAGTAAAATGACAACAAACTCACAACTATCAACAGCTGAACCTAAAAGGCAGAAACAAAAACTAAGCAAACAGTAGAACAGGAACAGAATCACAGAAATAGAGATCACATGGAGGGTTTTCAGTGGGGTGGAGGAGGGGGGAGAATGGAAGGGGAGAAGTACATGGAATAAGAAGCATAATTGTTAGGCACAAAATAGACAGGGACAAGTTAAGAATAGTATAGGAAATGTAGAAGCGAAAGAACTGATATGTACAACCTGTGGACATTACCTAAGAGGGGGATGCTGAAGGGTGGAGGGCAATAAAGGGGAACAAAATTGGTACAACTGTAATAGCATAGTCAATAAAATATACTTTAAAAGTTAATATCCAAAATTAATTTAAAAACTTAATACAAAAAAAAATAAACAACCCAATTAAAAAGGGAAAGGACCTGAATAGACACTTCTCCAAATTGGACCTACAGATAGCCAATAGACATATGCTCAACATCACTAATCCTCAGAGAAATGTAAGTTAAAACCATGGTAAGATATCATCTCACACCTGCCAGAATAACTATCATCAATAAATCAACAAACAACAGGGGCTGATGAGGATGTGGAGAAAGGAGAACCCTTTTGCACTGTCAGTGGGAATGCAGAATGGTACAGCCACCGTGGAAGGCAGCATGGAGATACCTCAAAAATTTAAAAATGGATCCGCCTTTTGACCCAGTAATTCCACTTCTGGGAATATATCTGAAGGAGCCCAAAACACTAATTTGAAAAAACATAAGCACCCCTTTGTTCATTGCAGTGTTATTTACAATCACTGAGATGTGGAAGCAGCTCAGGTGTCCATCAGTAGATGAATGGATAAAACAACTGTGGGACCATTACACCTAGAATACTACTTGGCCATAAAAAAGAAAATTTCCCCCTTTTCAAGAGGCTGGCTTATTTCACTTAGCATTATATTCTCCATCGGACCTGGAGAATATAATGCTAAGTGAAATAAGCCAGCCAGAGACAAACGCCATACAATTTCACTCACATGTGGAGTCTAATGAACAAACTGAACTAACAAGGAAAATGGGGACAGACTCATAGATGGAGAGTGGGATTACAGCTAGTTGGGGGTGACATGAGAGGGTGGAGGGATTGAACAAAAAGGAGAAAGGACTCATTGACATGGACAACAGTATGGTGATTTCCAGGGAGAGGGGGCTATAAGGGGACTAAATGGTAATGGAAAAAAACACAATAAAGATTATTTTTTTAAAAAGATAGACCATATCTTTGGTTATGTAATCACTCTGTTCTATGCCTGAAACTAATATAATATTGTATGTCAACTATTACTAGAAGATAATTTTTTAAATCTTTAAAAAACAGATCTCAGCGCACATTTGTTTCAAAATTTTAATAATACCGATTCTGTTCTGTGACCATAATAGACTCAAACTAGAGATAAGTAACTGAAATACAACAGAAAAAATCTCCAATCACTTGGAAATTGGACAACACATCTCCAGATACTCCATAGATCAAAGCGGAAATCTCAAAGGAAATAAAAACAATATATAGAAATGAATTAACATAAAAATAAAACATGTATAAATTTGTGAGTTGCAGTGAAAGCAAGGTGGAGAAAGAAATTTAAAGTACTAC
This sequence comes from Sturnira hondurensis, assembly GCF_014824575.4. Classification (NCBI taxonomy): domain Eukaryota; kingdom Metazoa; phylum Chordata; class Mammalia; order Chiroptera; family Phyllostomidae; genus Sturnira; species Sturnira hondurensis. Next base: position 792,698 of record NW_028096051.1, read on the forward strand.
ATTCTTCCATTAGAAAGAAAGGAAAGATCACAAGTTAATAATCTAAGTTTACCTGAAAAAAAGGGAAAAAGTGCAAATTAACCTGAAAGCAAGCATAAGGCAAGTAATAAATATATGAGCAGAAATCAATAAAATTGAAAATAGAAAAAGCATAGCCAAGGCTATTTCTTAAAAATACAATAAAATTGATAGCAAGACTGAGAAAGATAAACAGAGAAGAAAACAAAACCACCAATTTCCAAAGGAAATGAGGGTGGCATCACAACAGATTCTTCAACAATTAAAATGATAATAAGGAAATACTATGACAATTTTATGGTCATAAGTTTAAAAAATTTAGAAGAAATTGACTGATTCTTCAAAAACCACAAACTCAGCCACAGTGAAATACATAAACTGAATAGGCCTGTAACCATTAAAGAAATTAAACTTGTAATTAAAAAGTGACCAGAGGGGAGAGGATTTCAGGGGAAAAGGGGAAAGGTTTGCAGGAACAAGTATAAAGGACACATGGACAATAACAAGGTGGGGAGGGAATGGGAGGGAGGTGGGGAGGCTGGGAGGTGGGCTGGGATGGGGGTAAAAGGCAGAAAACTGTATTTGAACAGCAAATAAAATAAAATAAAATAAAAAATAAAAAGCTCACCAAAAAAATCTCCAGGACCACCCACACAGTTTCATTGAGGTTGGCATTTCTGGATGAAAAGGGCATTCTCTTTGGGAGAGAGTGTTGGCTTCCTGAGGACTGTGGTTCCCCAATGTGAAAGAGACCATTGTCCACAGCCTGCCTGAGGTGTACTTAATTTGCCCCAAATCACAAGCATCTATGCCTGGCATTTACTTCCTCTCCCTCTTTCTTGTGCAATATATCCTGAGTTCATCAAGACCATAGATTCATTGCTCTAGCTCCAGGGCTTCTGATGTCAAGAATGGCCTGGAAGTACAGTTCACAGGCTCTGGCTGCAGAACACCCCTTCCTTTGCACGGTTTTGTCCAATCACTAGCCAGGAGAAGGAAAGATATGAGAGGATCCTGAAAAAAATTTTTGGATAATGACAGGAATATCGGGTATGTCCAAATTGGGGCTTCCAGAAGCAATGGACTTGGCTGTTCAGGTTGAAGGTAAGGAGGTTGAGTCGCCATGCAGGGTGTCCCTCTGATACCAAGTTTGGTGGGGGGTGGGAGGCAAGGAAAAATGGTCTGGATCTCATACTCTGGCAGAGACAGGCTTGAGCAGGAGGGACATAATTAAAGCCACAAGCTTTCTTTAGATAAAATGCTATCTGTAATGAATTTAAAAATAATGACATTTTAAGCTTTTTATTAAGAGATGTTCCTGGATTTGATCTTGGCTCTGGTTCCTGGCTGCATAATCTGTAATTGTTACTGAACCTATAAAATGGAGATAATGATATAGTTTTCCTTACAATTGTTGTGAGAATTAAACAAGAATGTTCAATAAATATAAGGTGTCATACACAAAAATAGATAGAAAGAAAAGTAGAGAGAAAAAACTAATGGAAACCAAAATAACCATTATCTAGGTTATTTTAAACAGCTTTATCAAAGTGTAGTTGACATACAACAATAAGCTGCATTTACTTAAAGCCTAATGATTTGATAAGTTTTGATGTATGTACACATCTGAAAAAAGCATCAGGACTATCAGAACAAGGAATTCACTTTATAATCCACCCTTCTTCCTCTCCCAAATTCTTAACTACCAAGATAGCTTTTTTTGGTTCTGACTTTCTTTCATCCACATAATCATTTTGAGATTCATCCGTGGTCTTGTATCAATACCTGGTTCCTGTGTAGTAAAAAGGAATGAGGCATTTGGGTTGTTTTCAGATTTTGTCTGTTCAAATAGTGCTACTGAGAATATTCAGCCAAAAGTCTTTTTATAGACATATACTGTAGTTTCGCTTGTGCATTGTTGCCTAGAATGGGACTAGCTGGATAACAACCTGTGTGTATAATTAACTTCTTAAGAATCTGTCCAGCAGTTTTTCAAAGTGATTGCACCATTTTACATTTTACATTTTCACTAGTAGTTTGTATGTTCAGTTTTTCACAACCTCACCAACACTTAGTATGGCCAACATGATTCATTCTAGCCATTTTAATAGGTGTATAGTGTTATCTTGTGTTTTGTTTTTTTATTTTTATTTTATTTTATTTATTTATCTTTAGAGAAGAAGGGAAGGAGGGAAGGAGAGAAGGGGAGAAATATCAATATTTGGTTGCCTCTCATGAGTCCCCTGCTGGGAACTGGCCTGCAACCCAGGCATGTGCCCTGACTGGGAATTGAACCACGATCGCGTGGTTCGCAGGCCCACGCTCAATCTACTGAGCTACACCAGCCAGGGCCTATCTTGTGTTTTTAATCTTTATTTCCTTAGTGATTAATGATTGAGCATTTTTTTCATGTGCTTATTTGCCATCAGTATATGTTCCATGATGAAGTGTCTGCTCAAACCTTCTTCCTATTTTGTGTTGGGTTATTCATTTGTTATTAAGGTTTGATAATTTTGTTACATATTGTTAATACAGGTCTTTTATCAGATAAATGTTTTTTTGCAAAACTTTTATTCTAGTCTGCAGTTTATCTTCTCATTCTGTAAAGTGTCTTTTTTTAAGGTTTTATTTACTGAGTTTTAGAGAGCGGGAGGAAGGGAAAAAGAGAGTGAGAGAAACATTAATGTGTGGTTGCTTCTCACACGCCCCCTATCAGAGACCTGGCTCACAACCCAGGCATGTGCCCTGACCAGAATCGAACCAGTGACTTTTGGGTTTGTGGAACAACGCCCAACCCACTGAAACACACCAGAAACTTATATGTATGACCCATGGACATGAACAATGTGGGGGGGGGATTGCCTGAGGGAGTCAGGGGTCCTGGATGGAAGAAAAATCAGGACAACAGTAATAGCATAATTAATGAAATATAATTCAAAACAAAAATTAGCCATAGTGGGAGAGCTGGTGAATACTACAGTCAAAGCCTTTTTAAAAAATATATTTTATTGATTATACCATTACAGTTGTTCTATTTCTCCCCTTCATTCCCCTCCACCCGCACCCTCCCTCCCCCACCATTCTCCCCCCCTTAGTTTATAACCACGTGTCTCAAGTTCTTTGGATTCTGTATTTCCCCCACTATTCTCGCCCTCCCCCCTATCTATTTTCTACCTACCCTCTATGCTATTTTCTGTGCCTTCGCCCCCCTTCTCCCCCTCCAACCCCCCTGTTTCTAACCCTCCATGTGTTCTTCATTTCTATGGTTCCACTCCTGATCTAGCTGTCCTCTTGGTTTGCTTTTGTTTTAGGTGTGGTTGTTAATAACTGTGTGTTTGCTGTCCTTTCACTGTTCATATTTTTCATCTTCTTTTTCTTATATAAGTCCCTTTAGCATTTCATATAATAAGGGCTTGGTGATGATGAACTCCTTGAACTTGACCTTATCTGAGAAGCACTTTATCTGTCCTTCCATTCTAAATGAAAGTTTTGCTGGATAAAGCAATCTTGGCTGTAGGTCTTTGGATTTCATGACTTGGAATACTTCTTTCCAGCACAAAGCCTTTTTTTTCTTGGCTATCTAAACACACCACAGGCTTAGGTTTTAACTACTATAGCAGTCTGGAGAGGGCAAAAGCACTATCACTGTCAGCTGCTGTTCTCAAATTGACCTGCAGTGTTTTTCATTACATATCTCCTGGCTATTTTGTTGTTCTGTCCTACGGTTATCACATGCTAAACCATTACTTTCTCCTTTTATTGTCACACAGATGCCAACAGGTCTTGTAGGTGTTGGTGGTTTGTCTACACCCACATGTATTTTAAGGTCTGTCAGAATAGATCGTCATCATGTTTTATTGCAAATGTTGCTGATGGTAATTTTTGGTTTTTCTATCCAGTTGCTCTGTTTTTAAGTGAAGATTAAGAGAGGCTAATAAACTGTGTTACTACCACCATTTCTTTCTACCACCTAGATTTCAGTCCTGTTAATTTTATCGTATTTGCTACATCTATTTTTAAATTATTTAAAAGTAAATAATTAGCCCTGGCTGGTGTGGCTCAGTGAATTGAGCACCAGCCTGGGAACCAAAGGGTCACAGGTTTGATTCCCAATCCCATGTCAGGGCACATGCCTGGGTTGTGGGCCAGGTCCCCTATGGGGGACCTGAGAGAGGCAACCACACATTGATGTACCCCTCCTTCTCTTTCTCCCTCCTCTAAAAATAAATACATAAAATTTTTAAAAATAATAATAGTAAATAATTATAGATACCCTTTCAATTTCCTCTGAAATAGTTTAGTATGTTTCTTTTTAATTTTTTCAATTGATTTGAGAGAGAGAGAAACATTGATCTGTTGCTTCACTCACATATACATTCATTAGTTGATTCTTGTACGTGCCCTGACCCGGAAAGGAACCCACAGTCTTGGTGTATTGGGATGGCACTCTAACCAAATGAGATACCTGGTCAGGACTACTATGTTTCTCTTTAATAAAAGAACATTTATCAACAAAAAGTATCATACTATTACCAAAACTGAAAAATTAACAATTCCCCAATATCATCATCTCACGGTCAGCCCCTATGTAGATTCCTTTTATTGTCCTTTTAAAATAGTTTTTAAAAGTGGGATATTTTTCAAACCAGTGTTCACATGTTGTATAGTGTTTAAAGGATCTCTTAATCTAGAATGAACTCCATTACAAATACAATTTTTCTCAATTTTTAGATTATGATATTTTTCCATGGAACTAAAAGATAGTGCACTGTGTTTTACAGTATTTCTGAAAGTAGATATTCATTAAAGATAAGAACATTGGAAAATGATCCTTTAACTGTGTCTTATAACTATACTCCATCCCTCATAAGATATGCCATTATAAGTTTTATTAAGCATTTCAATGGGCAATAGGAAAAAAATACAATGAAACTCTTATATCTATCACTTACCTTCAACAATCACTGACTTAACTACCCTTCTTCCTTTCATTAATTCTTTATACTCCCTTCAAAATAACTATAAATTTTTTTCAGCTTCATTTATTATTTAATTTTTAAAAATTTTTTAAATTTAATTCTTGTTCAAGTACAGTTTTCTGTCTTATATTCCCAGCCCTGCCCGGCCCCCGCCCAGTGCTCCCAACCTCCCTCCCATTTCCACGTCCCACCCTTAGTTATTATCCATGTGTTCTCTATACTTGTTGATGTGAGTACTTCCCCTTTTCCCCTATTATTTTCTCCCCTCTCCCCTCTGGATCCTGTCAGCTTGTTCCGTATTTGAGTGGCATTGGTCATATATTGCTTGCTTCTTTCTTTTGTTTAGATTCCTGTTAACGGTGACACTATATGGTATTTGTCTTTCACTGCCTGGCTTATTTCACTCAGTATAATGCTTTCCAGTTCCATCCATGATGTGGCAAAGGGTAGGAGTTCATTCTTCCTTTCTGCAGCATAGAATTCCACTGTGTAAATGTACCATAGCTTTTTGATCCAGTCATTGACTGATGGGCATCTATCTAGGTTGCTTCCAACTCTTGGCTATCGTAAATTGTGCTGCTATGAACATCGGGGTGCATAGGTTCTTTGGGATTGGTGTTTCAGGGTTCTTAGGATATACTCCTAATAGTGGAATTGCTGGGTCAAAAGGCACATTCATTTTTAGTTTTCTTAGAAAATTCCATAATGTTTTCCATAATGGTTGTACCAGTCTGCAATTCCACCAACAGTGAACTAGGGTCCCCTTTTCTCCACAACCTCTCCAGCACTTGCTGTTTGTTTCTTTGTTTATGATAGCCATTCTGACTGGTGTTAAGTGGTATCTCATTGTGGTTTTAATTTGCATCTCTCTGATAGGTAGTGATATCGAGCATCTTTTCATGTGTCTCTGGATCCTCTGTATGTCCTCCTTGGAGAAATGTCTGTTCAAGTCCTTTACCCATTTTTTAATTGGGTTGCTTGTCTTCTTTGAGTGGAGTCGAGTGAGTTCTTTGTATATTTTGCAGATTAAACCTTTGTCTGAGGTATCATTGGCAAATATGTTTTCCCAAGCTGTTGCTTCTCTTTTTATCTTGACACTGTTTTCTTTAGCCATGCAGAAGCTTTTAATTTTGATGAGATCCTATTTGTTTATTCTCTCCTTTATGTCCCTTGCTCTAGGGGACATATCAGTAAAAATATTGCTGCGTGGAATATCTGAGATTTTCCTGCCAATGTTCTCCTCTAGGGCTTTAATGGTTTCATGGCTTACAATTAAGTCTTTTATCCACCTTGAATTTATTTTGGTGTATGGTGTAAGTTGGTGCTCAAGTTTCATTTTTTTGCATGTAGCTGTCCAGTTCTCCCAACACCATTTGTTGAAAAGGCTGTCTTTACTCCATTTTATGTTATTGCCCCCTTTGTCGAATATTAATTGACTGTAGAGATTTGGGTTTATTTCTGGGCTCTCTGTTCTATTCCATTGGTCTATGTACCTGTTTTTATGCCAGTACCAGGCTGTTTTGATTACAGTGGCCTTGTAATACAGTTTCATATCAGGTATTGTAATCCCTCATACTTTGTTCTTTTTCAACATTGCAGCTGCTATGCGGGGTCTTTTATGGTTCCATATGCATTTTTGAAGTGTTTGTTCTATGTCTGTGAAATATGCCATTGGTACTTGAATAGGTATTGCATTGAATCTGTAAATTGCTTTGGGTAGTATGGACATTTTGATGATGTTAATTCTTCCAATCCATGAACACGGTATATGTTTCCATTTATTTGTGTCTTCCTTGATTTCTTTCTTGAGTGTTGTGTAGTTTTCTGCATACAGGTCTTTAACCTCCTTGGTTAGGTTTATTCCCAGATATTTTATTTTTGTTTTTGCTATATCGAATGGGATTTTTTTCTTGATTTCTGCTTCTGCTGCTTCATTGTTGGTATACAAAAATGCTTTTGATTTCTGGATATTGACTTTGTAACCTGCTTCTTTGCCAAATTCATTTATTAGTTAGAGCTGTTTTTTGGTAGAGGCTATAGGATTTTCCATGTACACTATCATGTCATCTGCAAAGAGTGCCAGTTTTGTTTCCTCCTTTCCAATTTGGATGCCTTTTATTTCCTTTTCTTGTCTGATCACTGTGGCTAAAACTTGTAATATGATATTGAATAGAAGTGGGGAAAGTGGGCTACCTTGTCTTGTTCCTGATCTTAGTGGAAAAGCTTTTATTTTTTTTGCCCATTGAGTATGATGTTTGCTGTAGATCTTTCATATATGGTCTTTATTATATTGCAGAATGCTCCCTCTACTCCCATTTCTCTGAGTACCTTTATCATGAATGGTTGTTGTACCTTATCAAAAGCTTTTCCGCATCTATTGATATGATCATGTGGTTTTTGTCTTTGCTTTTGTTTATGTGGTGTATTACATTTATTGATTTGCAGATATTGAACCATCCTTGCATCCCTGGGATGAATCCCACTTGGTCATGATGTATGATCTTTTTGATGTATTGTTGGATGCGATTTGCCAATATTTTGTTGAGGATTTTAGCATCTATGTTCATCAGCGATATTGGCCTGTAGTTTTCTTCCTTTGTTGTGTCTCTATCAGGCTTTGGAATTAGGATGATGCTGGATTCATAAAAAGAGTTTGGGAGGTTCCCATCATTTTGGATTTTTTGGAATAGTCTATGAAGAATAGGGGTTAGCTCTTCCTTAAAATCTTTGTAGAATTCTCCTGTGAAACCATCTGGTCCAGGGCTTTTGTGTGATGGGAGTTTTTTGATTACTGCTTCAATTTCATTTGCTGTTATTGGCCTATTCAGGTTTTCTGCTTCTTTTTCATTGAGTTTTGGAAGATTATACTTTTCTAGAAATGTGTCCATTTCACCTAGGTTTTCAAATTTCTTGGCATACAATTCTGCATAGTAATTTCTTACAATCCTTTCTATTTCTGTGGTATCAGTTGTAATCTCTCCTCTTTCATTTCTGATTGTGTTTATTTGGGTCCTCTCTCTTCTTTTCTTGATGAGCCTACTTAAAGGCTTGTCTATTTTGTTTATCTTTTCAAAAAACCAACTCCTGGATTCATTGGTCCTTAGAATTGTGCTTTTAGTCTCTATGTCATTTAATTCTGCTCTGATCTTGCTTATTTTCTTTCTTCTACTTGCTCTGGGCTGTCTTTGTTGTTGTTCTTCGAGTTCTTGCAGGCATAGGGTTAGGTTGTTTTTTTTGAAATATTTCTATCTTCTTTAGGAAAGCCTAAAGGCTTTACCAAACATAAAGACATTTTTTGGACAATCAAACATTTATATAGGTTTAGGTTGGGGATGATATTATGGAATTTTGTTGGCCATTATTATAGAGTTGGGGGTTCCCAGGAAAATACCTTTAATTTCTAGAGATAGAATTTGAAGTATTTGGATGCGGAATATCAGGAAGCTGAGGCTTGTTTTAAACACTCCACTAGGGGTCCCTGCCCTCCACTTGCAGATAAACTAGGCCCTTTCCTTTACTTCCTTCTTTCACTCTCAGAAGATCCTATAATTCTTGCTTTCACCTCCACAGAGCAATCTACCACAAAGCAGATAATAAAATATTTGTAGAGATGGTGATCAAGCTGCAGCAAGGTCATGTGTGTCCTTGTGCCTCAATCTGGGTCTGGGGTTTGGAGACAGGATTCAGAGCCCTCACAATTCAAACTTCAGGAAATTATCCCATTTTGATTTTTATTTTAAAATCTAATTATTTGAATAAAAATACTAACATCATGGTTCAGAATTTAAAAAGTTACACAGGACAGATGGTAAATAATTTCCCTAAACTCTTGTCTCCCATTTGTGTTCTGCACAAGTTTGGTAAGTGACAACTGTTATTAGATAATTTATGTATCCTGCCAGAGGTATTTACATATACAGTAGTATGGATATATATACCCCCCATTTTTAATACAAAAGTGGCAGAAAATATTGTAAATGGTTTTGTCCCCTCCTTTTCTTGTTGTGATATATCATACAGATGACATGAGCCCAGAGACTACAGCAGAGCTGAGGCAAAGGGATTCTACCAAGGCCATTTTTAGTTTAAAATGATGTGGTCAGTCAGTCAAAACCAAATAAGTATGAACTCTGCTCCCTTTTCCTAATAGGGCACATCAGGCTTCCATGTGGCCAAAAATTAGAGAGGCCAAAGGACAGGAACCACAGGAACTACCCTAACCTCAGGAAAACAAAATGCCCTAGGGTGGTGGTGTACAAAGTTATGATTAGCATCTCAGACAGTGTTCCCTAGCCTAAAGGTCATATATCTAAATTAGGGGCTTTGAAAACATATTGCTTGCTCTTGAAGTTTTGTAGATTCTTGGTGGGGTGTTTTAATAGATGGATAGAATGTGTTTTCCTTATATTTTCATGCTTTGTTTTAAATTCTATTTCAGAAGTAGAATTATAAGGTCTGTGTTAGGTAGAACCCTGAAGGTAGAACCCTGGCTTCCAGAAAAAAAACTGGGTCTTGGAGGTCCAGAAGTTCTTGAGGAATTGGTGTAGGTGAGAGATCATTGTAATGCTTTTCCTCAAGCTTAGGCCCTAGCTTTGCATTGATGATCCTGGAACCAGAGAAGCAAGAGGAAGAATGCTTCTCAATTCAGATCATTACAACCAGTAAACTTGTAAGGAGGCTGTTAAAGAAGACTGTAACAAAAGTCCTCCAGGAAGCAGTGTGCTCCCTTTCACCGGAGGAAAGAGGGAGCTAGCAGGCTGTCACCTGGAATGCAGAGGGAAGCATTTGTTTTTTGTCTAAAGGGGTCACTCACAGATTTGTCATGTTTCTCCTCAACCCTTGTCAGGGACCTTAAGAGGATGGGGCAGCACAGAGATCTCCATTGTTTTCTTACAACACTCAGAGTAATGTCCAGAAGCCTTTCCTTGATTCACAAAGCTCTGCAGGATCTCCCTTCTCCAATCACTCCAATTAACATCGTGCTACTCTTCACTTGATCACTGGGTATTCTCCCTGTACCCTGGAACATGTACTTCCTGCCTTCCCAACTCAAGGTGTTTGCATTTGCTGTTCCCTCTGCCTGGAAATGTCTCCACGCTCTCCCGTTCTTGAGAGCTGTAGAGCTTGCTCATCTTGTTTGGGGTGCTGGGAGTTCTTCCTATACTTAAAGAAGCATCTACCACCCCTTCACTCTTTTTGCCCCTATGCCTTGTATTATTATTTTTTGGTAACACGGTTATCAACATGATGTCAAATGCTGTTTTTCTGCTCACTACCCTTTTCTACCATTCATAACAGAAGTCCAAGAGGGTCCTGCATGTCTTTCGTGACATAGCAGACAATAAATGGGTGCCAAGTGAATGCAAGATAAACATTGCACCAGCATCCACCCCATTTCTACTGGCTTCGGATGGTTGGCTGTCTCCAGCTCAATTTCCCTTTACTTCTGCAGCAAAAAACTTGGATCCATGGATTAAGGACCTGCATAATAGGGTTAAGAAGTTTTTAAAACGTGAGTTCAGGGACCTCTGGTGGCTGACTTAGCTCAGAGAGACATGTCTGAGCTTTGAAGCTTCTGGTCCTTCATCTGTATAATCTGGAGATGCTTGTCAAGTAACTTGAAATGCAACATTTTGAGAAGCAGCAGAGTTGAATGCTTTGCTTACTCAACATCTGTCTTTTTTTTTCCTCTGGCCCAGGGAAACAGAAAGCTAGTGAGCAGTTGAGAGAGTCCCATGGCCTCTGGGAGACCAAATGGAAGGAATTAGATTCATGTAAGGGGTGTAAGAAGAACAGGTTAAGTCCTATGGCATCTCTCAATACTTAAATCCCCCTTTCTCCCTAAACTCTGGGGTTCAGACACATAGATCTTCTAATGTGGTCCCCAAGGTCTGCTTGAGTGTTCTGCCACCAATTTGACTTCAACTTCTACCTCTTACCACCCTTCCATTATGATGACAACAAAAGCATTCACAGGGTTCTCTCTCACCTCATGGACTTTTCACTCTCTGTTCCCTCTGCCAGTGGTGCTTGCCCTTCACCCTTCACAATCTACATGTGCTCTCTAATGCTTCTAAATCAGCTCTCAGCTCAAACCTCAGATCCTAATAGAAGTTTTAACTTATCTTCCCATCTAAAAAAAAGCACCTGCCATCACCTGATCATTCCTGATAACTTGCTCAATCTTTTTCTTTATAACCCTTACCTCTAACTGACTTGATATATTTAAATCTTTTAAGTATATTTTATTAATTATGATATTACAGTTTTCTCAATATTTCCTCTTTATTCCCCCTCCACCCTTCATCCTCAAACCCTCTAGCATTCCCCCCTTAGTTCATGTCTATGGGTTATATACACAAGTTCTTTGACTTCTCTGCTTCCTATACCATTCTTAACCTCTCCCCATCTATTTTGTACCTACCAATTATATTTCTTATTCCTTGAACCATCCCCCACATTCTTCCCCTCTCCCTCCCCAGTAAAATCCCTCCATGTGATCTCTATTTCTCTGATTCTGTTTCTGTTTCAGTTGTTTGCTTAGTTTTTGTTTTCCTTTTCTTAGGCTCAGTTGTTGATAGTTGTGAGTTTGTTGTCATTTTACTGTTCATAGTTTTTTATTTTCTTCTTTTTCTAAGATAAGTCCCTTTAACATTTCATATAATAAGGGCTTGGTGATGATGAACTCCTTGAACTTGACTTTACCTGGAAAGAACTTTATCTGCCCTTCCATTCTAAATGAGAGCTTTGCTGGATAGAGTCATCTTGGATGTAGGCCCTTGCCTTTCATGACTTCCAATACTTCTTTCCAGCCCTTTCTTGCTTGCAAGGCTTCTTTTGAGAAATCAGCTCATAGGCTTATGGGAACTCCTTTGTAGGTAACTGTCTCCTTTCTTCTTGCTGCTTTTAAGATTCTGTCTTTATCTTTCATCTCGGGTAACTTAATGATGATGTGCCTTGGTGTATTTACGTTTGGGTCCAATTTCTTTGGGACTCTCTGAGCTTCCTGGATTTCCTAGAAGTCTATTTCCTTTGCCAAATTGGAAAGGTTTTCCTCCATTGTTTGTTCAAGTAAGTTTTCAATTTCTTGCTCCTCTTTTTCTCCTTCTGGCACCCCTACGATTCTGATGTTAGGGAGTTTAAAGTTGCCCTAGAGTTTCCTAGGCCTCTCCTCATTTTTGGGGATTCTTGTTTCTTCATTCTGTTCTGGTAGAATGTTCATTTCTTCCTTTTATTCCAAATCATTGCTTTGAGTCCTGGTTTCCTTCCTTGCACTGGTGGTTCTCTGTATATATTGTTTTATTTCACTTTGGGGAGACTTCATTTGTCCTTCATCTCAGTCAGTTGTTTGAGTATCCTGATTACCAGTGTTTTGAACTCTGCATCAGATAGGTTGTCTACCTCCTCATCACTTAGCTTTTTTTCTGGAGTTTTGATTTGTTCTTTCATTTGGGCCATATTTCTTTGTCTCAGTGTTCCACTTATGTTGTAAGTGAGTGGGTCCTTAGGTATTCACCTGAGAGAGGCAATCCTCTTTGCTGTGTTGTGGCACTGTCGGCCTGAGTGAATGTTTCTTTAACTCCTTGGTTGTAAGAGTTCTGTGAAGTTTGATTTTCTGGCACTTCTGGTTGTTTATTGTTTTTAGATTGGTTGTTATCCTTCTTTTGGTTGTTCAAGGAAGCAAAGCATTTCTGCCTATGCCTCCATCTTGGCTGGAACTCCATGACATATTTACATCTTGATTATTATATTTCTGCAATGGGATGTACAGTTTGTATGAAACCATATTCATTCTGCACCATACACACAATGCCATTTGTAAATGCTGTCACTTTTTAGCACTTCCAGGGAGTGTGGGCACATATAGGGGAGAGGGCTGGTCTCAGAGTGATCTTTAATAGATGAAAGAGATGGGATACAAGATGACATTCATGCTCTCCTACATCTGTACAAGACCCTTCATGTTGACATAAAGCAAACCCCTTCCCATGAAGTTGGAATTGTGGGGGTAGGATCAGGGTGTGGTCCCTGAGGTCTGAAAGTGTCACTTTTTTGCCCAGTGAATCTAAAGCAACTGTACCTGGAGGGGATCTTGAGGGAAAAGCAGAGCATTTCATTCTCTCTCTCTCTCTCTCTCCCCTCCTGCCATCCTTCCCTCCTTTTACTTCCCCTCCTTCTCTCTCTAAAATCAATAGACATTTTTAAAAATTAAAAAAAGAATAGAGGTACCATATGACACAGCAACCCCTCTTCTGGGTATCTACCTGAAAAATTGAAAACAGTTATTCACAAAGATATATACACCCCTATGTTCATTGTGGCATTATTAATGATGGCCAAGACATGGACACAACGAGTACTCTTTGATAGATGATTGGATAAACAATATGTGGTATGTATATACAATGGAATATTACTCAGCCATAAAAATTATTATATACTGCCATTCACAACAACATGGATGGATCTTGAGAATATCGTACTAAGTGAAATAAGTCTGACAGAAAAAGTTAAGAACCATATGACTTCATTCATATATTGGACATAAAACTGAAAGCTCCAAATTATCAAACAAGAAAAACAAACAAAAACTCATAGATACAGGCAACAGTATGGTGGTTACCAAGGGAAAGAGTGGGTGGGGTAGTAAAGGGTAAAAGGATCAAATATATAGTGATGGAAGAAGATTTGACTCTGGGTGACAAGCACAAAACACAATATACAGATGACAAATCATAGATTTGTACACTTGAAACCTATATAATCTTATTAACCAATGTAACCCCAATAAATTTAATTTAAAAATAATATAAAGCAGTACATTTAATTTTTAAAAAATTACTTTTGTGCCCAGCACTTTACTAAATACTTTCATTACTATATTTAAGTCTTACAATATGACCATGACAAAAATGCTATTTTTATGCCAATTCCACATGTAGGATAGCTAGAGTCAAGAGAAATGTAGGGGGTCATAAAGTTATACTTCCAGTAGGAAATGGTGGCTAAAAGCACAAACTTGATTCTAAATACTATTCTACACTAAAATAAAGCAGGGATCCTTGAAAAGAGGCTGATTCCAGGGCTAGAACTGGGAAAGTACAAGAAGAGCTTGCAACATCTTGCTGTGTAAAAAGAAGTGTTCAAAGAAAAATGGGGCCATATGAAAGGGATATAGGAACATCCTTGCTGGCGTTGCTCAGTTGGTTGGACCATCATCCCATACACCAAAAGTCTGAAGATTCAATACCCTGTCAGGGCACATACCTAGGTTGTAGGTTCATTCAATCCCTGGTCAGGGTGCACAGGGGAGGCAACCAGTCAATGATTGTCTCTCACATCAGTGTTTTTCTCTTCCTCTCTCTATAAAATCAATAAACATACTTCAAAAAAATTTAAACATACCGGAACAAGATTCAAAGTCCTTCCACTAACCAAATTTGAGAAAATCTGAGCAGCAAAATAAATCATGATGGCAATGAGCTATTACCCAGTGAATAAAATATATATCCATTAGCCCATACTCATATAAATAAAGATAACAAAAAATCTGTTCATCACAAAAGAATTCCAACTAATAAATGGGGGGAAATGGAGGTAGAAACACATAACTTTTCAACATGTGTATTAATGATTTAAAGCAAATTTCATCAGTGGCTGACAGAACAGGATATTTCCATAGTCTCCAAGTATCTTCCCACAAGATATTTAGGTTGGCAGAGGAAAAATATTAACTTTACATTGTAGTGGCCTAGCTAATACAATCTTAGAGAAGTAATAAATTTAACATCATGTGCTAACTGATACAATGCACTGAGAGGGATATATATCACTTTTATGTTATGCTAGCACACAAAAAATGTGTAAGTTGAATCTAATGTGAGGATAGAAAACTAAGCAAACCCAAATTGGGAGACAATCTAGTAAATGACCCACACTTTTTTGGTATTTTATCTTATTTTGTTTTTTATTGCTGTTCAGGTACAATTTTCTGCCTTTTCCCCCTACCATAGTTCAACCCCCCAGCCCTCCCCACCTCCCTTCCCTTTCCACCCTCCCCCCACCCCGGGTTTTGTCCATGTGTCCTTTATAATTGCTCCTGCAAACCCTTCACCCTTTTCCCCTGAAATTCCCTCTCCTCTCCCCTCTGATCACTTTCAGCCTGTTCTCAATTTCAGTGTCTTTGGTTATATTTAGCTTGTTTGTTTGTTTTGTTGATTAGGTTCCTGTTAAAGGTGAGATCATATGGTATTTGTCTTTCACTGCCTGGCTTACTTCACTTAGCATAATGCTTTCTAGTTCCATCCATGCTGTTGCAAAGGGTAGAAGCTCCTTCTTTCTCTCTGCTCCATAGAATTCCATTGTGTAAATGTATCATAGTTTTTTGATTCATTCATCTACTGATGGGCATCTAGGTTGCTTCCAACTCTTGGCTATTGTAAATTGTGCTGCTATGAACATTGGGGTGCGTAGGTTCTTTTGGATTGGTGTTTCTGAGTTCTTAGGGTATAATCCTAGCAGTAAAATTGCTAAGTCAAAAAGCAGTTTCATTTTTAGTTTTCTGAGGAAATTCCTTACTGTTTTTCACAGTGGCTGTACCAGTCTGAATTCCCACCAACAGTGCACTACTGTTCCCTTTTCTCCACATACTCTCCAACACTTGTTGCTTGCTAATTTGTTTATGATGGCCATTCTCACCAGTGTAAAGTGGTATCTCATTGTGGTTTTAATTTGCATCTGTCTGATGGATGGTGATGCTAAGCATCTTTTCATAGGTCTCTGGGCCCTCTGTATGCCCTTTTGCAGAAATGTCTGTTCAAGTCTTTTGCCCATTTCTTAATTGGATTTGTTGCCTTCCTGGAGTGAAGTCATGTGAGTTCTTTTTAAAATTTGGAGATCAAACTCTCGTCTGAGGTATCATTGGCAAATATGTTGTACCATAGAGTTGGTTCTCTTTTCATTTTAATGCTGTTTTCTTTAGCAGTGCAGAAGCTTTTAATTTTGATGTAGTCCCATTTGTTTTTTTGTTTTTTAAATATTTTATTTATTTATCTTTAGAGGGGAAGGGAAGGAGAGAAGGAGAGAAATACTAATGTATGGTTGCCTCTCATGAGTCCCCTGCTGGGAACTGGCCTGCAACCCAGGCATGTGCCTTGACTGGGAATTGAACCGTGATCGTGTGGTTCGCAGGCCCGTGCTCAATCCGCTGAGCTACACCAGTCAGGGCCCCATTTGTTTTTTATTTCCTTTATGTTCCTTGCTCTAGGGAACATATCAATGAAAAGATTGCTGCATGGAATATCTGAGATGTTCCTCCCTACCTTCTCCTCTAGGACTTTTATGATGTCACAACTTATATTTAAGTCTTTTATCCACCTTGAATTTATTTTTGTGTATAGTGTAAGTTGGTGATCAAATTTCATTTTTTTTTCAGGTAGCTATCCAGATCTCCCAATACCATTTGTTGAAGAGGGTGTTTTTACTATATTTTATACTTCTACCCCCTTTGTTGAATATTAATTGACCATAGAGACTTGGGTTTATTTCTGAGCCCTTTATTCTGTTCCATTGGTCTATATGCTTATTCTTATGCCAGTACCAGGCTGTTTTGATTACAATGTCCTTGTAATACAGTTTGATATCAGGTATGGTGATCCCTCCTACTTTGTTCTTCTTTCTCAAAATTGCTGTGGCTATTTGGGGTTGTTCATGGTTCCATATAAATTTTGAAATGTTTGTTCTATATCTGTGAAGTATGTTATTGATACTTTAATAGGGGATGTGTTGAATCTTTAAGTTTCTTTGTGTAGTATGGACATTTTGACAATGTTAATTCTTCTAGTCCATGAACATGGTACATGCTTCCATTTGTTTGTGTCTACCTTACTTTTTTTCTTTAGTATTGTGTAGTTTTCTGAGTACAGGTAAATGATTCATACTTTTCAAAACTGTTATGATCATGCAAGACAATAAGCTTGAAGAATTTTCCAGACTGAGGAAGACTTGAATGAAATAACAACTAAATACAATATGTGATACTGGATTAGATAGCAGGACAGAGAACTATAAAATTTTCTATAAATGACACTGTTGAGATAATTGGCCACATATGAATGAAGTCTGTAAATGAGATACACAATTGATGTTACACTTTATCGATGTTAATTTCCTGACTTTGATAATCATACTGTGTTTATTTGAGCAGGTGTTCTTATTTTCAGGGAGTTACACTACAATATTTAGGGGTAAAAAGACATGTCTATAGCTTACTTTCAAATGGTTTGTCAAAAATTATATGTATATGGATCTGTGTGTGGTGTGTATATGAAGAGGAAAAAGAGAGAGGAAGGAAGAGAGAGATGGAGAGGGAGAGGAGAAAGAGTGAAATATGTAAAATGATAATAATAGAGATATTTGGATGAAGAATAAACAAAGTTCCTTGTACTGTTCTTGCAGCTTTTATGTAAGTTTGAAAATATTGCAAAATGTAATGCATCTCCCCAACAAAAAGTAATGTGGGTTCTGGATACCAATTGGGACAAATTCCTGGCTTGTTCATTTTTTCAGCTGTGTCATCACAGAGAAGTTACTTAATCACTGAATTCAAGGTTTTTTAACTGTAAGTAGGAATAATCATTGAGCATACCTAGCTCCTAGGGCCACAGTAAGGATTGAATGAGACCATCTTGGACACGGGGAACACAATAAAATTTAAGGCTCTCTCGTGTTTTTGATTATTTTAAAACTCTTTAAAGTACATCATTGACCTAGACACTTCTGGTTTATAGTACTCCTATCTAACCATGTCATTAAGGTGCCTGCCTGGAGTGAGACTCTATATGCTTGTGGGGGTATACAGTGCTCAGTAAATATAGTACTTTCTCCTAATGATAATTAATCCCATTTCCGATCTTAATGTTAAACCTCTGACCATTCCACTAACTGCCTATGTATGCTCCTGGGGCCAAAGAAATCCTCATATTAACATCAAGAGTGTACTAAATTCACTAGATTTGTGTATACTCCATCTACATTGTTCAGGGAGAATTATTGTTCACCCTTCCTTCTGACTAGCAGAGTGTATTACCATAGCAGTATCTACCACATGTTGAGAGCCTTCAAAGTACCAAACATGAAAACCCTGGGGAGTAGGTTTTAAATTTATCTCTATTTTAGAAGTAAATACACAGGCTCAGAGAGATAGTGATGATGTGCCCCGAATCACAAAACCAGTAAGAGGTGGCATATAGACTATCTCATTACAAAACCCATGGCTTTCCTGTTAACCTGAGCTGTCTTCAGTTCTACCAATGTACACAATCAATAAGTACCATCTTCCCAGCTGGACAACATTCTCGTTGAAGTTGTAAAACACCATTTAGCCCTCACATATACTCTAGCATCTAGTTTATTCCTGAGCACTCTGTGGATACCCAAGTACCTACTTAGGAAGAGTTTTTGTCTCTTTAACCTGGGAAGAGAGATTGCCTTTAAATATTTCAAGGAGGCTCTAGAAACAAGTTGAATAAGGAGATTTTCTAAGTGTACACTAAAAATTCAAAGCAGAGATGTGATGCCATAAAATTATTTTAAAAACTAAACTAGATAGTGTTATTTACATAGTTGGTAAAGCTATAATGAATAGCACAGAAGAGATTATAAACAGTGATCACAATGGTCAATATCTCTATTGAGGAGACACACAGTTATGATTAGAGAGGGGGGTATAGTAGGCTCTGGGATTTTAATATGTGATTTCATTGTTTGGGGTGGCAGTTTTCACTTTATAATTGTTCATATTAAGCTGTGTATACATATATTATGTATGTACATATTATTTCAAAACTGAAACCAGCAGAAAAGGTAATAGGAAGGTCCCAATTCACACAAACATCAATATTTGAATAAAGGTATTAACATGGCTTAATGAAGAATATATCAGTCATCCAGTCAAGATGGAATCATAGGTAAACACAGCTCACCTTCTTGCACAACAGCAAAAATTATAACTAGATCACAAAACAAACATCACTCAGAATCATCAGAAAAGTCAGAAAACCAAGCTGTATAGAAGTCCAACAACCAAAGAATTAAAAAAAGCCACATCCATCCAGACAGGTAGGAGGGGCAGGGAGGTGCAGAGAAGCATGGAGAGGTGTAGAGAGGTGCAAAGATGCAGAGAAGTGCAAAGACACAGAACAGGTGGTCCCACACACATGTGCGGTGGATAAAAATCAGGGTGGGATACCTCAGGAGTGCAGGATCCCAGCCCCACATCAGACCCCCCAGCCCAGGGTTCCAGTACCAGAAGATTAAGTCCCGATAACTTCAGGCTGTAAAAAACAGTGGGGGTTGGGGCAGTGGAAGAAACCACTGGATTCTCAGGAGCCTCCTCTTAGAGGGCCACAACAGACTTAGGACTAACATAGACTCACTCCCTCTGGGCTTCAGTACCAAAGCAACATTTGGAAAAGTACCATTGGCATACAGGGAGAAATTGAAGTGATTGACATCAGGGTGAGTGTCAGGAGACAGCTTCCTCCTGGAAAAAAACCCAGAAGCCAGGCAGCAGCATTGCCCCCTCCCTGGGTCCTCCCCTACAGAGAGCCATAGAGTGGCAACTTAGGTTGCCCTACCCTGGAGATTAACTAAGTCTCTGCCACATCCAAGTTACATGTGTGCTTTTCTACAAAAGGCCATGCTACTAAGACAGAGAGTCAAAGCAGCTCTACCTAATACATAGAAACAAACACAGGGAGGCTGCCAAAATGAGGAGACAAAGAAATATGGCCCAAATGAAAGAACAGAAAAAAACTCCAGAAAAAGAACTAAACAAAATGGAGACAAGCAATCTATCAGATGCAGGGTTCAAAATACTAGTTATTAGGATGCATAAAGAACTCATTGTGTGCTGCAACAGCATAAAAAGATCCAGGCAGAAATGAAGGTTACACTAAGTGAAACAAAGAAAAATCTACAAGGAACCAACAGTGGAAAGTCTGAAGCCAAGAATCAAATCAATGATTTAGAACATAGGAAGGAAAAAAAAAACATTGAATCAGAACAGCAAGAAGAAAAGAGAATAAAAAAAAAGAGGATAAGCTAAGGAGGCTTTGGGACACTTTCAAAAGTACCAACATTTGAATCATAGGGGTGCCAGAAGGAGAAGAGAAAGAACAAGAAATTGAAAACTTATTTGAAGAAATAATGAAAGGAAACTACCCTAATTTGGTGAAGGAAATAGGCATGCAAGTCTAGGAAGCACAGAGAGTCCCAAAGAAGATGGACCCAAAGAGGAACACACCAAGACACATCATAATTAAAATGTCAAGGGTTAAAGATAAAGAGAAAATCTTAAAAGCAGCAAGAGAAAAGCAGACAGTTACCTACAAAGAAGTTCCCATAAAATTGTCAGTGCATTTCTCAGGAGAAACTTTGCATGCTAGAAGGGACTGGCAAGAAGTTTTTGAAGTGATGAAAGACAAGCACCTACAACCTAGATTACTCTATCCAGTAAAGGTATCATTTAGAATGGAAGGGCAGATAAAGTGCTTCCCAGAGAAGGCAAAGCTAAAGGAGTTCACCATCAACAAGCCATTATTGTATGAAATGTAAAGGGACTTATTTAAGAAAAAGAAAACCAAAGTGGGGTGGGATGGAGGGTAGGAGGTGGAGATGGCTGGGGTGGGTGGAGTTGTTGGGGGCAGAAATGGGGACAACCGTACTTGAACAACCATAAAAAAGAAAGAAAAGATCAAAACCATGAACATTAAAATGGCAATAAATTCACAACTATCAACAATTGGATCTAAAGAACAAACTAAGAAAACAACTAAGACAGGAACAGAATCACAGAAATGGAGATCACATGGAGGGTTTTCAGTTAGGGGGGTAGAGGGAGAATGGGGAAAAGGTACAGAGATTAAGAAGCATAAATGGTAGGAACAAAATACACAGGGGAAGGTTAAGAATAGTATGGGGACTTCCGCCAAGATGGAGGCATAGGTGGAAACACTGTGCCTTCTCCCACAACCAAGTTTGAACACAACAAAGGTTTGGAGAACTAGGACACACCCAAAGACCAGAAAACGGAGTTATACGGAAGTCTGACAACTACGAACCGTTCAACGGGGACGGTAAGAGAGGCGGAGCCAGCAGTGGAGCTGGGTCAGGCAGGACAGATCCCCCGACCTAGGCACGCAGGCAGCCCGGAACCAGTCAGGGTGTGGGGCAGACTGACCTCGGTCGCACATTCGCGCACAGTGAGACGGACCACACAAGCCCCAGGGGGCGAACCCAGTGGTGGAGGGCTGACGGCGGTGGCACACTCACAAGCAGTGGAACGAAACGCGTGGGCCTGGTGACGGTGGTGGCTGCGGCGCCGGGGGCAGACGGGAAGCCATTGTCCCTCTTTGACCCCGCCCCCACATACAACGTCACAATCCAGCAACTTAGTTGCCCTGTTCTAGTGAACACTTTAGGGCTCTGATCCTGCTAGGGAACAGGCACGAACAGCCCAAAAGATGGTGCAAGAAGAACTCAAATTCCCAGAGCCAATAACTCTAAGCGACCGAGAAATTGCCAGCCTCTCAGAAGCACAATTCAAGACACTATTTATCAGGATGCTCACAGAACTGGTAGATTATAGTCACAAATTAGAGGATTATAGTCACAAATTAGAGGAACATATGAAGGCTAAACTAATTGAAATGAAGGGAGATGCACAGGAAACCAATAGTGATGGAAAGGAAACTGGGACTCAAATCAATGGAATGGACCAGAAGGAAGAACAAAACATCCCACCAGAAAGGAATGAAGAAATGAGAATTCAAAAAAATGAGGAGAGGCTTAGGAACCTCCAGGACATCTTTAAACGTTCCAACATCCGGATTATAGGGGTACCAGAAGGGGGAAAGAAACAGCCACGAGTGGAAAACTTATTTGAACAAATAATAAAGGAGAACTTCCCCAGTCTGGCAAAGGAAATAGACTTCCAGGAAATCCAGGAAGCTCAGAGAGTGCCAAAGAAGTTGGACCCAAGAAGGAACACACCAAGGCACATCATAATTACATTAGCCAAGACCAAAATGAAGGAGAGAATCCTAGAAGCAGCAAGGGATAAGGGGACAGTCACCTACAAAGGAGTACCCATCAGACTGTCAGCGGATTTCTCAAAAGAGACCTTACAGGCAAGAAGGGGCTGGAAAGAAGTATTCCAAGTCATGAAATCCAAAGACCTACAGCCAAGATTGCTTTATCCAGCAAAACTTTCATTTAGAATGGAAGGACAGATAAAGTGCTTCTCAGATAAGGTCAAGTTCAAGGAGTTCATCATCACCAAGCCCTTATTATATGAAATGCTAAAGGGACTTATATAAGAAAAAGAAGATGAAAAATATGAACAGTGAAAGGACAGCAAACACACAGTTATTAACAACCACACCTAAAACAAAAGCAAACCAAGAGGACAGCTAGATCAGGAGTGGAACCATAGAAATGAAGAACACATGGAGGGTTAGAAACAGGGGGGTGGGAGGAGGAGAAGGGGGAGGAGGCACAGAAAATAGCATAGAGGGGAGGTAGAAAATAGATAGGGGGGAGGGCGAGAATAGTGGGGGAAATATAGAATCTAAAGAACTTGAGACACGTGGTTATAAACTAAGGGGGGGAGAATGGTGGGGGAGGGAGGGTGCGGGTGGAGGGGAATGAAGGGGGGAATAGAACAACTGTAATGGTATAATCAATAAAATATATTTAAAAAAAAGAATAGTATGGGAAATGGAGAAGCCAAAGAACTTATATGCATGACCCGTGGACATGAACTAAAGGGTGGAATTGCTGGAGGGAATGGGGGACTGGGTAGAAAGAGCAAAGGGGGAAAATTGGGACAATTGTAATAGGATAATCAATAAAATATATTTTAAAAAAGAAAATATCTAGAAAAGAGAATGTATCAGTCAGAAGAAGTTGATGGGTCAGCCATGAAAGAAAATACTTTTAGTGCCTTATCTAAAGCACTGTGTGGGTAAAAGAAGTTTCTTCCAAATAACTGTATTTCTGGTGGCATTGCCAAAGCATTACTTAGTATAATAACAAACACATTAGATGATATTAACTTCATGCAGTTAACAGACAAAATGTTTTTATGAAAGACATCACCTCTTCCCCATCTTCTGGCTCCTGAATTACCATTATCTGTTTCTTTTCACTTTACCACAATTGAGTACCAGAACTCATCCCTCCAGCAGGTGCACACACATACACACATACATATTCTATCACACCAGTGCACTGATGTGTTTCAGGGTACAATTTGGTTGACTTCTCAACATTCATTCCATCCAATATTCATCTCAGCCGGTCATTGCAAACCCAAATCCTTGGCACTCACAAATTTTGGTTTGGTCATGTCACCAAATTAAATCCCATATATATTTTATGGGGTTGTTGGGATAGGTATCTTCTCAAAAGTATTACTTCTTGGTTTCCCATCTCTTTGAAAAAGTACACTGGAAGATGTTTTCCCCTTCAGTCTGAATATTACCATGTCTAGATCTGAGGCTTGGAACTACTACAGATATCACAATACCAATATGATGAGGACACTAAGAATTAGAAGCAAAACAGAAAGAATCTGAACCCTTGACATCCTGAGCTAGAGTTATCCATTTCTAGAAACCACCTTTTGTCTAACAGTCTATTTTGAAAATGAACAAAATATATAATGAGTAATAACTGCCAGGCACTACAATTGACCCTGAAGATACTCCAGTAAAAAGCCAACTGTCTCTGCCATCATAGAACTCAAATTTCGGGTAATTGTAAAAACAACAAATAAAATAAATAATTAAAGTATATTGTATGTTAGAAGACTATATTGATATGGAGAAAATTAGTTTAAAAACACCCGAAATAATGAGGAATGGGATTATTTTGAAAGTGATCAGGATGGCCCCCTTTGGAAGGCCATCCTGGAAGATGATAGCTGAGCAAAGACTTGAAGAAGATGGTGGAGTCATTAAATCAGTGGCAGAAGAGTATTCCAAGCCTAGAAAACAGCCAGTGCAAAACCTGCAGGAAAAAAGTGTGACTATTATAGTTATGGAAGATGTGGAGGGAGATGTAGTTGAACTGTAGAGTAGTTGCATGATATTGAATCATGTAGAAACTTGTAGTCCTTAAATACTTTTTTCTCTCAGCAAGATAGCAATTGCAAGGAGGCATCTACTGACTTAGGTTTTCAAAGGACAACCTTTGTTGTTGTGATGAGACTAAACATCAAGATAAAGTTATAGGAAGATAAAGCAGTGAAGATGTTATGGAAATAATCCAGGTGAGAAATTGTAGTGGCTTAGAATCAAGTGGTTGCAGCAGAGGTGTCAAAACTGTTCACATTCTCAACATACTTAGAATGTTCAAACAACAGAATTTCTCGATAGATTTAATGCAAAGATTGACCCATGTATTTTTTATTTTTAAATATATTTTATCGATTATGCCATTACAGTTATTCCATTTTCACCCCCTCATTGCTCTCCACACTGCACACCCCCTCCTCCCACATTCCCCCCTTTAGTTCATGTCCATGTGTCATTTCCCACACTGCTCTTGCCCTCCTCTGCCTATTTTCTCCCCACTGTCTATGCTACTTATTCTCTGTACCTTCTCCTCCCTTCTCCTCCTCCTACTCCCCTGTTGCTAATCCTCCATGTGATCTCCATTTCTATGGTTCCGCTACTGATCTAGCTGTCCACTGAGTTAGCTTTTGTTTTAGGTGTGGTTGTTAATGACTGTGAGTTTGCTCTCCTTTCACTGTTCATATTTTTAACTCCTTTTTCTTAGATAAGTCCCTTTAATGTTTCATATAATAAGCGTTTAATGATGGTGAATTCCTTGAACTTGACCTTATCTGAGAAGCACTTTATCTGTCCTTCCATTCTAAATGAAAGCTTCGCTAGATATTTTTAAGTGAGCTTCTACAAGCATAATGTTAATTTTAACTGACATGAGGAAGAATTAAATAGATAAAGTAAAGGAGATTAAATGAGAATTTTTTTCATTATTAAAATCAAAATGTGTATTAGACATCCATGTGGACTTGAAAAGCAGACAGTAGGCAATACCCTCCGGCATTTACAATGGATATCTAAACTAGAAAGAGAAGAAGGTACAGACAGCATTTAAGGCCACAATATTGAAATAGGTCATCAAGGAGATGAGTGTAATTAGAAAAAGGAAGGGAACCAAGGATTGAGTTCTGAAGCGCATCAGTTCCAAGAGGGCACAAGGAAAGAAGGAGACCCTGCAAAGAACAATGAGACATTATAGCCAATGAAGTCAGAAAACAAGTAGAAAACTTTTACCCTAGAGCCCAGGTGTATAGGTGTCAACTTGGTGGATCACGAGGTTTCCAAATACTTGCCTAAATCTTATTTCTAAGAGTGACTATGGAAGTGTTTCTGGATGAAATTAACATTTGAATTGGTGGACTCAGTGAACTATTTTGCCCTCCCCATGCTGTATAAGTATTACCCAATCCCTTGAGGGCCTGAATAGAACAAAAAGGTGGAGGAAAAAAAGAATTTGTCTCTTCCTGCTTTATTGATTGAGCTGAAACTTGGATTTTCTTCTATCCTTCGCACTAATGATTCTCAGGTCTTCAAACCCCAACTGGAATCTACATCATTGGCTTTCCTGATTCTCCACCATTTGTAATTGAACCTACACCATGGGCTTTCCTGGAACACCTGCTTGGACACACGACAAGATCAGGGGAGTTTTTGGCCATGACAATTGCATGAGACACTTCCTTAAAAGAATGCATAAACACACACACACACACACATATATATGAATGATACAAATATTATATATATTACAAATGTAATCTCATATACTGTGAGATATGAATTTCTTTTTTAAATTTAATTCTTATTCAAGTACAGTTTTCTGCTTTATATTCCCTGCCCTGCCCCCCTAGTGCTCCCTACCTCCTTCCCATTTCTGCCCCCCACCTTAATTATTGTCCATGTGTCCTTTATACTTATTCATGTGAGTCCATCCCCTTTTCCCCTATGTTTCTCTCCCCTCTCCCCTCTGGACCCTGTCAGCCTGCTCCATATTTGAGTGTCATTGGTCATATTTTGCTTGCTTGTTTGTTTTGTTGTTTAGATTCCTGTTAAAGTTGACATCATATGAATTTCTTTTTTGAGTTAGCCAATCTAGGTAAGGATCTTCTCCTACTTGCAACCAAAACAAGTTTCACCAAACAGTGACCAATGCCTTGGTATATCTAAGACTTTTTTGTTTTATGCCTATGGAGATATAACTTTGAGTATTACTCGCTTTCATTCTGGTTTGGATGATCAATTACACGGTCACATGAATTAGTTCAGCACAATGGTTCCAACGCCATAGACTCCAGTCCAGTGAGCTTCTCACTCACAAGCTGTTGTCTGGGACAAATTACTTACTTTCTGTACTTGAGTTTCTTCATATGAAAATGGGGTGTGCTTGGCACATATCTCACAATGTTTTGCTGACCAAATGAGGTAAGGTATTTACATACCTTACAAAGGACTTGCTAAATGTGGTAAATATTTCATAAATAGTAGGTAATCTCAAATCTGCATGCCGCATGGTGCAAAATTCCCCTTTGCAGGGAGAACTGTTTGCTCATGTGTCTTGACCTTTC
>NW_028096052.1:0-1916 GCF_014824575.4 Sturnira hondurensis
GGCAAAACCGACAAGACGGATCCAGGCCTACCTGGCTGTCCCAAAGACTAAGGGTTTTAACTTGGCACTGTGTTTGAGAGAGGAAGCAATGGGTAGTACAGGGGCATCATAGAGGTTTGAGCCAGCAAGCCAACTCGAGGGCACTGAGGATGGTTACTGGAGTCCCTGCTGAGAACTAGGAAGGCTCTGGTTTGGGGGTTGGGAACATTGTTATGTTCAAGTAGAAATTTCTACCATTGTCATAGGTTACTCTATGACAGTAAGTTAGTTAAGCCCAGCCATTTCTGGCTCAGAAAATATTAACCTGTAAAGACACTCAAAAGACAATAATGGAGAAAGATTTCCAAACATAGGAAAAGATGCTCAACCTCACGTACAGCACAAAAAATGAACTTTAAAAGTATAGTACAATGACACTGTACACCAACCAGACTGGCAAATAAAAGTCCCAAGTGGAAACAAAATTTTCTAATTATAAAATTGTAGGAAAATACTAAAAAGTGTCTATAGAATATAACTTGGCTGTATATCACATGCATGTTCACATACCCCTTTCTAGTTTTAGGAATATTTCAAGTACTTCTCTTCCTTGGAAAAGTTCCTAAAGACATACTTACACATACACAAAGTGATGTGGATAGGTGAATACTGCAATTCATTGCAGTATTTTTGTTTGTATGTTACCATAAAAGACTGGACATAACTTCATCACTAAGGTGTAGGTTAAATTTTTATGTCATTGCCATACATTGCAATACAATGTAGTGGTCCTGTGTTCCCTGTAATGATAAGGAAATATATTCCAAGACACATTTTTTAAAGCAGAAAGTTTACATGAAAATGTTGATCATACCTGAATGTACAAAACACACAAAAGACTCCACTGGTATATGCTCAAATGATATTATACTCCTCATATCACAGTGATTCAACAATTTTACCCCTCTTTCCTCTCTGAGTTCATGGATCTTTTTTTCTTTTTTTTTCTTTTTCCTTTTTTTTTTTGGTTTGCTTATGTACTTTAAATTAAATCCGGTACATTACGTAAGTTCACTGCAACATACTGATTTGTGTATATCTATAGATATTTGACTTATATCTCTATTATTAATAATGAGAAGATTAAGAATTTCTGGGTATTCAAGCTATTTAACTGTTCTGTTGAAGAAAAAAGGAGCAAGATCCAGAAGAGATTTTAGCATTTATATAAAAATGATAATATAAATACATATTTTTATTCTGTTATAAGTACAGATTATAAACTATCAACAGGAAAATAACACAAGAAACTAAAAACAGCAGTTGTGTGCAGGGAGGGGCATTGGGTGCCTGGGGTTACAGGTAAAGCAGAAACGTTTTACTATATACCCTTTGACGTGTATTGATTTTTAAAACATGTGACATATTGCATATTACCTACTTTGAAAATAGAAAAGAAGTACACTAAAAGTTGTTTCCTTCTTTGTATGCAATGGCAAGTGCTGGATAGAAATATTCTCCCAACAGACTTTTCTAACACTCGTCCAGTCAGTTTACCCAAAACCATGTAACAGATGGAGAAAAGCTAATGAGACCTGTAAAATCATCACAGCACGATATACGAGGACTCACTGGCGTAATCTAATGGGTATATATATAATCAGATTATCCTGAACAGATTTGTAGATTACCTGCCTAGGGAGAGACTTAAACTGCCCTCCCTAACTTGCAATCCACTACTTTCTCAAGTAGTACATTATGGAAGTCAAAGCAAAAACATGTACATTCTCAATTCTGAGTATTGAGGTATGCTTTTAAGCACGATGTAAGCATTCTATACATGTAGTTGGGAATTCTACCTTGAAAAGCTATAGGGAAACTTTTGAAATGTCCAACAGTATACTTTATTTTCAGAATTTCTAAACAGAAAACCACCT
>NW_028096053.1:0-527 GCF_014824575.4 Sturnira hondurensis
AGGTATTGTGGAAACTGAACAGAATGACGTGCAAGATGACCCTCGAGGAGGGGCTTTGTTGGAGGGACGAGAGTTTTTACCACGTGGCAGCCAGGAAGGATTGGCGGGGGCGGGGGGGGGGCGTTTGGTGGGGGGAGAGAGTCTGGGCGATGTGGGGACGCATGAAGAGAGGCCTTTGACTCAAGAACTAAAATTGTTTTCAAGATAGCATTCAGAGAGAAGCTTACATTCTTGATCTGATTATAGAACAGCACTAAAAAGTATAGTCACATGCGCTCAGGACTGCTGAAAACACTGCATATATTTTTTCATTTACACAACGACCCTGTGAAATAGATGCGATCGTTATCCCCACTCTACAGATGCGGACACTGAGGCAAAGCCAGATTTGGGTAATCTGCCCCAAGCCACACGGCCTGGAAGCAGGAACGCCAGAATTTGAGTCTCCGTACTCTGTCTTTAAGCCTCTCCTCTCCACCTGTCTATTTATAGGGGCAAATATAACACAGGACCAAATAAAAAAGGCT
>NW_028096054.1:0-1493 GCF_014824575.4 Sturnira hondurensis
GGAAAAAACCAAAAACACCCAAAATCATGGAGACTGAATGGTATGCTATTAACAAATGGGTGAAGATAGAAATCAGGGAAGAAATAAACAAGTTTCTGGAAACAAATGAAAATGAACTCACAACAACCCAAAACTTACAGGACACAGTGAAGGCAGTCCTGAGAGGGAAGTTCATAGCAGTACAGGCTTACCTAAAGAAAATAGAAACATTTCAAACAAACAACCTAACCCGGTGTCTCCAAGAACTCGAAGAACAACAACAAAGACAGCCCAGAGCAAGTACAAGGAAGGAAATAACCAAGAGCAGAGCAGAATTAAACGACATAGAGACTAAAAGCACAATTCTAAGGATCAATGAATCTAGGAGTTGGTTTTTTGAAAAGATAAGCAAAATAGATAAACCTTTAAGTAGGCTCATCAAGAAAANAAAAAGAGAGAGGACCCAAATAAACACAATCAGAAATGAAAGAGGAGAGATTACAACTGATACCACAGAAATAGAAGGGATTGTAAGGAATTACTATGCAGAGCTATATGCCAAGAAATTTGAAAACCTAGGTGAAATGGACAAATTTCTAGAAGAATATAATCTTCCAAAACTCAATGAAAAAGAAGCAGAAAATCTGAACAGGCCAATAACAGTAGATGAAACTGAAGAAGTAATCAAAAAAACAAAAGCCATCACACAAAAGCCCTGGACCAGATGGTTTCACAGGAGAATTCTACAAAGTTTTTAAGGAAGAACTAACCCCGATTTTTCACAGACTATTCCAAAAAATCCAAAAGGAGGGAAAACTCCCCAACTCTTTTTATGAAGCCAGCATCATCCTAATTCCAAAACCAGACAGAGACACAACAAAGAAAGAAAACTTCAGGCCAATATCGCTGATGAACATAGACGCTAAAATCCTCAATAAAATATTGGCAAATCGCATCCCACAATACATCAAAAAGATCATACACTACAACCAAGTGGGATTCATCCCAGGGATGCAAGGATGGTTCAATATTCGTAAATCAGCAAATGTAATACACCACATAAACAAAAAGCAAACACAAAAACCACATGATCATATCAATAGACACGGAAAAAGCTTTTGATAAGGTACAACACCCATTTATGATAAAGGTACTCAGCAAAGTGGGAACAGAGGGAGCATTCCTCAATATAATAAAGGCCATATATGAAAGACCTACAGCCAACATCATACTCAATGGGCAAAAACTAAAAGCTTTTCCACTAAGATCGGGAACAAGACAAGGTTGTCCACTTTCACCATTTCTATTCAATACAGTATTGGAAGTTCTAGCCACAGCAATCAGACAAGAAAACGAAGTAAAAGGCATCCAAATCAGAAAGGAGGAAACAAAACTGTCATTTTTTGCAGATGACATGATAGTGTACATGGAAAATCCTATAGCCTCTACCAAAAACCTGCTCTAACTAATAGATGAATTTGGCAAAACAGCGGGATACAAAGTCAATATCCAGA
>NW_028096055.1:0-1089 GCF_014824575.4 Sturnira hondurensis
CTGTTCAGGTTTTCTGCTTCTTTTTCATTGAGTTTTGGAAGATTATATTTTGCTAGAAATTTGTCCATTTCATCTAGGTTTTCAAATTTCTTGGCATACAGTTCTTCGTAGTCATTTCTTACAATGCTTTCTATTTCTGTGGTGTCAGTTGTAATCTCTCCTCTTTCATTTCTGATTGTGCTTATTTGGGTCCTCTCTCTTCTTTTCTTCATGAGCCTACTTAAAGGTTTGTCTATTTTGTTTATCTTTTCAAAAAACCAACTCCTAGATTCATTGATCCTTAGAATTGTGCTTTTAGTCTCTGTGTCATTTAATGCTGCTCTGATCTTGGTTATTTCCTTCCTTCTCCTTGCTCTGGGCTGTCTTTGTTTTTGTTCCTCGAGTTCTTGGAGGCGTTGGGTTAGGTTGTTTGTTTGAAATGTTTCTATCTTCTTTAGGTAGGCCTGTATTGCTATGAACTTCCCTCTCAGGACTGCCTTCACTGTGTCCCATAGGTTTTGGGTTGTTGTGAGTTCATTTTCATTTGTTTCCAGAAGCTTTCTGATTTCTTCCCTAATTTCATTCTTGACCCATTTGTTGTTTACTAGCATACCATTCAGTCTCCATGCTTTTGGGTGTTTTGATTTTTTTCTGTGGGGTTGGTTTCCCGTTTCACTCCCTTGTGATCAGAGAAAATGCTTGGTATGATTTTTATTTTTCTAAATTTGTTGAGTCTCATTTTGTGTCCTATCATGTGATCTATATTGAAAATGTTCCATGTGCACTTGAAAAGAATGTGTATTTAGCTTCTTTGGCATGGAGGGCTCTATATATATCAATTAGATCCATTTCGTCTAGGGTGTCATTTAATCCTGCAATATCTTTGTTGATATTTTGTTTGGAAGATTTGTCCATTTTTGACAGTAGGGTGTTAAAATCCCCTACTAAAATTGTGTTGCTGTCAATATCTTTCTTGAGGTCCTCCAGAATTTTCTTCTTTTTAAAAATATTTTATTGATTATACCATTACAGTTGTTCCATTCCCCCCTTCATTCCCGTCCACCCGCACCCTCCCTCCCCCACCATTCTCCCCCCTTAGTTTATAACCAC
>NW_028096056.1:0-2040 GCF_014824575.4 Sturnira hondurensis
TTTTCAATTTCAGTTATTATATTTTTAATTTCTAGGTATTCTATTTTTTTCTTCAAATCTGATTAGTCATTTTTGTTTTTTTAATTTTATTTATTTATCTTTAGAGAGGAAGGGAAGGAGAGAAATATCAATGTGTGGTTGCCTCTCGTGAGTCCCCTGCTGGGAACTGGCCTCTGCAACCCAGGCATGTGCCCTGACTGGGAATCGAACCATGATCATGTGGTTCGCAGGCTCGAGCTCAATCCACTGAGCTACACCAGCCAGGGCTGATCAGTCATTTGTAGACAGGTGTAATAATTTTTAGATATGCTCTCCTTTACTTTTTAGAAATATGTTAAACTTACTTTATATTCCATGTCTGATTATCCTAGCATCTACCATGTGTCAGTCTGCTATTGGCTCTGGGTCCTGATTTTTCACTGTTGATTGCGAGCTCATGTTACTGGAACTTTATCTGAGGGAATGCTCTGAGGCCTGAGTTGAGGATGACTTCCCTCAGATATGGAAGACATTGCTTGCTCTCAGGTGGCTGGGGAATTACCAACCCAGAACTGTTTGAAGCAAAATCTCACCTTGAGGCTTTTCAAATTAACCAGGTAGTTTGGATTCAGCCTGTGAACCTCTATGGGTGATTTGTGATTACGAACTCTCAGGGGAGGTCGTTTCCCTTTACTCATCAAACAGGTTTCAGACAAGTCATTTCCTCGTAGTCCTTGGAGGGGTGAGTTTATTCCTGGATCACTCTCACAGTGAGGAATAGCTTTTAGGGTCCCGGCTTTTTGTTGGGGTCTCCAATTACACAATCCACTTTGAGAGGGCNTGTGATTACGAACTCTGCTGTGAGGTCGTTTCCCTTTACTCATCAAACAGGTTTCAGACAAGTCATTTCCTCGTAGTCCTTGGAGGGGTGAGTTTATTCCTGGATCACTCTCACAGTGAGGAATAGCTTTTAGGGTCCCGGCTTTTTGTTGGGGTCTCCAATTACACAATCCACTTTGAGAGGGCCTTGGGCTTTGCTCTGCCAACCGGAAAGACAGAAAGAAAATGAAATTGGGCAGACAGGGAAACCTGTCAGCTATAAACACTATCTTAAATGAAAGTCACATCAAAGTAAGAGGTGTAAAGGCACCCCAAGTGAGGAAAAACAACGGCAGAGGAGTAGGAACAAAACAATCATAGCTTTACCTGAAGACATGTAGTGAGTTGACTCTAAGGCCTTACACATCCCTTCCTGTGTTAAGATTCACACATCATTTTCTCATTCTAGAAATGTCCTCGAGTTTTGCGGCATGCTGGGAGAGGTCACTTAGTAAAGCATTTAATTTCTCTTCTTCTTCTTCTTCAAAAAAAACCCCATCTCATCCAGCCTGTGGTGGAAATATTATGGCAAAAATGAGCACACTCTAATTCTGCTGTGAGGAGACATCTGGGAGTGCCAGCTATTGGCCCCGCCGGCTGGCCAAGATGAGGGTTCTTTTACGGTAACGGTGTGCCACAAGCACGCTGTGTCTCTTTCTTGCTTGCCGCCCTATGAACTGGTTAGGCTACCTTATTAGAAGCAGAATCGCAGGGTCAAATGTATGCTGCTTTTAATATTGGAGTGGTATTATCTAATTTTTATTCAGTTACTCTCTCAGTAGCAGAGAGCGGAAGTTCTTTTTCATCCATACTGTAGTCAACATTGGATATAATTTTTAAAAAGTTTTAGTCTTTTGTAGTCTTGTAACAGTTCTTATAAGTTAGGTTTAACTCTCATCTATTAAGTATACAATGAAATTCAATGTCCATACCTCCAGTGGGCCAGTTTTTCTCCTTTCAGATGTTTGGGTAGAGGTCTAGGTGTATTTGATTTCATGACAATGAGGACAGCGGCTGGGTCATGGAGGAGTCCCTTTGCCATCCTCTGGATTCCTGATGACTCTCCTGGAGAGGGTCGTTGTCCTGCCTGCTCTCTGAGTATCTTACTGTCATCTGTTGGAGGTGGGGTCTGGTTCTGTCCCTACTCCCATTGGCTAGGCCCTGCCTAGGTTCTTATTGGCC
>NW_028096057.1:0-1526 GCF_014824575.4 Sturnira hondurensis
CGTTTTCCGTTTATTCTTTCCTGGGCAATAGGCACATTTCGTAGGAAGCGGGTTCGATATAGGTCTCTACCAATTATGTAGAAGTGTCCTTTTCTGGCACTGCTGAGGAAGGTGCTGTGTTATCTGCAGAATGAAGCGTTTTCCCTTACTTCTTTCCTGGGCAATAGGGACATTTGGTAGGAAGCGGGTTCCCCACGATAAGTCTCTACCCTTTGTGTAGAAGTATGCTTTTCTGGCACTGCTGGCGAAGGTGCTGTGTTTTCTGCAGAGTTAAGCATTTACCCTTTCTTCCTTCCTGGGCAATAGGCACATTTCGTAGGAAGCGGGTTTCCAAGATAGGTGTCTATCCCTTGTGTAGAAGTATCCTTTGCTGGCACTGCGGGGATGGTGTTGTGTTATCTGCAGAGCGAATCGATTGCCGTTTCTTCGTTCCTGGGCAATAGGGACATTTCGCAGGAAGAGGGTTTCTCCGATAAGTCTCCGGCCCTTGTGTAGAAGTATCGTTTGCTGGCACTGCTGGGGAAGGTGCTGTGTACTCTGCAGAGATAAGCGTTTGCCTTTATTTGTTCCTGGGCAGTAGGGACATTTTGTACGAAGCGGGTTTCCCACGATAAGTCTCTACCCTTTGTGTAGATGTATCCTTATCTGGCACTGCTGCCGAAGGTGCTGTGTTTTCTGCAGAGTTTAGCGTTTGCCCTTTCTTCCTTCCGGGGCAATAGGGAAATTTTGTAGGAAGCAGATTTTCCACGAAAAGTCTCTATCCCTTGTGTAGAAGTATCGTTTGCTGGCACTGCTGGGGATGGTGCTATGTTTTCTGCAGGGTTATGCGTTTTCCGTTTATTCGTTCCTGGGCAATAGGCACATTTCGTAGGAAGCGGGTTTCCCAGATAAATCTCTACCAATTGTGTAGAATTTTCCTTTGCTGGCACTGCAGGGGAAGGTGCTGTGTTATCTGCAGAGTTAACCGTTTGCCCTTTATTTGTTCCTGGGCAATAGGCACAATTCGTAGGAAGCGGGTTTCCCAGATAAGTCTCTACCACTTTTGTAGAAGTATCCTTTGCTGGCACTGCTGCGGGTGGTGCTGNCTTACTTCCTTCCTGGGCAATAGGGACATTTGGTAGGAAGCGGGTTCCCCACGATAATTCTCTACCAATTGTGTAGAATTTTCCTTTGCTGGCACTGCTGGGGAAGGTGCTGTGTTATCTGCAGAATTAATCATTTGCCCTTTATTCATTCCTGGGCAATAGGCACATTTTGTAGGAAGAGGGTTTCCCACGATAAGTCTCTACCCTTTGTGTAGAAGTATCCTTTGCTGGCACTTCGGGGATGGTGTTGTGTTATCTGCAGAGTGAATCGATTGCCGTTTCTTCGTTCCTGGGCAATAGGGACATTTCGCAGGAAGAGGGTTTCCCAGATAAGTCTACTACTTTTGTAGATGGATCCTTGGCTGGCACTGCTGGGGATGGTGCTATGGTATCTGCAGGGTTAAGCTTTTTCCGTTTATTCGTTCCTGGGCAATAGGCACA
>NW_028096058.1:0-577 GCF_014824575.4 Sturnira hondurensis
AACATCTCTGACCCCTGACCTATTTGATGTTCCACCAAAGCTCAGTTCTGAGTAGAGCACACCCCATCCCATCTGTGAGGAATGGTCTGAAATGAAGTATTTTTAGTAGAGGGCAGAGGTAGAAGAAAGTTCGAAGTATGGCCTCCTTTCCCAGCAGGACTAACTCAGGTAAAGCAGGTTTACAAGTGGTGATGGGGACCCTGCCCACATCCCCTGGGCGTCTCTGCTTCCCCTGAACCTCCCTCAGGTGGGGACAGTCCCAGAGGACCAGCAGCAAGACCTCGGGGCCCAAAATCCATGATCTTTCCCCTTCTGGTTTTCTTTCCCAAGTTGTTTCCCCAGCTGACCTTGACATCACCTCAGAGGATCCCCAGTCACAAGGTCCTGGTCACAGGAGGTACTGTCACCATCACTGTCCCCTTGTATGTCCAGGGAGCTGGGATCTGAGAGAGCCAGACTCAAAAACCCAGTCATCTAGCTCTCATTCCAATATACAGGGACCAGTGTGAATTACTTATTCAGTTCATAAAATAACAAAGATACCAGGTAATAGGTAAAGCTTGGCCAAAATTATAGG
>NW_028096059.1:0-747 GCF_014824575.4 Sturnira hondurensis
CCAGCCAATCCCATTTTTTCCCCAAATGAGACTGGCAGGTCCTCACCTGCCCTTGTCACCAGGTTCTAGACAGGAGTTGGTGGGCTTTTCTATCTGTCATCACAATGGCCAGCCTGCGCTGACTCCAGGCAGGGTTTCCTTATCACTGAGTCTCAGCCTGTGGGGAGGGAAACCTGTCACACGCCGCACTAGTCACTTCACTCTCTCCACCTACAGTGTTTTCTGCAACCCATTCTTTACACAGCCCCTCCTTGCCCCCTTCCCAGTCTAACCGGGTTTCTTCCAGAATCATCTCTATTAAAAACACTAAGTCACAGGCAAAGGTGGACAATAAATATTAAATCAACACAAGATTGAAAAACACAAATCCTGAAAATTCAGAAACTCTGACCTATACTTGTATGAGGCCGCATGCACTGGCCTGCAGTGTCTGCGGCGTTATGGATGGAGAATCAAGACAAATCCACATGGACTACCAAGTTCTGTGGAAGAAAAGAAATGGCATGGCTACTCTCTCAAGGTTGGAGCACCTCAGAATGGCCTGGCCACCATCTCAAGGGGAGAGCACGCTGACCCTTGTTTAACAGGCTCATTGGGTTTTTTGCACAGGAGTTCAGGTACAACTTATTAATCATTGTCAGGCAGTAACAATACATAGCATACAAAGAACTATTAGGACTTCTTCTAAGTCGGGGTCTATCAATTAAAAGGTGACAAAACTTTGGGAAAACAAACTCATTTACTGCC
>NW_028096060.1:0-1826 GCF_014824575.4 Sturnira hondurensis
TTCATAGTGTCATGACTCATGTCTTTTATCAACCTTAAATTTATTTTTGTGTGTGGTGGAAATTGGTGATCAAGTTTATTTTTTTTTGCTTGTAGCTGGCTAGATATCCCAACAGCATTTGTTGAGGGGGCTACTTTTGCTCCATTTTATGCTTCTGCCCACTTTGTCAAATATTAATTGCCCATAGAAACTTGGGCTTATTTCGGGGCTCTCTGTTCTGTTCCATTGGTCTATGTCTCCTCTTATACCATACCCATCTGTTTTGATTCCAGTGGCCTTGTAATACTGTTTGATATCAGGTATCGTAATCCCTCCTACTTTGTTCTTCCTTCTCAAAATTGCTCTGGCTCTTGGGGGTTGTTTCTGGTTGCATAGAAATTGTTGAGATGTGTTTTCTGTATCTGTGAAATATGTCTTTGGTACTTAAATAGGGATTGTGTTGAATCTATAAATTGCTTTCGGTAGGATGGACATTTTGATGCTGTTAATTCTTCCAATCCATTAACATGGCACATGCTTCCATTGGTGTGTGTGTCTTCCTTAATTTCTTTCTTCAGTGTTCTGTAGTTTTCTGAGTACAGGTGTTTTGCCTTCTTGCCTAGGTTTATTCCTAGATACTTTATTTTTCTTGTTGCTGTATCAAATGGGATTTTTTTCTAATTGCTGTTTTTGATATTTCATTGTTGATGTTCAAAAATGCCTTTGATTACCAATTATTGACTTTGTGTCCTGCTATTTTGCCCCCTAAAGCAAGGGACAGAAAGGGAAGAATAAACAAATGGGAACTTATCGAAATGAAAAGCATCTGCATGGCTTAGGGAAACAGCATTAAAATGCAAAGACAACCAACTCTATAGGAAAACACATTTGCCAATGATACCTCGGACAGTGGTTTGATCTCCAAAATATATAAAGAACTCACATGACTCCACTTTAGGAAAACAAACCTCCCATTTAAAAATGGGCAAAGGACATGAACAGACACCTCTCCAAGGAGGATATGCAGAAGGCGCAGAGACATATGAAAAGATGCTCAGCATCACTAGCCATCAGAGAACCTGAAATTAAAACCACAATGAGCTACCACTTCACACCACTGAGAATGGCCATCATAAACAAATCAGCAAACAAGTGTTGGAGAGGGTGTGGAGGAAAGGGAATCCTAGTACATTGTTGGTGGGAATGCAGACAGGTGCACCCTCTGTGGAAAACAGTAGAGTTTCCTCAGAAAAGCTAAAAACGAAACTATTTTTTGACCTGGCAATTCCTCTGCTGGAATTATGTGCTAAGAACCCTGAAACACCAATCCAAAAGAACCTATGCACCCCAATGTTCACAGCAGCACAATTTACCATAGACAAGTGCTGCAAGCAACCTAAGTGCCCATCAGTAAATGAATGGATGAAAAAACTGGTACATTGACACAATGGAATACTACTTAGCAGAAAGAAAGAATGAGCTCCTACCTTTTGCAACAGCATGGATGGAACCAAAAGGTAGTTTGCTAAGTGAAATGAGCCATGTGGTAAAAGACAAATACCGTATGATCTCATCTTGAAGTAGAACCTAATGAACAAAACGAATAATCAAGCAAAACAGAACCAGAGACATTGAATTTAAGCACAAACTGAGAGTAACCAGAGGGAAGGTGGGAGAAGGACAGAGGAGAGGGAAAGGGTAAAGGATTTTCAGGAAGAATTATGAAGGACACATGGGGAAAACTAAGGAGGGAGTGGGCGGGGGAAATGCAGAGAACTGTACTTGAACAATAAATAAAAATAAAAGCAAAAATCTCTAAGAATATTTTCTCCACTCAATATAGGAGA
>NW_028096061.1:0-1179 GCF_014824575.4 Sturnira hondurensis
TATCATGCTAAAACATGGATTTCGAGGAAGAATTAAACAAAATAATGGCTCACAGACAGTACTATGGGTGAAGCAAGAAACTGGAGAAACTGGAGACACAGAAAATCTCAGTGGTGCCAGGATGTGAGAAAAGGAAAACTGAAGAGGAAGGTTTTAAGATTTTAAACCCGTTGCACACTTGAAGACCTGCAGGTCACCACCCATTTTTCCTAAACTGACATAAAGACAATCATACCATCC
The DNA here is from genome assembly GCF_014824575.4 of Sturnira hondurensis. NCBI lineage: Eukaryota > Metazoa > Chordata > Mammalia > Chiroptera > Phyllostomidae > Sturnira > Sturnira hondurensis. The sequence continues at coordinate 241 of NW_028096061.1, forward strand.
TAACAGGGTATTATAGCTAGCACTCATCAAACTGTGCCAAACGCAAAGTTTTATTGTTTTCTTTTAAATACACTACCTTCTCAATTCTATCAATAACACTATAAATAAAGTAGGTATCATTATTGTCTAAATTTTGCAGGTGAGTATATAAGGTTCAGGTAAGTTAGGTTAGGATTAATGATTTCTCGGTAGCAAATAGTTGTGCTAATACACACCTTAGACCAGAGTCCAAGGTCTGTACCATATGCTTTGCCTTGTCTTTAGAATTGCATCTCTTGGTTGTGTATGTTCTTACCCTATAAATCTCTCAGTTATNCAAGGGAGATGAGGAGTATCTGTACACTGAGTAGAATTCAATTTGCTTTAAATGCAATTAAGACCATCAGACTTAGGAACCACTCAGTGTGGTTTCGAGGGTCGACTTGGATCCAAAGCATGGCTTGTCAACTAATATATGTTTGGATATAGAAAAAATCACTCAGTTTCTTGTGCATCCTAATTGAAATGGATGTAATAACAAAATAAACATAACATTCTTAAGAGGACATAATATATATACTTTTAAAATGCCTCATGTTTTTTCTGACAGGTGAGGAACATGCAAGTATATGCTCTCACTAGGCTTTGGAAAAGTTCATTGACAGGTACATTCACTCTGGATAAGCCATTCATCCACTTATTTAATTTCCTGTATCTCAATTTACAAACTGACTAACTTGAAAATTAGGGCCATTTTCCTCAAAGATCCTTCAGATTCAACAATCTGTGAACTGATATACATCATTAATGCACTTTGTTATGTTATGAAGCCCATATTCTATCTGGAGAATCTTCAAATACAAGTTGTTGCTATAACAAAATAACACATGTTGCATGTACACTTGTCAATTTAAGTGTCTTTGTCACTGTTTCATTGTTCTCCTAGCCACCTAGCATTTC
>NW_028096062.1:0-17660 GCF_014824575.4 Sturnira hondurensis
GGGTGGAAAGGGGAGGGAGGCGGGGAGCATGGGGTGGGGGGTGGGCAGGGTTCGGAATATAAGACAGAAACCTGTAGGTGAACAAGAATTAAATAAAAATTATATTTAAAAAAAAAAGAAGTACAGTGCCTTTGGTTACTTTAACATTTGGAATATTAAATGTGCCTGGGTTACTGTGTCTGCTTCTCATCCTTCTCTATTTGTAGCCATCCCTGGTGCACCTCCGCTTGTGTATAATGAGACCTCTATTGTATATACTTTTACCACTACTCCTGGTACTATATATACCAGCTGTTTAACCCATGCGAATGTCATTCAATTGAATCTCACCACCATATTTGTCATTTGCCAACAGGCTCAGGCCTGGATTCCTGTTAACCTTACCCAAGAGGAGGCTGAACAACAAGGAGTAAGTGCTCTCAGTAAGGCCCTCACCTATGTCAGAACCCACCAATTCATAGGCATGCTTATTGCCTCCATAGTTTCTTCTATGTTAATAATAGGGGCCATGACTACTGCATCTGTAACCCTTACTGAATCCATTCAAACCGCGCATGTGGTTGATGTTCTTCTCACTCTATACTACTCAGCAAATGATTCAACAAAGCCAAATTGATCAGGAAATTCTTACTCAGATCTCTGCCACAGAATCCGCCACTGTCTGGCTTGGAGAGCTACAGGATGCTCTCACCCTAAGGCAACAGCTTACTTGTGATCCTGGTTTCTCTAAACTCTGTGTTACTCCATTAAGGTAGAATTCTAGTCAGCATTCCTGGAAAGATAATTGTCATCACATACAGGGAGTGTTTTCTACCAACCTTAAAATACAAATTCATCAACTCCAGCTTGAACTCCACCAGCAGCTCAGCAACATCAAACGCCTAACTGAACAAAAGGTGTTCCATACTCTGCACAATAATCTATAATGGATAAACCCTAAGAACTGGTGTGATGGAGTGAATTTTCAAGTTTGGGTTATGGCAGCCCTTGGGTGCCTCATTGTTTTAATATATTTGTGCTTTATGATGTATATGGAAGTTTTTTTTCTTGTGAACGCATTCAAAAACAGCAAGTAGTAGGTTTCACAGTCCTAATAGCTTCAGTTGATTTAACAAACAAAAAAGGGGGAGATGTTGGGAACCCCTGCCTGGTTTCAGGAGTTGTAACTGCCCCCCATGGATAAGGCTGAGTGAGTGACCTTCAGACTGTGAGCCACTAAGGAGACAAAGCTTATCTCCCTGGCAGGAACACTGCTTCTGCTTCATCCATCTCTGACCCCAATGCTTGGTCAGTTACTCAATGATGAGTACAACTCCTCGGGGGGGGGGGGAGAACCTAAGCCAGACATGATCACTCAGGAGGCCCTCAATGAAGGACTAGGGGGGCTGCAGCAAAGAGGGAATGATGGACCCTCACCCCCCAGCTATTCTGACATAGTCTGAGTCCCCATTTCTGTCTGGGAGAAGCACTGCCTGGCTCTCACCCACTTAAGTCTAAAAACCTACGCCGGGAAAGGTGGTGCAGCCCTCTGCCAGCTAGAGTGGGTTCCAGGGTGATCTGCCCTAAGAAAGAATCCCTAAAGTCCTGTGAAGCCTGCATTCCTAAAAGTGCTTTTCTTTGTATGATAAGGGTCTGAGCAGGAAATGAGTATGACTCCCAAAGTTTTTGCATCCCCCTTACCTGACTGATACTGATTCAGATGAATCCCTGAGATTTCTTTGAAATGTTATCTAGTGTTTGATCCTTACCACCTGAGATTGATTGATGAGCTTTGCCTGTATTCCTGTGTGTTAGGAACCTAATAAAAGCCATTGAGGAAGGGGCTCTTGGTCTTTCTCCTTCTAGAGATTGACCACCTCTGCTCCCCAAGCAGATCATGTCTTGGTAGTATTATTTTCATCTGTGGTGGACAGGGGGACTTTTGCGCATCCTCCACCACAACAAAATAGACAGAGGGAGATTAACAATAGCATGGGAAATGGCGAAGCCAAAGAACTTAAATGTACATGCTTGAATATAAACTAAGGTGGAGGAATGGTGGTGATAGGGGAATACAGGGTGTAGCAGAATAAAGGAGAGGAAAAAATGGAACAACTGTGGTAGCATAATCAATAAAATATATATTTTTACAAAGGATCAAAAGAAATAAAGAGCTTCCCAGACGAGAAAATATTAAAGGATTTTATCACCACCAAACCATTATTACAAGAAAAATTAAAGGGTCTTCTTTAAGAAGAAGAAAAAAAGGTAAAAAAATATGACTAATAAAATGGCAATAAATACATATCTATCAACAATTAATAAATAGACCTGTTAGTGAATTAGCTTTCGTGAACTAATTTTCAGGGAAACAGCATGACTTCTTTTTTTTCTTTGTAAATTTTTATTTGTATTTAATTCTTGTTCAAGTACAGTTTTCTGTCTTATATTCCCAGCCCTGCCTCCCAGTGCTCCCCAACTCCCTCCAATTTCTGCCCCCCACCTTAATTATTGTCCATGTGTCCTTTATAATTGTTCATGTGAGTCCATCCCATTTTCCTTTATGATTCTCTTGAATCTACAAGCTATGTGTGCTCCTCACTTTAAAAGTGGAGATTAATAGGTCTACCTACGAGGTTGTTCTGAGGAAAAAACACGATAAAATTATTTATGCATTACTTTGGATTCTTCAGTTGAGGGTGCTGACTCAGATACAGTGTCTGGTATACAGTAAGTGCTCAATAAATGGACAAAATACAAGACTTATTTTCCCCACGGTGCTTTGTTCTTAATTGTACTGAGAAACATGCAACTGGAATGAAAGGAGAGGCCATTAAAAGCTCTGTCAGGCACCTCAAGGGCATAAACAAACATTTCTTCTTCCCTAGGGAGCAAGGATCCTGAGAGAGGCCCTGTATCTAGGTCACTGTGATCCCTAATCAAGAATAACACTGTATGGACCTTATAAAGGTGCTCTCCCATCCCTGGAAGGTGGACTGGAGGATCGGGACAAAGGAGGTCAGAGACCATGTTCTTCAGCTCAACAGGAGAACCAAGACAAACTAAAGGCTTTGAATTTTAAAGGAGAGAGGCAGAAGCAGAGCAGACTGAGCTCTGAGGTATCCTCCTCTTGTCACCAGGGCCATCTGAATCTGCATGAGAGAAATGGGTGGGAGCCAGCAGAGTCCAGCACTGTGACTGCAGGCAGAAAAAGGGTGAGTGCCTGCCTGACCTGGTCTGTGCTCTAGCATAGGGGTTAGGCTACAAAGCCTGAACCCCAGAGCCAGACAGCCTGAGTTCCCCTTCTGCTGCCAATTGGAACTGGGACTTCTGCCCAGTGTCCTCACCTGTTCAATGGGTTTAATCAAAATGCCCCAGACCACTTAGAACAGTGCCACTAGCATAGTTAGGGGTTTGCAAATGTTCCTATTTTCATGGGTTTAGTTAATAACTTTACCTTAGTACTCCAGTATTATTTTCACATAATATTTCCACAGCCATTCCAGCTACAGACTCAGGGCAACACAGCCTCATCTTCCTGTTCTGACCAGCACTGACCAAAGGTGGAAGGTCTAGGGCAACTGGCTTCTGCTTCCCAACAGCACTGCATGAAAGGACCCAAGTCACAGAAAACTTGGTCCACAGCTACAGAGGGCAGGCAGTACCAGAGGAGGGTTACCACTGCAAGGTTGCACTGTCATCCCAGCTGAGCTTTGTGGACTTCTCCTCAGTTGGATGAGCCCTTACTCTGGAGGCAACTTTCACCCACCAACAGTTACTAGAATGGTTGAAGCCCCATGGGGACCATAAAAACAGAGATGCAGAAACAAGGAGATGCCACCTCAACCCTAAGTTCAACACCTTCCTCTTCAAACACCACACTCAGGAATGGGTTGTTTTTCTCTCTGTGTATCAGCAACTCTTTTCTTTTTCCCTCCCAGACTGTCTTAGAGGGGGATGGCTGCAGAAAACACCTCCTCTGTGACAGAGTTTATCCTTGCAGGCTTAACGGACCAACCAAGGCTCCAGCTCCCTCTCTTCTTCCTGTTTCTGGGCTTCTATGTGGTCATCATGGTGGGGAACCTGGGCTTGATAATACTGATTGCGCTGAACTCTCACCTTCATATTCCCATGTACTTTTTCCTCTTCAACTTGTCCTTCATTGACTTCAGTTACTCCTCTGGCATCATCCCCAAAATGCTGATGAGCTTTGTCTCAAAGAACATCATCTCCTACACAGGGTGTATGACTCAGCTCTTTTTCTCCTCTTTCTTTGTCATTTCTGAATGCTTCATTCTGTCAGCAATGGCATATGACCGCTATGTGGCCATCTGTAAACCACTGTTGTACATGGTCACCATGTCTCCTCAGGTGTGTTTATTTCTTTTGCTGGGTGTCTACGGGATGGGAATTTTGGGGGCTATAGCGCATACAGGTAATATACTGTTTCTGACATTTTGTGCAGAAAACCTTCTTAATCATTATATGTGTGACATCCTTCCCCTCCTTGAGCTTTCCTGCAATAGCTCTTACCTGAATACTTTGGTGGTCTTTACTCTTGTAGCCATTGACATTGGAGCGTCTATTGTGACAATTTTTCTTTCTTATGGCTTCATTCTTTCCAGCATTTTCCACATTAGTTCTACTGAGGGCAGATCCAAAGCCTTTAGTACCTGCAGTTCTCACATAATGGCAGTTTCTCTTTTCTTTGGTTCAGGAGCTTTTGCATACCTTAAACCACCTTCTATTATACCCCTTGACCAGGGTAAGATCTGTACTGTATTTTATACCATTGTGGTGCCAGTTTTGAACCCACTAATCTACAGCCTGAGGAACAAGGATATCAAATTAGCCATGAACAAAACCTTGGGGAGAATAACTTTCTCTTGAAAAGAATTGGAAATTGAATAAAGGGATGAGAATTTTTAACTTAGAGTGTTGTTGTAATTTTATCATCATCATCAATAAGGAATTCAACCTTCATGCTTTTTTATTCTATATTTAAAATTTTTTTTAACTCTTTCCCGAATGGATTTATTCTCTCTCACCATCACCCTAACTCCTCTTTCTATATTTTATAAAAATAGTCTTTGCAATCATATAGTATGCAATATTGAATGGGGCTTCAGAATCATTTCATCTAGTCCAAAAATATAAGGAAACTACCTGGTGGCAGATCCGGGACTGAAATTCCAGCTTGAATCTCAATTGAGTTTTTTTTTTTCTTTATGCCATGTTTTCTTGCCTTATCTCTTTCTTGGAAGATGTCATTTCACATGTTATTTGACCTAATACATCTAAATTAAGAATGGATTGACAGTAATTTCATACTACTTGCACAACATAATTTTTTTTGCACAACATAATTTTAATACATCACATTTTGCAAGAGAATAGGAGGTGAAAAATTTTGTTGAGTAGGTCTTGGCAAAATGACAAGATCACTGTCTGATGAGTTTTGTCGTGTGTTAAATGGGTAGTGTGTTAGGTTTCCCAGAAGACACTATGGGGACCACTGACTTGGTGAATGGAACACCGGGGATGTGGGTTAGTGAATTAGAATTTACAGGGGAGAGAAATGGAATTTGAAGGGTAGAAAGATGCTGAGTGGAGGCATCATATTATTTCAAGGCTGAGACAGAATTTGGAGTCTCATTTCAAGGGTTATCTTGGTTGTGGTCCAAGGTCATTGGGAGCTGTGCTATCTGATCTGGTAGTCACTAGTCATGTAGGGTATTGAGCAACTGAGATGTGGATATCCAAATTGAGACATACTGAAAGTGGGCAAAGTAAGTGTGATATACACACCCAATCTCTGAAGAATATGAAAAACAATTTCATGGATATTTTTTTACTTGATTACATGTTGAAATGATAACATTTTGGAGATATTGTGTTAAACAATATATGTCATTAAAATGAATGTATCTGTTTATTTTTAAGGTATCTACTAGAAAGTTTAGAATTTGTAGGTGGCTTGCACTGCATTTCCATTGGATGACACTGGTCTAGAGGATGTAACGGAGCACTAGATCGCCCTGTGTGCATGTTCACCTGCCAGGCAGCACCAAGCTGCTGCTTATGAGGAGAGGCAATTGCTATGGAATTTTCAGGCATTGCAGACTTGATATTCTAATAATAGAGGCATATGGGTAGGAAATGGTGATCTCAAGATAAGATGACCATAAAGCCATCATATTATGAAATGGGAAATAGAGCTTTATATTAAAAATCAAAAGAACAATTTTTGTCTAAACTCACTATTATTGGTAAAATTTCTTTGTGAAGCAATGACAAATGAAGTACTAGGGGAACTATTTTGACTTATGGGGCTATTCTTTAGGAAAGTCCATTCAATTAGGATGTAGGGAAATTTGAATAACTGTTGAGTTCTGCCTTTTGATTTTTTTCATTGCTGCCAAAAGGAAAAGAATAAGGTTATGAAGGGAGGATTTAGATGAGATGAAATACCGGATCCAGCAGAAGTAGTGCCATTGAGTGTGGTTGGTAGGGGACGTGACTGTCTCACATGAGATGGACAGCAATGTGAACATTTTGTCATAGGGTGTGGTGGAGTGTGATATCACTGTTACAGAATTATGTGCTTATTATTTTGTAATTAAAAATTTTATATAATAAAAGAGGTATGTTTTGTGCCAGATGCTGTGGATGCCAAAATTTAGGGAACCTTGAATTTAGGAGTTGGGGTTGGTGTATTTAATTTGCTCTTCAATATAGGTCATGAAAGAATACAGAAAACTCCTTTTGAAAATTTTGTGCCCTGACTTTTATATAGCAAAGTACAGAAATCTTAAATGTACAGCTCATTGAACTTTTGCACATGAATACATAACCGCACCTAGATCAAGATGTGCAACATTTCTGTCTACTTTTGAAAGTTTCCTCTGGCATCTTTCCAGTAAATACAACCTGCCCTCCACCCCATGCCCCACAGCTATCCACTCTTCTGACTTCTGACTCTATACATTGTAGAGTGTTGTCTGTACTTGAACTTCATATAAACTGCTACTCGATTGTTTGTGGCTTCTCTTCTTCATCATAAAGCCTGTCATGTACATGTATATTGCAGTATGTATGGGTAGATTATGTTATACTGCTGTGTAGTATTCCATCATGTGAATATACAATTATTTAGCCTGTTCATAAAGTTAGATAGTTTCAAGCTTTTGTCTATTAGTGATAAAGCCTTTAGAGACATTTAGCATGTGTATTTGCAAACATCTCAAAATATTGTGCATGTGTATTTGCAAACATTGGCAAACATTTTGCCAGTGTTTGCTTATTTTGATTGAATAAGCAAAGATTTCTTTTGGATTATACTTATATGTGGATCTGTGGGATAATAGAGTAGGCTTATGTGCAGCTTTTATAAACATCACTGCCAAACATCACTGTTTTCTAATGTTTGATTCAATTTGCATTGCTATCAACAACGTTTGAGGATTCTAACTGTGTTACATCCTTGTCAATTCTTGGTATTTTTATTTTACCCCTATTTTATCCTTTATGCAAAAATGTATTTTCATTCTGGTATGGACAGTGGAATGCTTTTTTGTCGAACTTTTTTCCCTGATAAGTAATGATGTTGGGCACCTTTTCACATGTATACTGGCTGTTTGGATATGTTCTTTGAAGTAATTATTCAAGTCATTTCTTCTTTAAAAAAATAGGGTAGTTAGTTGTTTTCCTGTTGTGTTGTATTGAAGGAATTTTAAAATGCACATGTAAGTCTATATAAGTGTACATGTTTCTGTTTGTGCATATGTGTATATATATATTCTGTTTGTGCATATGTGATATATATATATAAAAATATATGGATAATACATTCATACATATAGTCATCTTCCTCTCCCTATCTTCCTCAGACTATGCCTTACTTATCCTAAATGATATTTTTTGATAGCCAATATTTTTAATTTAAATGAAGTTTGATTTATCAACTTTGCCTTTCATAGTCAGTGCTGTGTCCTAATTAAGAAATTCTTNTTTAAAAAAATAGGGTAGTTAGTTGTTTTCCTGTTGTATTGAAGGAATTTTAAAATGCACATATAAGTCTATATAAGTGTACATGTTTCTGTTTGTGCATATGTGTCTATATATATTCTGTTTGTGCATATGTGATATTTATATATATATATATATATATAAATATATGGATAATACAGTCATACATATAGTCATCTTCCTCTCCCTATCTTCCTCAGACTATGCCTTACTTATCCTAAATGATATTTTTTGATAGCCAATATTTTTAATTTAAATGAAGTTTGATTTATCAACTTTGCCTTTCATAGTCAGTGCTGTGTCCTAATTAAGAAATTCTTTACTGTTCTTGTTGAGGCCAGAAGAACAATGTGGAAGATTTATGAGTTAAGTTTTGTATTGGATCAAAGCGGGGTTTTGATGTATGTGTATATTTGCTCATAAATGTCCAGTGATTGTTCTTTTACCTGTGTTAGAAATCAGTGGATTCTATTTGTGTGTGTTTGTTTTCATCTATTTGTCTATCCTGATGCCAGTACCATACAGTTTTGATTGCTGTAGCTTTATACTAATTTTTTGAAATCAGTTAGTAAAAGTCCTGAATTTCATTCACTTCTTTCAAAGTTTCTTGGCTCTTTTTGGACTGGTGAATTTCCATATGAATTCTAGACTCAGCTTGTAAGTTCCTGAAAAACAACCTGCTGCGATTTTGATTGTATTGGGATTGTGTTGACTATGGATTTTGTGTTGGGGGAGGAGGAATTGACATTTTTCTTCTACCTCAGTAATAAATGGGAGTGGGTACTTTGTTACAGTCTCTTCAGCATGGCATAGTTTCAGAATTTTAACAATTTCCATCCTGATGGGTGAGAAGCAGTGTTTCAATTTTGGTATAATTTGCATTTCTTTAATTTTAAGAAACATGGGCAGTGGTGTCATGTATTTAATGACTGTTGCTCTTTTACTTCTTTTTTTTAAATAGATTTATTTATTTATCCTTAGAGGGGAAGGGAAGGAGAGAAGGGGAGAAATAACAATGTATGGTTGCCTCTCATGAGTCCCCTACTGGGAACTGGCCTGCAACCCAGGCATGTGCCCTGACTGGGAATCTAACTGCGATTCTGTGGTTCGCTGGCCCATGCTCAATCCACTGAGCTGCACCTGCCAGGGCAGTCTTATTACTTCTTTTTTGGAATGTCTCTTCATACTTTTTCCTCATGTTTCTGCTGGATTTTGGCCCTCTCAGTTTTTAGGAGGACTATATATTGGGTACAACAGCTTTCTGTTTGAGGTATAAGTTGCATGTTTTCCTCTCATTTGTGATTTGGCTTTTGACCATTCTTATGATGAAATTTTTTAATTAAATGTATCAATCTTCTGTTGTTTCTGTATTTTAATGATAGTTAGAAATATTTTCTCTCCTCTTAGGTTATAAAGAAAGTCACTCATTTTTATCATAATGTGATTGTATGGTTTTATTTATTTATTCTTAATTTTAATATCTGGTCATTTTAGAAATTTTACCAGATTATGGTGTGAAGAATGGATCCAACTATATATTTCCCCAGAAGACCATCGTGTGGATTTATTGCCATGTATAAAAAGAACATTTTTTTTCCCATGGGTTTCAGCAGTTGCCTTCATTCTGTACAAAGTTTCCTAGGCACCTGGGATATTTTTTGTTTCCCATTGCATTCTATTGGTCTGTCAGTCTATTCATAACCCAATACCCAACTGATTGGATTACAGAAGCTTTATAATATTTCATGTCTTGAAGGTCACTTACCACATATTGTTCTTTTTTTAATGGTTTTCCTGGCTATTCATGTTCAACCCCAACCTTTATAATTAATCTCTCTGGTTCTAGAAGATAACTTAAAGCCATATTTATTGATTGCACCTTAAATTTATAAGTAAACATAGGAAGAATTGACATCTTTGGATCTTGCGACTTCCAATCTTGAACTATGGCACATCTCCTCATTTTTTTGCAGGTGAACTTCAGTATCTTTTAGGAGTGTTTTATACTTTTTCTCATCCATTTGAGAACATTGTTATTACATTCATGCATGGGAATTTTATTTTACTTTTGCACCGGTAACGAAAGTTTTCTCTCTCACTGTATTTTCATATTATTATGTATTTGTATGTATCAATTACATGCTAATTTTATACTTGGTAAAGTAAATATATGTACAATATTTTTCATGTATTCTTTCAGGTTTTCCAAATATGTAATAAACTATTTTATAATGAAAAATAATTTTACCTCTTTCTCTCTAATTTTCATGCCTCTTATTTCATTTACATCTATAACTGCATTTTCTAATACTTCATTTAATACATTGTTTAATAATACTAAAGACTGTAGTCATCTTGGTTTTACTAGTTCTAATTAGGAATGCCTCTAGAGTTTCCTAATTAAGTGGCTGACTTTTGGTTTGAGTTGTACATATTTTTCATCATGTAAGAGAAGTATAGCTCATTTCCAGATTCGAAAGTAAGTATTCTGAAAGCATAAAAAGATGTTGAATTCTGTCAACTTCTTTTCATCTTCTTTGGAATTTGTTTTCTCAAAATTTCCTCTTTGTTCTTAGATCTTTAAACTATCCCTACAGTCTCTTGTACATTTAAACATATTCAAGTATGCTTTTACCCTTAGGAATTTTCTTTGCTTTTCCCTTCCCCTTTTCTGTCCCAAATTAAGACGAGTGACCAGTGCTTCTTTCTTCTTTGCATTCGCAGTCTCGTGCCTATTTTTGTATGTTATTTATGCAATTTTTGCCCATGTCTCCCTTTCTACCGCAGCGTTGTAGTGTAGCATCCTTATTCAGATGAATTTATATTTCAAAACCTGACCAATCAGTGCCAAGGAGACTTCACATCTGATTTTCAGGGCATCCCTGAACCTGAGTTCAGCTCCTATTTTTGTGACTTTGTCTTTCTTTTTTAAAAAATATATTTTATTGATTATGCTATTAAAGTTATCCCAATTTTCCCCCTTTATGTCCTTTCTGCCATGTACCCCCAAACCCTCCAGCCTCCCCCTGCTTTGTTAATGTCTGTTGGTTGTACATACAAGTTCTTTGACTTCTCTATTTCCTTTAGCATTCTCAACCTCTCCCTGTCTATTTTATGCCTACTAATTATGCTTCTTGTTCCCTGTACCCTTCTTCCCTCATTCGGCCTCTCCCCACTCCTCCTGGAAACCCTCCATGTGATGTCCATTTTTCTGATTCTCTTCCCATTCTAGTTGTTTGCTTAGTTTTTGTTTCCATTTTTTAGAACTGTTCAGTTGTTGATAGTTGTGAGTTTGTCATTTTACTTGCTGGTGTGGCTCAGTGCATTGAGCACAAGACTATGTACCAAAAGGTTGCTGGTTTGATTCCCAGTGAGGGCACACACCCGAGTTGTGAGCCAGGTTGCCAGTTGGGACACTTGAGAGACAACCACATATTGATGTTTATGTGACTTGATTACTGTCCTGAAATCTAGGCATCAGGCCACCAGGTGGAAGGAGTCACTTGTCTTACCCAAATTTGAAGGTATCGTGCCCTCTCCAATTTTTCACTGCCTGTGAAGCTTCAGTTATGCAAGATGAATAAATTCTAGAGATCTCCTACGTGATGCAGAGCATGTAGTTAACAATACTGCATTGTGCTCTTACAAATTGTTACAAGGATAAATCTCATGTTAAGTGATCTTACCATTATAAAAAATCAAACCAAAACAGCTAAGACACCTATACTAGGAACATAGCATTAAAAAGCCCACTATAGACCTGGCTGGTGTAGCTCAGTTTACTGAACATGGGCCTGTGAAGCAAAGGGTCGCTGGTTCATTTCCCAGTCAGGGCACATGCCTGGGTTGCAGGTCAGGTCCCCAGTAGAGGACACATGAGAGGTAAACACACATTAATGTTTTTCTCCCCACACTCTTTCTCTTTTCCTTCCCCCTCTTGAAATTAAATAAATTAATTTTAAAATTTATTAAAAAGTCCACTATATATCATGTCATTTATATGAGAAAATACATAGCTTTATTTAAGAAAGTAAATTTTAGGAAAAAATTGCACGATTCAACTAACACCAGGAATTAAAAAAATTTTTCCCACTTACTGGGCATAATTTGATTCTGGTATTTTTTTTAAATGTAGTAATTCTGGAAGTATGGAATAATAAGTCAATAAAAGCATGAATCATTCATATAGTGACCTTCTGCCTGGCCACTGTGGAAAACAGTATGGAGTTGTCACAGAAAAGTTAAGTTGGGACTGCTTTATAACCCAGCAATTCCACATCTGGAAATATATCCAAAGAAATCCAAAACACTAATTCAAAGATTCTCTGCTCCCTGGTGTTCATTGCAGCATTATTTACACTTGCCAAGATATGGAGGCAGCCCAAGTGTCCGTCCATCACTTGATGAGAGGATTATAAACTTGTGGTACAATAACACAATGGAAGACTACTTGGCTGAAAAAAAAGAGGGAAATCTTACCTTTTGGGAGAGCATGGATGGAACTGTAGACTATTAGGTTAAATGCGATCAGTCAGTCAGAGAAAGACAAATATCCTGTGATTTCACTCACTTGTGGATTCTAATGAATGGAATAAACTAACAAACAAAATAGAAGCAGAATCATGGATACAGAGAACAGACTCACACATAGGGGATCAGGGGAAAAGATCAAGGAATTAAGAAAAAAATTGGAAAAGCTCATAGGCAGACAACAGTAGGGTTATCACCAGAGTGAAGAAGTGGGGGAAAAGAGAGGGGATAAGTGGCAATGGAAGGAGACTTGACTTGGGGTGGTGAACACACAATACAACATACAGATGATGTGTTATGGAAATGTACCCATGAAACCTACATAACTTTATTAAACAGGGTCACCCCCCAAAATTCAATTAAAAATAAATTTTAAAGAGAAGACAATGAACTGTGAAAATCCTTCTTTTAACACAATAAAAAGATTACAAATATGAATAATCGAATGGCAATAAATACATATTTATCCACACTTATTTTACATGCAGATGGATTAAATGCTGCCATCAGAAGACATACAGTGGCTTAAAGATAACAAAATAAGACACTTCCATGTGCGATCTTCAAATCAAAGACTCACACACACTGAAAGTAAAGGGATGGAAAAATGTCCTACATGAAAATGGAAATAAAGGAAAGACAAAAATAGCTGTGGTAGCAATACTCATCCCAGAAAAAATAGAGTTTGAAACAGGCTATAACAAGAGACAAAGTAGGATCCAGCAACTTCACTTCTGGGTATTTATCCAAAGAAACCTGTATCTTCATTGCAGCATTATTTACAATAGCCAAGATATGGAAGTAACATGAGTATCTATCAAGAGATGAGTGGAGGAAGAAGGGGTGCAGACATACAATGGAATACGACTCAGCCACCAAAAGGAAAGAGATCTTGCACCACAACAACATGGATGGTCCTAGAGGGTGTTATCCTGAGTGGAATGAATCAGACAGAGAAAGACAAATGCCAGATGATTTCACGTCTTTGTGGAATCTAAAAAACAAAATAAGCAACAAGCAGAAAAGAAAGAAACTCATAAATGCAGAGAACATTTTGATGGCTGTGAGATTAGACGGTTTGTGGGAAAGAGTGAGAAAGGTGAAGGGATGTAGGGATTAAGAAGTAGAAATTGGTAGTTGCAGAATAGTCATGGGGAGGTAAAGTACAGCCCAGGAAATACAGTCAATAACTCTGTAGTACCTATGTATGGTGCCAGATGGGGACTAGATTTATTGAGGTGACCTGGTTGTAAGTTGTATAAATGTCTAATCATGGGGTTGCACACCTGAAACTAAGATGATATTCTACATCAACTGTGATTGTAAAATAAAAGGAAATAAATTATATTTTTTTAAAATAGAGTGAATAATAAAGAAATCTTCTATGTTTTTATCATTTCACTTAAAATGATAATGAACTCTCTATCAGATAGGAACAGCATCAGTAATTTTAAGTACAAAACACTTTTCTCCTGTTCCTTTGTTATTAGTGACCACTCTTTTAATACTTGTGGCCTGACATCACTATGGCATCTGTCTCTCAGGTCTGTTCTCTGTCAACTCTTGGTTTGTGTAGGGACAAATATCGGTGGCATAATGACCCACGCAGTGGGGAACATCAGCGTGTCTTTCTGTAACCACAACACCATCAACCATGGCACGTGGTGCAACACACCTGCTCTCATCAAACTCTCTTTATTCAGCACTATTCACAAGCATTTGGATTTCGTAGCCATAAGCGTTACAACTGACCATCTTCGTCTGGTACGTACTCATTCTTATTTTCCTCCCTCCTAAAGCAGATGCAAAAGCTGCTCTTTCTTCCTTTTGGGTCAGGAAAACGCTTTACTTCAGATCACATCCTGGGACCAGGAACAACATTGTGGGTTCTCAGGTGAATCTGAATCACACAGACGATTTGCTAAAACATAGATTCCAGGCCCCCTTCATAGAGTTTTTGATCCAGTAGTTCTCGGGGAGGATTTGAGACTTTTCAGTCATAAGAAGTTCCCCAGTAATGCCTCTCCTGCTGCCTGGGTTGCAACCATGGAGAACGGCATCTTTTACCACAAAGCAGCAGCCATGCTGAACTATCCTCTGAGCACCTCATTTCCTGAGGCCAAAACTTGAGATTTTTCTTCTGACCTGGAGAAATGATGATATATCGTTTTATTTTTCAGTTTTTCTGGCTGAGCATTCTCAATTTTAACCGTTTTCTTTCTAAAAAGTGATGGGTGTCATTTTCTCCCCAAATATTTTTTCTCCTCCTTTCTTTTGCGTGCAGCCTTCTCTACTCTTCATTTGGTTTACTTCCCACCACTCTTGCATTCGGTTCCCCAAAGACCCTGAGATGAAGACTTAGGTGAGAGTTATTTGTCAGGAAGCCTCCCAGGTAAACCCAGTGAGAACTCAGAAGTGAGACCCTAGGAGGCTGGGAAAGTGTGTATGGAAGCACCATGTGACAACCGCCAGTGACAGACCACACACTCGGTGCTGCTTCCATGAGATCATAAGGGATTTTCAGCCAAGAGTTTGTGATGCTGAGAGAAATGGCTGGACCTGACCACAATGTTGAATTTGCTGCTAGTTCTGGGTGGTTTAAATAAACAATGAGGCTCAGCTCGCCTCCCAGGCTTACTGGAGTTGTCAAGTGAGGAACAGTGATCTGGGAAGGAGGGAAGCGCAGGAGGGCACCCCGGCACATACATAAACTAAAACTAAACTAAACTAAAAGGAAATAAGTTTAAAAAACATTTCCTTAAAATTATTATGCACCCTACCATCGCCTGCTAACAGAATGGAGCATTGCTTTTTGGTAAAACTGATTAGCCTAAAATGAGAGAACTGGATCTCCAGGATAGGAGCTGCTAGTGATACAGACCACTGAAACACGGGAAGAGTGAAGTGCTGTTTTTGACCATTCTGGCCAAAGCACATCTGTGTTCTATCATTTAGCACATCTGTGTTCTATCAGCTTAGGACACTTTCAATTTCAAGAAAAGAGCCAAGGATCACTAAGCAGTTTTTAACCCTTTGCACGTGGAAGGAGACTTAAGGGAAACAAAGAATGTTGTGAGGCAGTTGCTGTACCATACAGTTCTGTTTGGGGTTTGGGTAACTGTAACATATATGCTTGGGGGTTGGGGGAGATGTTTCTAGAGTTTTAAATGAAACAGCCCGAAAATGATAACTTCAGATAATCTTTCTCACGTTTTCTGCCCCTGCTGGGTGATCTCCAAACTACAATTTCAGACAAGGTTTTTCACACAGTGGGCCACAATTTGAAAGTGGACCATGGCAGCAACTCCATAGGGCAGAACTCTTGGGAAAATCCCAGGAACATCAGCAACAAGAAGTCTGCAGCTATGAACTTGACCATCGGATCCAAGTTAAGCACCAGCATAATCTTGGAGTTGGGCCCCTGTGGTGAAGCAGTGTGGCACCTGTGGGCATGTGTTATGCAGTTGTGTATGCAAGTGATGGGAGAGTGCTGAATGTGCACATGCAGACTAGGTAGGATTGCCAGAGTGAGGACAACAGCATCAGGCAGCTGGCCCTGGGTGGGTGTCTGTAGTCCCAGCCTTGGGAGTGTCTGTGCAAGGAGCAAAACTTGATGCTCTAAATAACATACAAGGATATGGGCCAGGACATTATGGGCAGGGTTTATTGTGTATAGGACTCAATTGGTGGTCAGGCCAGGCTGTTTTGTACAGGTAGGTGGAGCCCTGTGGCTTTATACTGCCCTCTCATTAGTGAAGTATGTGCAGGGGGAAACTGGGGATGAGGCGGGAAGGGGTGTTGTGAGGCCACCCATGTACATGATGTTGAACATAGTATGAGTTTACTTAAATGCATCAGAGGTCTTGATATTGTTGTGCAGGTGGCACTAGAGATCTAAAACTTGACTGGGACAGTTACCGTAGTGTGGTATTTATCTTCCTGATGAATTCAACTCTGTTCCTGATTTGTGCCCTGAAATTTCTCCTCTTTGGGTATAAAATTTTACTCCTGTCACATGTCTTTTGCCAACGTATGGTAATCACATTTATACAATTGTGTTTGACACTCCAACAATTCTCTAGAAATGTTCAAAAATGCATGAATTCATAGACACAAGATCGTGATCTTTGAAAATTGAAGACATAGACTGCCATAGAAAACTTTTCTTCTGTTCTGTTGATATCTAGGAATCTTTTCCTTTTTTAAAAAAATATTTATTGTTGTCCGATTATAGTTGCCTGTGTTTATTTTCCACCATTCCCCCACCCTCCCACCACCCTAGCCAAACCTACCCCTCTCCCTACCTTCCATGCCACCCCCAGCTTGGTTGTGTTCATGTGTCCTTTATAGGTGTTCCTGAAAACCCTTCCCCTCTTTCCCTCTTAATCCCTTCCACCTCTCCTCTGGTTACTGTCAGATTGTTCCTAAGTTCAATGTCTCTGGTTATATGTTGATTGCCTTTTTCTTTTGTTGATTAGGTTCCATGCATTTCTTACTATGTGACCTGTTAAACTTTGTTAAAAAATGCATTTCTTACTATGTGACTTTGGGTGACTCGTACATGCTTCAACTTAATTATCCTTAAAATGAAAAAAGGGATACAGTCTTTATGCTTTGTGAGGATTGATTAGCACATGGTGTGTGTGAAGGAGCTTTGTGAACTACAGAGAACATTGTAAGTGTCACATCTTGCCTTGACTTCAAACCCAGTGAGTGTAGGAATGGAGAAGGAGCCACTGGAAAATCAGCTGTGCAAAGGTCACCGTTTTATTCCAATCTCTTAGGCTCATAGCATCCTGATGGTTGGTTCTCAGCATCACTAATGGGTTGCCTGGGTCTAGGGATATCTCTGGTGATGTGATTCTTATTGACTGAAATCTGGGCTCACTAACGGAAATTGTGCTGCTGTTGATAAAATAAAACATACAAAAATGTTAGTAGAAAAGAAGTATATACCAATATCCTTCGTGAATTTACATGCCAAAAAATTGACTGGAGAAACTGGCCAACAAAAAAAAAACCCAAAGGAACACAAAAGTAGTTTTATATAATTTTGAAGTAGAGTTTGACGCTAGGAACATAAGGTTGACCTCATATTGAGAAATCAGTTAATGTCCTATGTA
>NW_028096063.1:0-11953 GCF_014824575.4 Sturnira hondurensis
TTTCCGCGGGCGATGATGCATGAGATCCCCTTATTGCTTTTCCATCCCGATTATGACAGTTATCGTGAGTCTGCTCCACCGCTGCCTGACCACTTGGATTGTAGGGAGTCCTGTGGGAAGCGAAACCCATCGGGCATCCGAGTAAAAATGAATGAAATATGTACGTGTTCGAATTGGATTACAAGGACAGCATAATGAGTGATAGCTGGTCTCCAAGTTACTGGAGAAGTCAGTCCCTAAGATTTAATTTCTGTAGGTGGGGGATGCACACCAACTGCAGAGCCCTGTGGAGGGAAAGGCAAGGCACCGCGCAGCTCCTCTCTCAAGGAGGGAGTTCCATGGGAGGCAGCTACACTTCCTGATACCAGGAAGAGCAGTTCCCAACATCTCCTTCTTTTCTGCTTCTTAAATCAATTGTTGCTGTTTGGCCCGTGAATCCTACCAGGGTGCAGTGCCCCGTGCAGGCACCAGAAAACAATGTCCGTATACATCATGAAGCACACACAAAGATTCAGAGGAGGACGGGTCTAGGAGCTGCCCAGACACAAACTCCTGAGATGACTCCTCTGAAAAGTGCATGCACGTCCAAGGGAGTAACAACACTAACAGGTGTCTGGTTACATTTTGGTGTGGGCGAGGATTAGCGCAACCTTCAGGAAAGGTTGCGCAAGTCACACAGTAGTCTGAGCACCAAGCAGGCCTGGTCACCCAAGGGAGAAGGTCATTCCGGGGGTTGTCTTGCACGCTGTCTTACCCCACACTGGTCTCCCACGTGGTGTCGAGATGCGTTTCCTTGTCTAATGAAGCGGTTCCCTGAATCTCTCTCCCTCAGTTTGGTCCTGACTGCTCTATATCCCCCCAAAGTTTGCCCCTTGCCGCTCTCCTGTACAACCCAAACCGGGAAAGTCATTTGCAAAGGCATCAAAGCACACAAGGCATTTTGGCAATCAGCAAAATACCGGCAGCTCCAAAGACCCACATTCTCAGAAGAAGTGCATCAGGCCAAGTTTCGGGGTTCAAGCAGACCACATTTTCATGGAGGGTGGAGAGCATCTCCTGCTTGGTTAGGCCTCGAATCGCCTGCAGCTACTAATGAAGTAGCTCCCAGCTGCAGTTTCCTGATCTGTCTCTTTCACTAGGCAGGAAAAGTCCTAAGGTGATGTGGAATACCGCTCCAGGAATTCCACTTCAGGTGGATGACACCGAGTTTGCCTCCGTCTCCGGGGAGCAAAGTCTAACGGGGGGGATGCGGGTCACGTCCAGAGCAGCTTTTCCGGGGATAAGGCTTCACCCTCTTCACCGGCGGTAGGGAAGGCCCTTTGGTAAAGGAAACAGCAGCACAGCCTCTCCCACAAATGAAAATATTAGAGGGCCCTGCCAAAGGCCATCAAGGAATACTTCTACACAAGGGGTAGAGAGTTATCCAGGGAAAGCAGCTTCCTACGAAATGTCCCTATTGCCCAGGAATGAAGAATGGGAAACGCTTCACTCTGGATATAACAAAGTGCCTTCCGCACCAGTGCCAGCAAAGGATACATCTAAACAACGCGTAGATTCTTATCGAAGGAAACGGCTTCTTAAAATATCCATATTGCCCAGGAAAGAAGAATCGGCGAAGAGCTTCACTCTGCAGATAACACAGCACCTTCTGCAGCAGTGCCAGCAAAGGATACTTCTACACAAGGGGTAGAGACATATCGAGGGAAACCGCATCAAACGAAATGTCCCTAGTGCTCAGGAAAGAAGAAAGGGCGAAACGCTTCACTTGCAGATAACACAGACCTTTAACAGCAGTGCCAGCAAACGATACTTCTACACAAGAGGTAGAGACTTATTGGGGGAAACCCGCGTCCTACGAAAAGTCCCTCTTGCCCAGGAACAAAGAAACGGCAAACCCTTCACCATGCAGATAACACAGTACCTTCCGCAGCAGTGCCAGCAAAGGATACTTCTACAAAAGGGGTAGAGAGTTATCGGTGGAAACCGTTTCCTACAATATGTCCCTATTGCCCAGGAACAAAGAAACGGCGAACCCTTCACCATGCAGATAACACCTTACCTTACGCAGCAGTGCCAGCAAAGGATCCTTCTACACAGGTGGTAGAGACTGATCTGGGGAAACCTGCTTCCTACGAAATGTCCCTATTACCCAGAAACAAAGAAACGGTTAAAAGCTTCACTCTGCATATAACACAGTACCCTGCGCAGCAGTACGAGGAAAGGATACTTCTACACAAGGGGTAGAGACATATCGGGGGAAACGCGATTCCTACGAAATGTCCCTAGTGCCCAGGAAAGAAGAAAGGGCGAAACGCTTCACTTCCAGATAACACAGTCCATACACAACAGTGCCAGCAAAGGATACTTCTACACAAGGGGTAGATACTTCTCAGGGGAAACCTCGCTTCCTACAAAATGTCCCTATTGCCCAGGAACTAAGAAAAGGCAAATCCTTAACCGTGCAGATAACACAGTACCTTCCGCAGCAGTGCCAGCAAAGGATATTTCTACACAAGGGGTATAGACTTATCGGGGGAAACCCGCTGCCTACAAAATGTCCCTATTGCCCAAGAGAAAGAAATGGCAAAAAGTTTTACTCTGCAGATAACACATTACTTCCACAGCAGTGCCAGCAAAGGATACTTCTACACGAGGGGTAGAGATTATAGGGGGAGGGCCGCTTCCTTCGAAATGTCCTTAGTGCCCAGGAACGAAGAAACCGCTAAACGCTTCACTGTGCAGATAAGACAGTACCTTCCCCACCAATGGCAGCAAAGGATCCTTCTACACAAGGGGTAGAGACTGATCGAGGGAAAGCCGCTTCCTAAGAAATTTCCCTCTTGCCCAGGAACGAAGAAACGGTAAAAAGCTTCACTCTGCATATAACACAGTACGTTGCGCAGCAGTACCAGCAAAGGATACTTCTATACAAGGGGTAGAGACATATTAGGGGAAACCCGCTTCCTGCAAAATGTCCCTTGTGCCCAGGAAAGAAGAAAGGGAGAAAGGTTTCACTTGCAGATAAAACAGTAATTCCACAGCAGTGCTAGGAAAGGATACTTCTACACAAGGGGTAGAGACTTATCGGGGAAACCCGCTTCCTACGAAATGTCCCTATTCCCAGGAACAAAGAATGGCAAACCCTTCACCATGCAGATAACACAGTACCTTCCGCATCAAGGCAGCAAAGGGTCCTTCTACACAGGGGTAGAGACTTATCGGGGGAAACCCGTTTCCTACGAAATGTCCCTATTGCCCAGGAACAAAGAAACTGGGAAACGCTTCACTCTGCAGATAACACAGTACCTTCCGCAGCAGTGCCAGCAAAGGATACTTCTACACAAGGCGTAGAGACTTATCCGGGGAAACTCGCTTCCTACAATATTTCCCTATTGCGCAGGAAAGAATGGGCAAACGCTTCACTCTTCAGATAACACAGTACCTTCCACAGCACTGCCATCAAAGCATACTTCTACAGAAGGAGTAGAGACTTATCAGTGGAAACCCGCATCCTACAAAATGATCCTATTGCCCAGGAACGAAGAAACAGCAAAAAGCTTCACTCTGCAGATAACACAGTACCATCTGCAGCAGTGCTGGCAAAGGATACCTCTACACAAGAGGTAAGGACTTATCGGGGGAAACCCGCTTCCTATGAAATGTCCCTATAGCCCAGGAACAAAGGAACGGCAAACCCTTCATTCTGCAGATAACACAGAACCTTCCGCAGCAGTGCCAGTAAAGGATACTTCTACACAAGGGGTAGAGACTTAACGGGGAAACCCGATTCTTATGAAATGTCCCTAGTGCCCAGGAAATAAGAAAGGGAGAAACGCTTCACTTGCAGATAAAACAGTCCTTTGGCAGCAGTGCAAGCAATGGATCCTTCTACACAAGGGGTAGAGACTGATAGGGGGAAACGCGCTTCCTGCAAAATGTCCCTTGTGCGCAGGAAAGAAGAAAAGGCGAAATGTTTAACTTGCAGGTAACACAGTCCTTCAGCAGCAGTGCCGACAGCGAAGGATCCTTCTACACAGGGGTAGAGACTTATCAGGGGAACCCTGCTTCCTACAACATGTCCCTATTGCCCTGGAACCAAGAAACTGCGAAACACTTCACTCTGAAGATAACACAAAACCTCTCGCAGCAGTGCCAGTAAAGGATACTTCGACACTGGGTTTGAGACTATCGGGGGAAAGCCGCTTTTTGCGAAATGTCCCTATTGCGCAGGAACCAAGAAACTGCGAAACACTTCACTGTGCAGATAAAACAGTACCTTCCGCAGCAGTGCTAGCAAAGGATACTTCTACACAAGGGGTAGAGACTTATCGGGGGAAACCGGCTTCCTAGGAAATGTTCGTACTGACCAGGAACAAAGGAACTGCGAAAAACTTCACTCGTCAGATAACACAGTACCATTTGCAGCAGTGCCAGCAAACGATTCTTCTACACAAGGGGTAGAAACTTATCGGGGGAAACCTGCTTCCTACAAAATGTCCCTATTGCCAAGGAACAAACAAACGGCGAAATGCTTCACTCTTCAGATAACACAGTACCTTCCCCAGCAGTGCCAGCAAAGGATACTTCTACACGAGGGGAAGAGATTACAGGTTGAAAGCGGTTTCCTACGAAATGCCCTTAGTGCCCAGTAACGAAGAAACCACTAAACGCTTCACTGTGCAGATAAGACGGTACCTTCCGCAGCAGTGCCAGCAAAAGATACTTGTACACAAGGGGTAGAGATTATAGGGGGAAACACGCTTCCTAAGAAATGTCCCTATTGCCCAGGAACGAAGAAACCACAAAAAACTTCACTCTGCAGATAACACAGTACCATGTGAAGCAGTGCCAGCAAAGGATCCTTCTACACAAGGGGTAGAGACTGATCGGGGGAAAGCCGCTTCCTAAGAAATGTCCCTATTGCCCAGGAACGAAGAAACGGTAAAAAGATTCACTCTGCATATAACACAGTACGTTGCGCAGCAGTACCAGCAAAGGATACTTCTATACAAGGGGTAGAGACATATCAGGGGAAACCCGCTTCCTGCGAAATGCCCTTGTGCCCAGGAAAGAAGAAAGGGCGAAACGTTTCACTTGCAGATAAAACAGTCCTTCCACAGCAGGGCTAGGAAAGGATACTTCTACAAAAGGGGTAGAGACTTATCGGGAGAAACCTGCTTCCTACGAAATGTCCCTATGCCCAGGAACAAAGAATGGCAAACCTTTCACCATGCAGATAACACAGTACCTTCCGCATCAGCGCTAGCAAAGGATCCTTCTACACAGGGGTAGAGACTTATCGGGGGAAACACATTTCCTACGAAATGTCCCTATTGCCCAGGAACAAAGAAACTGGGAAACGCTTCACTCTGCAGATAACACAGTACCTTCCGCAGAGGTGTTAGCAAAGGATACTTCTACACAAGGGGTAGAGACTTATCCGGGGAAACTCGCTTCCTACAATATTTCCCTATTGCGCAGGAAAGAATGGGCAAACGCTTCACTCTGCAGATAACACAGTACCTCCCGCAGCACTGCCATCAAAGCATACTTCTACACAAGGAGTAGAGACTTATCAGTGGAAACCCGCTTCCTACGAAATGTCCCTATTGCCCAGGAACGAAGAAGCGGCAAAAAGCTTCACTCTGCAGATAACACAGAACCATCTGCAGCAGTGCCGGCAAAGGATACCTCTACACAGGAGGTACGGACTTATCGGGGGAAACCCGCTTCCTATGAAATGTCCCTATTGCCCAGGAATGAAGGAACGGCGAAACGCTTCACTCTGCGGAAAACACAGTACCTTCCACAGCAGTGCCAGTAAAGGATACTTCTACACAAAGGGTAGAGACATATCGGGGGAAACCGGCTTCTTAAGAAATTACCCTATTGCGCAGGGAAGAAGAATGGGCAAATGCTTCACTGTGCAGATAACACAGTACCTTTCACAAAACTGCCAGCAAAGGATCCTTCTACACAAGGGGTAGAGAATTATCTGGGAAACCCGCTTCTTGCGAAATGTCCCTATTGCCTAGGACCGAAGAAACAGCAAAAACCTTCCCTCTGCAAATAACACAGTACCATCTGCAGCAGTGCCGGCAAAGGATACTTCTACAAAACTGGTAAGGACTTATCAGGGAAAACCCGCTTCCTACGAAATATCCCTAGTACCCAGGAACGAAGAAACGGCGAAACAGTTTACTCAGAAAATAACACAGTACCTTCTGCAGCATTACCAGCAAAGGACCCTTCCACGCAAGGGGTAGAGACTTATCGGGGGAAACCCGCTTCCTCCGAAGTTTCCCTATGGCGCAGGAAAGAAGAATGGGCAAACTCTTCCCTTTGCAGATAACACAGTACCTTCTGCAGCAGTGACAGCAAAGGATCCTTCCCCACAAGGTGCAGAGACTTATGGGGGAATCCCGCTTCCTATGAAATGTACCTATTGCCCAGGAACGAAGGAACGGCAAACCCCTCACCCTGCAGATAACACAGTACCTTCCGCAGCAGTGCCAGCAAAGAATCCTTCTACACAAGGGGTAGACACAATCGGGGGAGACCCGCTTCCTACGAAATGTCCCTATTACCCAGGAATGAAGAAACGGTAAAAAGCTTCACTCTGCATATAACACAGTACGTTGCGCAACAGTACCAGCAAAGGATACTTCTACACAAGGGGTAGAGACATATCAGAGGAATCCCGCTTCCTGCGAAATGTTCTTTGGGCCCAGGAAAGAAGAAAGGGTGAAATGTTTCACTTGCAGATTCCACAGTCCTTCCACAGAAGTGCCAGTATAGGATACTTCTACACAAGGGGTAGATACTTATCGGGGGAAATCCGCTTCCTACGAAATGTCTCTATTACCCAGGAACAAAGAAACGGTGAAACGCTTCACTCTGCAGATAACACCGTACCTTCCGCAGCAGTGCCAGCAAAGGATACTTCTACACAACGGGTAGAGACTAATCGGGGGAAACCCACTTCCTACGATATGTTCCTATTGCCCAGGAACAAAGAAACGACGAAACACTTCACTCAGCAGATAACACAGTACCTTCCGCAACAGTGCCAGCAAAGGATCCTTCTACGCAAGGGGTAGACAGAATCAGAGGAAACCCGCTTCCTACGAAATGTCCCTAGTGCCCAGGAACAAAGAAACTGGGAAACGCTTCACTCTGCAGATAACGCAGTACCTTCCATAGCAGTGCCAGCAAAGGATACTTCTACACAAGGGGCAGATACTTATCCGGGGAAACCCGCTTCCTACGAAATGTTTCTATTGCCCAGGAACGAAGAAACGGCAAAAAGCTTCACTCTGCAGATAACACAGTACCTCCCGCAGCGCTGCCATCAAAGCATACTTCTACACAAGGAGTAGAGACTTATCAGTGGAAACCCGCTTCCTACGAAATGTTCCTATTGCCCAGGAACGAAGAAACGGCAAAAAGCTCCACTCTGCAGATAACACAGTACCATCTGCAGCAGTGCCGGCAAAGGATACCTCTACACAAGAGGGAAGGACTTATCGGGGAAACTCGCTTCGTATGACATGTCCCTATTGCCCAGGAACGAAGGAACGGCAAACCCTTCACTCGGCAG
The DNA here is from genome assembly GCF_014824575.4 of Sturnira hondurensis. Lineage (NCBI taxonomy): Eukaryota > Metazoa > Chordata > Mammalia > Chiroptera > Phyllostomidae > Sturnira > Sturnira hondurensis. The sequence continues at coordinate 7,601 of NW_028096063.1, forward strand.
ATAACACAGTACCTTCCACAGCAATGCCAGCAAAGGATAATTCTACACAAGAGGTAGAAACTTATCGGGGGAAACCTTCTTCGTACAAAATGTTCATATTTTCAAGAAACAAACAAACGGCGAAATGCTTCACTCTGTAGATAACACAGTACCTTCCCCAGCAGTGCCAGCAAAGGATACTTCTACACGAGGGGTAGAGATTATAGGGGGAGGGCCGCTTCCTTCGAAATGTCCTTAGTGCCCAGGAACGAAGAAACTGCTAAACGCTTTACAGTGCAGATAAGACGGTACCTTCCCCAGCAGTGCCAGTAAAGGAACCTTCTACAAAAGGGGTAGAGACTGATCGGGGTAAAGCCGCTTCCTAAGAAATTTCCCTATTGACCAGGAACGAAGAAACGGTAAAAAGCTTCAATCTGCATATAACACAGTACGTTGCGCAGCAGTACCAGCAAAGGATACTTCTATACAAGTTGTAGAGACATATCAGGGGAAACCCGCTTCCTGCAAAATGTCCCTTGTGCCCAGGAAAGAAGAAAGGGCGAAACGTTTCCCTTGCAGATAAAACAGTCCTTCCACAGCAGTGCTAGGAAACGATACTTCTACACAAGGTGTAGAGACTTATCAGGGGAAACCCGCTTCCTACGAAATGTCCCTATTCCCAGGAGAAAAGAACGGCAAACACTTCACCATGCAGATAACACAGTACCTTCCCCATCACTGCCAGCAAAGGATCCTTCTACACAGGGGTAGAGACTTATCGGGAGAAACCCGTTTCCTACGAAATATCCCTATTGCCCAGGAACAAAGAAACTGGGAAACGCTTCACTCTGCAGATAACACAGTACCTTCCACAGGAGTGCTAGCAAAGGATACTTCTACACAAGGCATAGAGACTTATCCGGGGAAACCAGCTTGCTACGATACTTCCCTATCGCGCAGGAAAGAATGGGCAAACGCTTCACTCTGCAGATAACACAGTACCTACCACAGCACTGTCATCAAAGCATACTTCTACAGAAGGAGTAGATACTTATCAGTGGAAACCCGCTTCCTATGAAATGTTCCTATTGCCCAGGAACGAAGAAACGGCAAAAAGCTTCACTCTGCAGGTAACACAGTACCATCTGCAGCAGTGCTGGCAAAGGATACCTCTACACAAGAGGTAAGGACTTATCGGGGGAAACCCGCTTCCTATGAAATGTCCCTATTGCCCAGGAACCAAGGAACGGCAAACCCTTCACTCTGCATAAAACACAGTACTTTGCGCAGCAGTACCAGGAAAGGATACTTCTACACAAGGGGTAGAGACATATCGGGGGAAACGCGCATCCTACGAAATGTCCCTAGTGCTCAGGAAAGAATAAAGGGCGAAACGATTCACTTGCAGATAACACAGTCCTTACACAACTGTGCCAGCAAAGGATACTTCTACACAAAGGGTAGAGACTTATCGGGGAAAACTTGCTTCCTACGAAATGTCCCTATTGCCCAGGAACTAAGAAAAGGCAAATCCTTAACCGTGCAGATAACACAGTACCTTCCGCAGCAGTGCCAGCAAAGGATACTTCTACACAAGGGGTATAGACTTATTGGAGGAAACCCACTGCCTACGAAATGTTACTATTGCCCAAGAAAAAGAAACGGCAAAAAGCTTTACTCTGCAGATAACACAGTACCTTCCATAGCAGTGCCAGCAAAGGATCCTTCTACACAAGGGGTAGAAATTTATCGGGGGAAACGTGCTTCCTACAAAATGTCCATATGGCCAAGGAACAAACAAACGGCGAAACGCTTCACTCTGCAGATAACACAGTACCTTCCCCCGCAGTGCAAGCAAAGGATACTTCTACACGAGGGGTAGAGATTATAGGGGGAAAGTCGCTTCCTACGAAATGTCCTTAGTGCCCAGGAACGAAGAAACCGCTAAACGCTGCACTGTGAGGATATGACGGTACCTTCCGCAGCAGTGCCAGCAAAGGATACTTGTACACAAGGGGTAGAGATTTATCGGGGGCAAACCGCTTCCTAAGAAATGTCCCTATTGCCCAGGAACGAAGAAACCACAAAAAGCTTCACTCTGCAGATAACACAGTACCATGTGAAGCAGTGCCAGCAAAGGATCCTTCTACACAAGGGGTAGAGATTAATCGGGGGATAGCCGCTTCCTAAGAAATGTCCCTATTGCCCAGGAACGAAGAAACGGTAAAAAGCTTCACTCTGCATATAACACAGTACGTTGCCCAGCAGTACCAGCAAAGGATACTTCTATACAAGGGGTAGAGACATATCAGGGGAAACCCGCATCCTGCGAAATGTCCCTTGTGCCCAGGAAAGAAGAAAGGGTGAAACGTTTCCCTTGCAGATAAAACAGTCCTTCCACAGCAGTGCTGGGAAAGGATACTTCTACAAAAGGGGTAGAGACTTTTCGTGAGAAACCCGCTTTCTACGAAATGTCCCTATGCCCAGGAACAAAGAACGGAAACCCTTCACCATGCAGATAACACAGTACCTTCCACAGCAGTGCCAGCAAAGGATCCTTCTACACAAGGGGTAGAAATTTATCGGGGGAAACGTGCTTCCTACAAAATGTCCATATGACCAAGGAACAAACAAACGGCGAAACGCTTCACTCTGCAGATAACACAGTACCTTCCCCAGCAGTGCCAGCAAAGGATACTTCTACACGAGGGGTAGAGATTATAGGGGGAAAGCCGATTCCTACGAAGTGTCCTTAGTGCCCAGGAACAAAGAAACCGCTAAATGCTGCACTGTGCAGATAAGACGGGACCTTAGCATCAGTGCCAGCAAAGGATACTTGTACACAAGGGGTAGAGATTTATCGGGGGAAACCCGCTTCCTAAGAAATGTCCCTGTTGCCCAGGAACGAAGAAACCAGAAAAAGCTTCACTCTGCAGATAACAGAGTACCATGTGAATCAGTGCCAGCAAAGGATCCTTCTACACAAGGGGTAGAGACTGATCGGGGGAAAGCCGCTTCCTAAGAAATGTCCCTATTGCCCAGGAACGAAGAAACGGTAAAAAGCTTCACTCTGCATATAACACAGTACGTTGCCCAGCAGTACCAGCAAAGTATAATTCTATACAAGGCGTAGAGACATATCAGGGGAAACCCGATTCCTGCGAAATGTCCCTTGTGCCCAGGAAAGAAGAAAGGGCGAAAGGTTTCACTTGCAGATAAAACAGTCCTTCCACAGCAGTGCTAGGAAAGGATACTTCTTCAAAAGGGGTAGAGACTTATCGGGAGAAACCCTCTTCCTACCAAATGTCCCTATGCCCAGGAACAAAGAACGGCAAACCCTTCACCATGCAGATAACACAGTACGTTCCACATCAGTGCCAGCAAAGGATCCTTCTACACAGGGGTAGAGACTTATCGGGGGAAACCCGTTTCCTCCGAAATGTCCCTATTGCCCAGAAACAAAGAAACTGGGAAACGCTTCACTCTGCAGATAACACAGTACCTTCCGCAGCAGTGTCAGCAAAGGATACTTCGACACAAGGGGTAGAGACTTATCCGGGGAGACCCGCTTCCTACGAAATGTTCCTATTGCCCAGGAACGAAGAAACGGCAAAAAGCTTCACTCTGCAGGTAACGCAGTACCATCTGCAGCAGTGCCAGCAAAGGATACCTCTACACAAGAGGTAAGGACTTATCGGGGGAAACCCGCTTCCTATGAAATGTCCCTATTGCCCAGGAACGAAGGAACGACAAAACCTTCACTCTGCATATAACACAGTACCTTCCGCAGCAGTGCCAGTAAAGGATACTTCTACACAACGGGTAGAGACTAATCGAGGCAAACCCACTTCCTACGAAATGTCCGTATTGCTCAGGAACGAGGAATGGCAAAATGCTTCACTCTACATATAACACAGTACTTTCCTCAGAAGTGCAAGCAAAGGATACTTCTACACAAGGGGTAGAGGCTTATCGGGGGAAACCCGCTTCCTAAGAATTGTCCCTATTGCCCAGGAACGAAGAAAGGGCGAAACGTTTCACTTGCAGATATCACAGTACTTCCACAGAATTGCCAGTAAAGGATACTTCTACAGAAGGGGTAGATACTTATCGTTGGAAACCTAGCTTCCTACGAAATGTCCCTATGCCCAGGAATAAAGAACGGCAAACCGTTTACCATGCAGATAACACAGAACCTTCCGCATCAGTGCCAGCAAAGTATCCTTCTACACAGGGGTAGAGACTTATCGGGGGAAACCCGCTTCCTACTAAATGTACCTATTGACCAGGAACAAAGAAACTGGGAAACGCTTCACTCTACAGATAGCACAGTACCGTATGCAGCAGTGCCAGCAAAGGATCCTTCTACACAAC
>NW_028096063.1:17563-22792 GCF_014824575.4 Sturnira hondurensis
TTTCCCCTGATAAAACTCTACCCCTTGTGTACAAGTATCCTTTGCTGGCACTGGTACAGAAGGTACCGTGTTATCTGCACAGTGAAGCGTTTGGCGGTTTCTTCGTTCCTCGGCACTAAGGACATTTCGTAGGAAGCGGCTTTCCCCCTATAATCTCTACCCCTCGTGTAGACGTATCCTTAGCTGGCACTGCTGGGGAACGTACTGTGTTATCTGCACAGTGAAGCGTTTCGCCGTTTCTTTGTTCCTTGGCAATATGGACATTTCGCACGAAGTGGGTTTCCCCTGATATGTATCTACCCCTTGTGTAGAAGGATCCTTTGCTGGCACTGCTGCGGAAGGTATTGTGTTATCTGCTGAGTGAAGCCTTTCACACTTTCTTTGTTCCTGGGCAATACGGACATTTCGTAGGAAGCGTATTTCCCCCGAAAAGTGTCTTCCCCTTGTGTTGAAATATCCTTTGCTGGCACTGCTGCAGATGGTACTTTGTTATCTTCAGAGTGAAGCGTTTCGCCGTTTCTTTGTTCCTGGGCAATAGGTACATTTTGTAGGAAGCGTGTTTCTCCGGATAAGTCTCTACCCCTGTGTAGAGGGATCCTATGCTGGCACTTATGCGGAAGGTACTGTGTTATCTGCATGGTGACGGGTTTACCGTTATTTGTTCCTGGGCATAGGGACATTTCTTAGGAAGCGAGGTTTCCCCCGATAGTATCAACAACTTGTGTAGAAGTATCCTTACTGGCACTTCTTTGGAAGGACTGTGGTATCTGCAAGTGAAACATTTCGCCCTTTCTTTTCTGGGCACAAGGGTCATTTCGCAGGAAGCGGGTTTCCCAAGATATGTCGCTATCCCTTAGTGTAGAAGTATCCTTTGCTGGTACTGCTGCACAACGTACTTTGTTGTATGCAGAGAGAAATTTTTACCGTTTCTTCATGCCTGGGCAATAGGGACATTTCTTAGGAAGCCGTTTTCCCCCGATCAGTCTCTACCTGTTGTGTAGAAGGATCCTTTGCTGGCACTGCTTCACATGGTACTGTGTTATCTGCAGAGTGAACCTTTTTCCGGTTTCTTCGTTCCTGGGCAATAAGGACATTTCTTAGGAAGAGGGTTTCCCCCGATAAAACTCTACCCCTTGTGTACAAGTATCCTTTGCTGGCACTGGTAGGGAAGGTACCGTGTTATCTGCACAGTGAAGCGTTTGGCGGTTTTTTCCTTCCTCGGCACTAAGGACATTTCGTAGGAAGCGGCTTTCCCCCTATAATGTCTACCCCTCGTGTAGACGTATCCTTAGCTGGCACTGCTGGGGAACGTACTGTGTTATCTGCACAGTTAAGCGATTCGCCGTTTCTTTGTTCCTTGGCAATGTGGACGTTTCCCACGAAGCGGGTTTCCCCTGATATATCTCTACCCCTTGTGTAGAAGGATCCTTTGCTGGCTCTGCTGCGGAAGGTACTGTGTTATCTACAGGGTGAGGGGTTTGCCGTTCCTTCGTCCCTGGGCAATAGGGACATTTCATAGGAAGCGGGATTCCCCCGATAAGTCTCTACACCTTGTGTGGAAAGATCCTTTGCTGGCACTGCTGCAGAAAGTACTGTGTTATCTGCAAAGGAAAGAGTTTGCCCATTCTTCCTTCCTGCGCCATAGGGACATTTCGGAGGAAGCGGGTTTCCCCCGATAAGTCTCTACCCCTTGCGTGGAAGGATACTTTGTTGGTAATGCTGCAGAAGGTACTGTGTTAACTTCTGAGTAAAGTGTTTCAACGTTTCTTCCTTCCTGGGCACTAGGGATATTTCGTAGGAAGCGGGTTTCCCCTGATAAGTCCTTACCCCTTTTGGAGAAGTTTCCTTTGCCGGCACTGCTGCAGATGGTACTGTGTTATTTGCAGAGTGAAGGTTTTTGCCGTTTCTTCCTTCCTAGGCAATAGGGGCATTTCGCCAGAAGCGGGTTTCCGCGATAATTCTCTACCCCTTCTCTAGAAGGATCCTTTGCTGGCAGTGTTGCGAAGGGTACTGTGTTATCTGTACAGTGAAGCATTTGCCCATTCTTCTTCCCTGCGCATTAGGGTAATTTGTTAGGAAGCCGGTTTCCCCCAATAAGTCTCCACCCCTTGTGTAGAAGTATCCTTTGCTGGCACTGCTGCAGAAGGTATCGTGTTATCTAGACAGTGAAGAGTTTCACGGTTTCTTCCTTCCTGGGCACTAAGGACATTTCGTAGGAAGCGGGTTTCCCCCGATAAGTCTATACCCCTTGTGTAGAAGTATCTTTTGCTGGCACGACTGCGGAAAGTACTGTGTTATCTGCATGGTGAAGGGTTTGCCGTTTCTTAGTTCCTGTGCAATAGGGACATTTCGTAGGAAGCAAGTTTCCCCTGATAAGTCTCTACCCCTTGTGTAGAACTATCCTTTGCTGGCACTGCTGTGGAAGGACTGTGTTATCGGCAAGTGAATCGTTTCGCCCTTTCTTCTTTCCTGGGCACTAGGGAATTTTCGTAGGAAGCGGGTTTCCCCCATTTGTGTCTACCCCTTGTGTAGAAGGATCCTTTGCTGACACTGCTGCGAAAGGTACTGTGTTATCTGCAGAGTGAAGTGTTTGCCGTTTCTTAGTTCCTGTGCAGTAGGGACATTTCGTAGGAAGCAAGTTTCTCCTGATAAGTCTCTACCCCTTGTGTAGAACTATCCTTTCCAGGCACTGCTGTGGAAGGACAGTCTTATCTGCAAGTGAATCGTTTCGCCGTTTCTTCTTTCCTGGGCACTAGGGACATTTCGTAGGAAGCGGGTTTCCCCCCATTGTGTCTACCCCTTGTGTAGAAGGATCCTTTGCTGGCACTGCTGCGAAAGGTACTGTGTTATCGGCCAAGTGAAGGGTTTGCCGTTCCTTCGTTCCTGGGCAACAGGGACATTTCATAGGAAGCGGGTTTCCCCCGATAAGTCCTTACCTCTTGTGTAGAGGTATCCTTTGTCGGCACTGCTGCAGATGGTAGAGTGTTATATGCAGAGTGAAGCTTTTTGCCGTTTCTTCGATCCTGGGCAATTGGAACATTTTGTAGGAAGCGGGTTTCCACTGATATGTCTCTACCACAGGTGTAGAAGTATGCTTTGCTGGCACTGCTGCGGAAGGTACTGTGTTATCTGCAGAGTGAAGCATTTCGCCGTTTCCTTGTTCCTGGGCAAAAGGTACATTTCGTAGGAAGCGGGTATCCCCCGATAAGTCTCTACCCCTGTGTAGAAGGATCCTTTGCTGGCACTGCTGCGAAAGGTTCTATGTTATCTTCAGAGTGAAGTGTTTTGCAGTTTCTTCATTCCAGGGCAATAGGGGCATGTTGTAGGTAGCGGATCTCCCCTGATAATTCTCTACACGTTGTGTAGAAGGATCCTTTGCTGGCACTGCTGCATACGGTACTGTGTTATCTGTAGAGTGAAGCGTTTCCCAGTTTCTTTGTTCCTGGTCAATAGGTACATTTAGTAGGAAGCGGGTTTCCCCCGATAAGTCTCTACCCCTGTGTAGAAGGATACTTTGCTGGCACTGATGCGGAAGGTTCTGTGTTATCTGCATGGTAAAGGGTTTGCCGTTCTTTATTCCTGGGCATAGCGACATTTAGTAGGAAGCTAGGTTTCCAACGATAAGTATCTACCACTTGTGTAGAACTATCCTTTACTGACAATTCTGTGGAAGTACTGTGATATCTGCAAGTGAAACGTTTCGCCCTTTCTTCGTTCCTGGGCAATAGGGACAATTCTGAGGAAGAGGGTTTCCCCCGATAATTCTCTACCCCTTGTGTAGAAGTATCCTTTACTGGCACGGCTGCGGAATGTACTGTGTTATCTGTAAAGTGAAGCTTTTTGCCATTTTTTGTTCCTGGGCTATAGGGACATTTCAGGAGGAAGCGGGTTTCCCCCGATAAGTCTCTACCCCTTGCGTGGAAGGATCCTTTGCTGGTAATGCTGTAGAAGGTACTGTGTTATCTTCTGAGTAAAGTGTTTCGCCGTTTCTTCGTTCCTGGGCACTAGGGATATTTCGTAGGAAGCGGGTTCTCCCTGATAGGTCCTTACCAGTTTTGTCGAAGTATCATTTGCTGGCACTGCTGCAGATGGTACTGTGTTATTTGCATAGTGAAGGTTTTTGCCGTTTCTTCGTTACTAGGCAATAGGGACATTTCGCAAGAAGCGGGTTTCCCCGATAATTCTCTACCCCTTGTGTAGAAGGATCCTTTGCTGGCAGTGTTGCGAAAGGTACTGTGTTATCTGCACAGTGAAGCATTTGCCCATTCTTCTTCCCTGCGCAATAGGGTAATTTCTGAGGAAGCCGGTTTCCCCCGATATGTCTCTACCCTTTGTGTAGCAGTATCCTTTACTGGCACTGTTGCGGAAGGTACGGTGTTATCTCTAGAGTGAAGCGTTTCCCAGTTTCTTTGTTTCTGGGCAATAAGGACATTTCATACGAAGCGGGTTTCGCTGATAAGCCTCTACCCCTTGTGTAGAAGTATCCTTTGCGGGCACTGCTAAGGAAACTATTGTGTCATCAACAGAGTGAAGGGTTTCCCACTTTCTTTGTTCCTGGGGAATAGCGACATTTCGTCGAAAGCGAGTTTCCGCGATAAGTCTCTACCCTTCTGTAGAAGTATCCTTTGCTTGCACTTCTGCGGAAGGTACTCTGTTATCTGTAGAGTGAATCGTTTTGCCGTTTTTTGTTCCTGGGCAATAGGGACATTTCCTAGGAAGCGGGTTTCCCCCAATCAGTATCTACCCCTTGTGTAGAAGTATCCTTTGCTGGTACTGCTGCAGATGGTAATGTGTTATCTGCAGAGTAAAGCTTTTTGCCGTTTCTTCGTTCCTGGGCATATCGACATTTCGTAGGAAGCGGTTTTCCCGTGATAAGTCTCTACCCCTTGTGTAGAAGTATCGTTTGCTGGCACTGCTGCGAAAGGACTGTGTTATCTGCAAGCGAAGCGTTTCTCCCTTTCTTATTTCCTGGGCACTAGGTACATTTCGTAAGAATCGGGTTTCCCCCGTTAAGTCTCTACCCGTTGTGTAGAAGTATCCTTTACTGGCACTGCTGCGGAAGGTACTGTGTTATATGCAGAGTGAAGGTTTTGTCGTTCCTTCGTTCCTGGGCAATAGGGACATTTCATAGGAAGCGGGTTTCCCCCGATAAGTCCTTACCTCTTGTGTAGAGGTATCCTTTGCTGGCACTGCTGCAGATGGTACTGCGTTACCTGCAGAGTGAAGCTT
>NW_028096064.1:0-1168 GCF_014824575.4 Sturnira hondurensis
ATTTCGTAGGAACCGGGTTCCCCACGATGAGACTATCTCCCTTGTGTAGAAGTATCGTTTACTGGCACTGCTGAGGAAGGTGCTTTGTTATCTTCAGAATTAAGCTTTTGTGGTTTCTTCGTTCCTGGGCAATAGGGACATTTCGTAGGAAGCGGGTTTCCCAGATAAGTCTCTACCAATTGGGTAGAAGTATCCTTTTCTGGCACTGCTGAGGAAGGTGCTGTGTTATCTGCAGAGTGAAGAGTTTGCACTTTCTTCCTTCCTGGGCAATAGGCACATTTTGGAGGAAGCGGGGTTCCAAGATAAGTCTCTACCAATTGTGTAGAAGTATCCTTTGCTGGCACTGCTAGGGAAGGTGTTGTGTTATCTGCAGAGTGAATCATTTGCCCTTTCTTTGTTTCTGGTCCATAAGGACATTTCGTAGGAAGCGGGTTTCCCAGATAAGTCTCTACCAATTGTGTAGAAGTATCCTTTTCCGGCACTGCTGGGGAAGGTGCTGTGTTATCTACAGCATTTAGCGTTTGCCCTTTCTTCCCTCCTGGGAAAAGGGCACTTTTCGTAGGAAGCGTGTTTCCCACGATTATTCTCTACCCTTTGTGTAGAATTATCCTTTTCTGGCACTCCTGGGGAAGGGGCTGTGTTATTTGAAGAGTGAAGCGTTTGCCCTTACTTCCTTACTGGGAAATAGGGACATTTCGTAGGAAGCGGGTTTCCCAGATACGTATCTGTCCCTTTTGTAGAAGTATCGTTTGGTGGCACTGCTGGGGAAGGTGCTGTGTTATCTGCAGAGTTAATTGTTTTCCCTTTATTTGTTCCTGGGCAATAGGCACATTTTGTAGGAANGTTTCCCAGATAATTATCTGTCCCTTGTGTAGAAGTATCGTTTGCTGGCACTGCTGGGGAAGGTGCTGTGTTATCTTCAGAATTAATCGTTTGCCGTTTCTTCGTGCCTGGGCAATAGGGACATTTCGTAGGAAGCGGGTTTCCTAGATAAGTCTCTACCAATTGGGTAGAAGGATCCTTTGCTGGCACTGCTGGGGAAGGTGTTGTGTTATCTGCAGAGTGAAGCATTTGCCATTTCTTTGTTTCTGCTCCATAAGGACATTTCGTAGGAACCGGGTTTCCCAAATAAGTCTCTTCCAATTGGGTAGAAGTATCCTTTTCTGGC
>NW_028096065.1:0-1926 GCF_014824575.4 Sturnira hondurensis
AGCCCTAGCCCGAGCCTGAGCCCTATCCCTAACCCTAGCCTGAGCACGAGCCCTACCCTAGCCCTAACCCTGACCCTGACCCTAGCCCGGGCCCTGACCCTAACCCTGACCCTGACCCTAACTCTAACCCAAAAGCTAATCGTAGATCTAGCCATAGCCGTAGACCTTCCTGTAAACATAGTCATAACACTTACCTTAAACCTTACCCTAGCATAAACCTGACCCTAGCCTTACCTCTAACGATAACACTGATGCTAACTCTAAAACTTATCATAGCTTTAGACCCAAGCCCGAGCCCTAGCCCTAGCCCTAGCTTTTGCACTAGCCCTAACCCTAACCGTAGCCCTACCACTAACCCTAACCCCAATCATAAACATACTCTGAACCTTAAAACTAACCCTACCCCAAAACATAACCCTAAACCAAGCCATAATTGTAAACCTAATCCTAACCCTAATACTAGACCCCTCACATTAACCCTAACCCGAGCCTGTGGCAGACTCCAGCCAACAGAGCCTGCCTATCATGGCTGATGATGAGAATGAACACACAGGTGACAACAATCCTGTGGAGGAAAGGGAAGATTGTCTATGGATGCCTCAGCCACTCTCTTAAGGGGAGAGCACACTGACCCTTGCCTAGACAGGCTTTTATTGTTTTCCTTGGGTCTAACACCAGAGAAAGATTTATTATCTATTACATAGAATATTATTGTCTACATTTTAGGTACAATCAAGGAAATGAAAATAACATGCAGAGGGGAATGGCGATGAGCTGATTAGCTCTGTCCTTGGGAAAATTCACACAAGCTTTGGATATCATCTTGAAGAAAGACAATACACGTTTGTTGTTTTACACCAGGGTGATGGAGTTTTAGCAAGAGCAAGCCACAACAGTCTGTACGCATTTTCTAAGCCTGATTTCTATGGGGAAACTCAGTTTGAAGGTTTGGCTTCTGCCCACCATTTTGCTTCTGTAGGTTTTCCATACAGAGCTGAGTCACATTTGCCAGACTAAAAGAAACTAGTCCCCTACGTGAGCCCTATCCTTAAGCTTAACCATAATCCGAACCTTAACACTAAATATAAACCCAAACCCTAACCCTCAAAGTAACCGTTACCCTAACCCAAATGCCACACCTAACGGTAACCCTAATCCTAGCCATAGACATAACGAAAATCTAATGCTAACAATAACCCTACAGCTAACCCTAACCCTAGTCCTAATCCAAATCCTGATGATAGCTGTAACTGAACACTAAACCTAATACTAACCCTAACCATGAACTGAATACTGACACAGCCCTCACCCTAAACCTAACCCTAGCCTTAGCCCTAGTCCTAGACCTAGCTATAAACCTAACACTATCCCAAATCCTAACCCTAACCTTAAATTACTCCAACCCTGTCACTAATCTCAACCCTGGCCATACCTTTAAACTACTTATAACCAAACCCTAACCATGAACCTAATACTAGCTCTGATGTTAACCCTAACCCTCTCCCTATCCCTAAATCCTACCCTAAAACCATGACTAACTCTAGCCCAAGAGCTATCTTTATCCACAAACCTGACTAAACCCTAAATCTTTCCATAACCGCAGCTTTATCACTAGCCCTAGTCCTAACCCTAACACTAAACCTAGCCCTGGCACTAACCCTAGCCCTAACTGTAACTGTAAACCTATTCGTAGCCCTACCTTAATCCTGAATGTAACCTTAATCTAGCCCTACACTCATCCCGAGCCCTAACCCTAACTGAAAACCCAACTTTAACCATAACTCTGTCACTAGACCTAGCACTAATCCTAACCTTAACATTCACACTAGCCTTGGCCCTAATCTAAACACTAATGCTTCCATTAACTCAAACCATAACCCTAACTCTAACTGTAACCCAACCCTATCCATGGCCCTAATTGGAAGC
>NW_028096066.1:0-535 GCF_014824575.4 Sturnira hondurensis
AACCAGAATGATACAGAAATGCCATTCTTGCATAAAACCAATGGTAAAAATCAGTAATCTAAGAATGTAGTAATCCAATGTGAAGCTGGAAAGTATTCTGAAAAAAAAATGAAGAACCGTTATTGAGAGTATTAGTTACCAGAGAACGCTAAAGAAGAAAGTTTCTGCAATTTAATCAATTACCATCAAATTCAAACTGCCCCAAACTCTAGAACCGTTCAGGGAATTCATGAAAATACTACATATTGTAGTGGGTGCTGATGGTATGCAGCCCAGATGCCTGTCACCAGCCAGTACACCCTCGGGTGCCAACAGCTCCCCTTCTCTGGAGAACTGGCCTTGGCTATGAATTCACCTTCCCACCATCCCTGGCCCCCAGCCTGCAACCAATGACCAACTAACATAGGACCACAAGGCCACTGCCCCTTTTCCGGGAGGTGGGCCAGGCTCTGCAGTGCAGTCTCAGTCCCCAGAGTCAGGCCGAGGCAGGCAGGCCTCCATCTGAGCCCACGGCCCTGCTCAGCGTCTTCCTGCC
>NW_028096067.1:0-2521 GCF_014824575.4 Sturnira hondurensis
CATTCTGAGGCAAGCACTGGAAAAGAAGCCCTAAGAAATGGGTAGTACACACTGAATCATCTCGGATCAAATTATACACAGTAATTAAGAAATGGGTAGTACACACAGAATCATCTCGGATCAATTATTACTCCTCATACCTAAGAGCCACGGTTGTCAAAATGTTCCATTATTTCCAGATGTTCAATTTTTAAAAACCTATTATCTGAGTCACTATTAGTGACATAAACCATTAATTCTTTATTCTAACAATGTACATAAGAGTGAAACACAAAAAAATCTTAAGAGGTCATCAAAGTGTAAGATTCCCTGCATAAACTGGAGGTAGGGAATGAAAATCAAGGCACAATTTTCAATAATGTCCAATTCCACTAGTGCTAACAATCTTGTTTGTTAAAGCAAGTCCCTGCTACTCCATTTCAGAATTAGGTCAAGAAAGGCATCTGTGCCAGGCAGTCTCCACAAACAACTAGGGTCATCCCCAAAACACTCTTTCTTGAAATGAGGGCTCAGTAACCAGAGGCTGTGCATGAATCATTAGGGATCCCAATACTGGACATCATTATTCTCATACCCAAAATGCATATAAACCTTGTCACACTGGGCACTCCAACAGCATGCACTAATCAAGGTGACAGAGATACCCTCGTCTTCAACCACGTACACTGAATTGTGTGGTAAGAAATATTGCCAAATCGCTTTTCCTCAAATTCCTTCTCTCAGGCGAGGACCCAAATTTCGTAATGTCCAAAACATTCTGTGCGAAGTTAACTGATCTTCGGGTAAAGTAACACGGCCTTTGGAGATATGTCTGGGAACCAAAGACCAGAATTAGAATCCCAGCGCTGTCTCTCACTAGCCATGTAATAAACAAGTTACTCAGTCTTGCTGAGGTTCAGTTATCCCATAAGCAAAATAGGGATATAATACACACTCGCTGGTGGCGCTAAGGATGAAATCAGATGTTATACACAAGTGCCTGACACACAGTAAATTCATAATAAATGGTGAGCCTCCGTCCTCAAATACAGACTCTGTGAAAAAAATGAACCATGTTTGTTTTCCACTAAAAATTATAATAGCAATAGTAAGCACAACCCACTTAATAACAACAATAAATAATGGTAATATCGGCAGTTTGCTGAGCACTGTTCTACAGACTTTGTATGTAGCAATTTTTTCATCTTCACCACACTTTGGTGTTGGAATTAAAATTGTTCACATATTACAGGTAAAGGAGGTAAAAAAAAAGAGGATAAATAACTTATGCAAAGCCACACAACAGGTATATGGAAGAGCCAGGATTTGCACACATGTAAAACAGTTATGTACAGATGGTTCACTGTAACACTGCTGGTAAAGAAAAAGACCAATGCCTGCAGAGCACATTAGACCATATTCACAAAACAGAATACACCATAGCTACAAAGAAAAAAATGAGGAAGGTTTCCATCCCAGTGACAGGAGTATCTCCAAGTTACACTAAGTACAAAAGCAAGATTCAAGTAGCATGTAGGATGTGCGATCTTATGGGCTGGAAGCAGTGTGTGTGAGGAGTATAAACATGTGAATGCACACACACATATTTCCCTATAGATGCAAAAAGAAAGTAGGGGCGGGCACAGAAGACTAACAACAGTGATTACGGGAAATGGTGGATGGCCCCGGGTAGATGAGGTCCAGAGGGGGGAGAAGACATTTTCTCTGGGAAGTTTGTACAAACTGAAGCACTTAAATATTTCATTAGAAAAAAATACTTATGCATTAAGATAGTTAATGCATTGAGTGAACCCAGCTTGGTTCGTCTGCTTCCTTGGAGAGAACCCCAAACCCACAGCTGCCGTGAACTCTGTCACACATGCTTCACAAGCCCTTCCCTTTCCCTATACATGCTCCCCTCAACACCTAAGCTTTGAGAGCCGCTGGACATCTTCTTGTAAGTATATCAACTTTCCATTTAACAGCAACAAAACAAAAACAACAACAAAAAAAGCACATACAGTTCCCGAGAAACCTAGCTAATGTTTTATCCTTTTTATACTGTGGAAATAAAATGAAAAGGTAGCTTTTGTTAACAATAATACTGATGCATATGCAGCCAGGCCAAAAAGATTATTCCTATTTTCTGCTGGATAAGTGGGAGGAGGGCACTTAGAAATAGATTGAGATTTTTAAAAGGAGAATAAAACACAATGCAAGATACTTATTCGTGGTTTCTAAGCTGCTCATACATAAAAATTCCAAATCTGTCAGCAGCTTCTTCCTCTTTTGTATAGGCAAAAGCAGGAACAAAATGGGCCTGATAAGCACAAGGACGTGGTGTTTCCTGTCCACACCTTCTCCCTGCCCCGCATCTGTTCCTATGCTCCGATGAGGGGAGAGGAATTTTGTGCAAATGAGTAACTACATGTTCCTAGAGCATGCCGTATTTATGCATCCCGTGGCTTCTCGATAAATTTGTGACGTTCCTAGTATTCTGGGAACATTTATTTGGACCACCACCATATAATGTTCTAAACAA
>NW_028096068.1:0-583 GCF_014824575.4 Sturnira hondurensis
TGTACAACAGCAAATGAACTGAGTTTCATTAACTATAATTTAAAATGCCAGACCTGAATTAAAAATAAAAGCATGGGAGTGATTTATATCAAGAATATGGCAAGCTGCCCTGGCTAGTGTAGCTCAGTGGACTGAGTATGGGCCTGTGAACCAAAGGGTCACCAGTTCAATTCCCAGTCAGGGCACATACCTGGGTTGTGGGCCCGGTCCCCAGTGGGGGAGATACATGAGAGGCAACCACACACTGATGTTGCTCTGCCTTTTTCCCTCCCTTCCCTTCTCTCTTACTAATATGTGTGTGTGTGTGTGTATGGCAAACAAAAATGCAGAGAACTGGCCTGCAAAAGGGATACTGAAAAAATTTTTTAAAATTTACTTGAGACAAAGGGAGGGAGAAATAGCAATTTGTTATTCACTTTATTCATTCATTGGTTAATTCTTGTATGTTCCTTGACTGTGGATTGAACCCTCAACTTTCACGTATTGGGACGACATGCTAACCAAGTTACTTACCCAGCTGGAGCAAAAATTTTAAAGTGGGGAGATACTGGGAGACACATTAGGGTTCATAAATATAACCAAA
>NW_028096069.1:0-2212 GCF_014824575.4 Sturnira hondurensis
TGAGAGAGAGAGAGGGAGAGAGGAACATTGATGGGAAAGAGAAACCTGTATTGGTTGCCTCTGGCATATGCCCTGACCAGGGGTCAAATGTGAAACCCAGGCACATTCGATTCCCCGACTGAGAATCGAACCCCCAACCGTTTGGTGTACAGGACAAAATGCCAAGCAACTGAGTCACCTGGCCAGGACTTGCTTTCCCTAAAACAAACAAAAAAAAACCCTCGTTTGAGGTGACAGAGGAGTGTGAGCCACCATCAGCGTTCCCCTCTGACTGACTTTTCTGGGTACCGACCACTGAGAGCACAGCCCTCTGCTGGCCCTCGTGGGCAGGAGGGAGAGGGCGGGGACGAACGTGAGTGCGGAGGGGAACGGGGGGGACAGGGGGACAGCGGTGCAGGGGCCGCAGAAGCCCTCGCCCAGCAATGCTCAGCTGCCACCGTGCAGGGCGGGACGCAGACTGGGCCGGCAGCACTCGTCCACTCACGACCAGGACACCTCTGCCACCTCCTTCCCTCATGGCCAGTTGAGCCCCTGCTCAGACATGGCCCCAAAGTCAGTGTCCCTCAGCGCCCCTGCCATGGCCACCACAGTCCCAGGACCCCTCCCACTCCCCAAAGCTTCTGAGCTGAAGACGCAACCCAAGCCCCACCTCCGCCTGTGCTGTGACCAGTGTCCCTGCCCTGCACTGCACCCCCACGGCCGCCTCAGTCCCTCCTTGGCTTTCAGGACAAAGGCTGACGCCCTAGGGCAGAAACCACGGCAGAGAGGCCATGCCGGGAGACCAGCCAGGTGACGCTGGCTCAGGACTCAGGACACCTGCGCCTCGTGTCCTCCCTGTGCGAGGGGCACAGTGAGAGTCACCTACTAACCGACGTCACGATGCAGCACTGGCAGGCCCCGAATGGCAGGCGCAGGCCGGCTCTGGTTATCAAGCCTGAACCACCCACTCGCTCTCCACCACGTCCCCAGCACTGGTCCCCGGTGGTGCCCACACTTGTCTCCCACTCACAGTCGGCCCCTCAGAGGGAGCACTCCAGGCCCAGGCCCAGCACGGGCGCCCAGGAAGGGCCCCATTCTCTGAGCCTGCACCCCCACACAGCCACCGGTGGACCCCCGACACAGCAGCCAGGCTCTGGCCTGTGGAGAGCCTGCCTGCTCTCCCCAAATGCCACGCCTCCGAGAGCAGGCTCAGCAACCCAGTGGAAGGTGGGGTGCCCGGGGCATTCAGGGGCCTCTGCACGCTGCTCAGACCCTGGCCTGGAGTGGGCCCCCTTCCGATGACTGCCCTAGGCCCACACCCCCTGGTCACGGGGCTCCCAACAGGATGCAAGGTTCTGTCTTGGGCATCCTGCAGGGCTGTCCCCCACCTGGTGGGTGGAGGAGCGCAGCTGCCCCCAAAGCTGGCCACAGGCCAGGCCCCGCCAGCCCACCCAGGGGTGACATGGTGGCTTCTCCAGGTGCTGCTGGGGGAGAAGGTCACTGAGAGGATAACCCTCCTGGAGTCTGCCTATTCCAGCACCACGGACCCTGGGGCATCCGCACCCCACACCAGCCTCTGTGGAAAAAAGTCCAAGTCAAGCTTGGGTGTTTCCAGTCGGCAAGAAGAGACTCTGGAGGAGAATGTACTGGGAAAAGCTGAAAAGGAACCAAAGCACTGAGTGAAGACCTGAAAGCAGTTATAAGAACAGGACCCTCCCAGGAGCACAGCGGGGCTCCGCGGGTCCGGAGGGCGAGCCGCAGGATACTGGAGTGGACGACGGGAACGGAGGGTATTTCTGAACGAGAAGGCAGCTGCCTGGGCTGCAGGATCTTGAAGTGCCTTCCAGCCCGATTAATCAGTTAGGACGGTTTTCCAGCAGCCACGTTTTCTCTGTAACTACAGACAAGAAGTCTAAAAGTAATTGGAAAAGACGGAAGCCCTAGGATAGCTGAATATTTTTGGAAAAGAGGAATAAAGTGGGAGAAAGCCCTCTGCCTGACATTAAGGCAAAATCACTGCAGACTCAAAGTAACCTAGTGCCTTGGGGGCCCTGGCGGGGTGGCTCCGTGGGTTGAAGCACCATCCAGTACACCAAAAGGTTGCGGGTTCGAGCCCTGGTCAGGGCTAGTACAGGAGGCAACCAATCGATGTTTCCCACATGTCTCTCTCTCTCTCTCTCTCCCCCCCCTTCTTCCCCTCCTCTGTTCTAGAATAAAAAAAAATCAATAAACA
>NW_028096070.1:0-803 GCF_014824575.4 Sturnira hondurensis
TAAACATGAGGATCACAATCACTGCTCTTGAGGAGCTGACTGGTGAAAGTCAGAAACCCAGATACATGTGCTTGCATGTGCACAACACTACAGAGCAGTTAGTGCTTTGGGGAAACTAATCCAGGACAAGTGCCTAAGGGATCAGTGTGAGGGAAGGTGCAGTGTGGCAGGTGGTCCGGGAACGGGTCTCTACAGATAACAGCATTTACAAAAACACTGCAGGGAAAGGATCCCAGGCCAAGGGAGCAGCTAGTGCAGGGAAGAAAAGAGGTGCGGCGTTGAATTGTTTGAGGGTCACACAGATCTTGTCTCAGCATAGAGGATAAGAACGGAGTTCAGATAGATGCCTAGCAACCTGGAAATGCAGTGACGATGATCCTCCTTGAGACACTGGGGACTTTCCTGAGTGCAAGTGTGTAGTTGTCAGCTGTTGAGTGGTGTGTTCTCTGTTCTGATTATACTTCGTTAATTTTTAGAAAATAAACTCCAGTGGAGCCCTGGCTGGTGTAGCTCAGTGGATTGAGCACAAGCCTGCGAACCAGAGGATCGAGGTTCAATTCCCAGTCAGGGCACATGCCTGGGTTGCAGGCCGTTCCCTGCAGGCCAGTTCCCAGCAGGGGAGGCACAAAAGGCAACCATACATTGATGTTTCTTTCCCTCTCTCCTTCCCCTGTAAAGATAAATAAATAAAATCTTTAAGAAAATAAATAAATAAACTCCAGTGGGGAATCCCCTCAGAGATTACTTAATCCCCAAGTGAGAGAGCATGGTAGATTGGCCAGAGAGGAACAGGAGTCAGGCGT
>NW_028096071.1:0-1314 GCF_014824575.4 Sturnira hondurensis
GCTGGGTATCTTTTCATATGTTTCTAGGCCCTTTATACGTCTTCCTTGGAGAATTGTCTGTTCAAGTATTTTGCTTGTTTTTTAATTGGGTTGTTTGTGTTCCTGGAGGGGAGTCGTGTGAATTCTTTATAGATTTTGGAGATCAAACCCTTGTCTGAGGTATCATTGAGAAATATGTTTTCCCATATAGTTGGTTTTCTTTTCCTTTTCTTTTTATTTTATTTTATTTTATTTTTTTGGAGAATCTTTTTTTAAAATAATTTCTTAATTTAATTCTTGTTCAAGTACTGCTTTCTGTCTTATATTCCCAACCATGCCTGCCCCCCGCCCCATGCTCCCCACCTCCCTCCCATTTCCGCCCCCCACCCTTAGTTATTGTCCATGTGTCCTTTATACTTGTTCATGTGAGTCCATCCCCTTTTCCCCTATGATTCTCTCCCCTCTCCCCTCTGGACCCTGTCAGCCTGTTCTATACTTGAGTGTCATTGGTCATATTTTGCTTGCTTGTTTGTTTTGTTTAGATTCCTGTTAAGGGTGATATCATATGGTATTTGTCTTTCACTGCCTGGCTTATTTCGCTCAGCATAATGCTTTCCAGTTCCATCCATGATGTTGCAAAGGGTAGGAGTTCCTTCTTCCTTTCTGCAGCATAGAATTCCATTGTGTAAATGTACCATAGTTTTTTGATCCAGTCATTTACCAATGGGCATCTAGGTTGCTTCCAAATCTGGGCTATTGTGCATTGTGCTGCTATGAACATCGGGGTGCAGAGGTTCTTTTGGATTGGTGTTTCAGGGTTCTTAGGATATACTCCTAATAGTGGAATTCCTGGATCAAAAGGCACATCCATTTTAGTTTTCTTAGAAAATGCCATATTGCTTTCCATAGTGGTTGTACAGTCTGCAAGCCCACCAACAGTGAACTAGGGTCCCCTTTTCCCCACAACCTCTCCAGCACTTGTTTGTTTCTTTACTTATGATAGCCATTCTGACTGGTGTAAAGTGGCATCTCATTGTGGTTTTAATTTGCATCTCTCTGATAGCTAGTGATATCGAGCATCTTTTCCTGTGTCTCTGGATCCTCTGTATGTCCTCCTTGGAAAAATGTCTGTTCAAGTCCTTTGCCCATTTTTTAATTGGGTTGCTCATCTTCTTTGAGTGGAGTTGAGTGAGTTCTTTGTATATTTTGCAGATTAAACCTTTGTCTGAGGTATCATTGGCAAATATGTTTTCCCAAGCTGTTGCTTCTCTTTGTACCTTGATGCTGTTTTCCTTAGTCATGCAGAAGCTTTTAATTTTGATGAGATCCCATTTG